>NC_140171.1:29631970-29836970 GCF_963971535.1 Notolepis coatsorum
ATGGAATGGTGTGTGTGTGTGTGTGTGTGTGTGTGTGTGCTGTGTGTGTGTGTGTGTGGTGTGTGTGTGTGTGTGTGTGTGTGTGTGTGTGTGTGTGTGTGTGTTGTGTGTGTGTGTGTGTGTGTGTGTGTGTGTGTGTGTGTGTGTGTGTGTGTGTGTGTGTGTGTGTGTGTGTGTGTGTGTGTGTGTGTGTGTGTGTGTGTGTGTGTGTGTGTGTGTGTGTGTGTGTGTGTGTACAGATGCTGGTTGCTTCGAGAGCGGCTGACAGGTAGTGGAGGTGGTGTTGATTGCGGTCCCAGGTGCCGCTGGTGAAGCAGTGAATTGCAATCTCTCTCTCTCTCTCTCTCTCTCTCTCTCTCTCTCTCTCTCTCTCTCTCTCTGCACTCACTCTCTCTCTGCACTCTCTCTCACTCTGCACTCTCTCTCGCTCTCTCTCTGCACTATCTCTCTCTGCACTCTCTCTCTGCACTCTCTCTCTCTCTGCACTCTCTCTCTTCTCTCTCTGCACTCTCTCTCTCTCTCTGCACTCTCTCTCTGCACTCTCTCTCTCTCTCTCTCTCTCTCTCTCTGCACTCTCGAGGAGGTGAGGGCTCTCCTTATTACTGTATTATTCTGTGGTTAGAGAGAGGATTGGGGTCCATGTGGCTGCAGGCATGATGGATGCTGCTGTTACTGAAGAGATCACACACGTGTGCATGGAGGCAGCTGGTCCAGATCACTGTTATTAGTATCATACAGATATAGATGTTGAGGCAGCTGATAAGACACACACACGCACGTGCACACACACACGCACACACACGCACACGCGCACATACACGCACACACACAAACAAATACACATACACACACAAATACACATATACACACACACACACACATGCATAGATACACATACACACACACACACATACATACATACACACACAAATACACAGGGATTAAAGCGCTCCGTCTTGAGACGGATTTCCGTCAATTTGATTCAGAGTCGTGATGGATTTTCCGTCAATTGACTACCTGGTATAATATGATTTGTAGATGGGAACAAAATAATCACCCGACAAGTGCCAATGGCGTGTAGATTTACTCTTTGGCTGGTAAATTATGGAGGTTACTCGCCACCCTGGCGTGTACAAAAATTGGGAGCCAACTTTCTGAATTTTCATAAAAGAAATAGCTTGATTGATTGATTGATTGAAAACTTTATTAACAGATTGCAGAATGGGTACAATACAGTACAGCTCAATACACACAATTGTTAAGGGGATGCAGACCAGAGAAAGACTTTCGTCTTGTTTACATCAGGGTCCCCCATTTTCAATTCATCTGGACATATATGACATACATGACATACAGATAGTCAGTACTGCTACATCTATACATTTATGACATACCAGATTTGCAAATACAGTACTGTTTGTGATACAGAAGGAGTCAGGAAAAGGGAGTATATACATTTGACGTAGAAACTGTACATTGGAGGAGGTTGGGTGGGGGGGGGTTGGGTACACTGGGATATTGACAACCATACTGGGTAATCTACATTGGAGGTGGTTGGGGGGGGGGGGGGGGGGGCACACTGTATATACAAGCAAAACTGTACATTGAGGGGGGGGGGGGGGAGACACTGTACAAACAAACTAAATTGTACATTGGACTATTGACAAAACCATACTAGGTAAATGACTGTACATTGGAGGGGGTTGGGTTAGGATATTTACAGGGGCCAGTGTTGAATTGCAGTCTCCCGTAGGTGTCCCTTGAGAGAGGTTTTGAAAGTGGGTAGTGATCCACATTCCTTTACAGCTTTGGGTAGGGCGTTCCACATTGATGTGGCATAATTGCGAAATGTGTTTAGTCCCTTATTTGAGCCGAATCTGGGTTTAACATGATTTGTGGAGCTCCCTCTGGTGTTGTGATCGTGGTATTCACTGACCTTTGGGAAGTATTTTGACATGTACATGGGTACCTTGGTCGTGTAGTGTATCTTGTAGACCAGGCCCATTGCAAGTTGCTGTACTCTGTCGTCTACTCTAAGCCATCCTAGGTTGTCAAAGTGGGCAGGGGTGAGGTGGGTTCTAGGAGTAAGGTCAAGCAGTAGTCTGACCAGTTTGTTTTGAGATGTTTGTAATTTTGTTTTTAGCGCCTTTGAGGTGCTTTGGTACCATGAGGTGCAAGCATAGTCGTAGTACCCCTGAATGAGTGCTCCTGCCAGAGTCTTCAGGGTATTCTTGTTTACCAGAGAGGAGATCCGGTACAAGAATCGAGTTCGTTGGTTGACCTTTTTTATTACATTGGATGCCATTTTGTCACAGGAGAGATTAGCCTCTAGGATGGAACCCAGGTAGGTAATTTCATCTTTCCTTGTGACAATATTGTCACCCACTGTAACTGAGAAGCCGTCGGTCTTGCTGAGTTTGTTATTTGAACCGAAGAGAATGGACTCTGTTTTGCCCATGTGTAATGATAGTTTGTTATCAGCGAGCCATATGCAGATTCTGCCTAGTTCCGAGCTGAGGGTTTTTTCAACCTGTAACTTGTTCTTGTCAGAGACCAGCAGGGCTGAGTCGTCCGCAAACAGGAACAAGTTGCAGTCACAAGCTGACGACATGTCATTTGCATAAATTAGGAACAGTAGCGGTCCTAGTATGCTTCCTTGTGGAACACCACAGCTCACTGTGAGGGGGGGGGATAGGGTACCTTCTGTGTCAGCAGTCGCTTCTATACGTGACGTGTATGTGTCCGTTCATAGCATGAGAGGAGTGCACCTCTTACTTCAAATTGTATGCAGTGATGAACGCTCTTTCCCAGCGGAACACAAGTTACAACGTTACACAGCCAGGTCGAACTATGCACGCTTAGCTTGCTAACGTTAGATAGCAGTGTTTATAAGGAGTCGTCTGCCAACAAATATGTTTCAACAAATGTATTCACAAAATTGATTACCATCCAAATGTTATTGAAGATTCCTGTGACCAGTAAGTAGGTACTACATACGT
The DNA here is from genome assembly GCF_963971535.1 of Notolepis coatsorum. Taxonomy (NCBI): domain Eukaryota; kingdom Metazoa; phylum Chordata; class Actinopteri; order Aulopiformes; family Paralepididae; genus Notolepis; species Notolepis coatsorum. The sequence goes on from NC_140171.1 coordinate 29,634,970, forward strand.
CTCAACTTTTATTAACTATTTTTGACCGGAGCAATATGCGCAAATGTTCTACGTTATATGTGTAAATGTCCGCTTTGTGCCTAAAGTCAAGACTCGACAGTGTGTGTGCACACTGCAACATAGCTGCAGTTAGTCGCTTGTTCCCCAACAATCTCAACATTTGTATCCTAGACATTTTCAACAAGTCAAAGGAAGACAAATATTAGCTAGCTTAACTAGCGTTAGCTCAAATATCTTTTTTTAAATGAAAACGAAAAAGAACGGTTCCCTGTGTGAATGTACGTACACACAATTGTCTATACACGCAGAAGCATACTGGTAGTACAACGGTGATCAGAATGCATGTTGCCAACGCAATTTGACGTGATGTCTCGGGTTGCTACTGGATAGAACAGAATGGTAGCCAACACTTATGATTTGTGATTGATTGTTTAATTATGAAATGTTAATCTTATTGTTTTGAAGTGTTTTTGAGAGGGTATTCGAATATGCGTTCGGAAACACCAAGGAGTATTCAAAGCCTGTAAATGGTATTTGGGACAGCCCTACACTAAATATATATATATATGTTTTTAATAAATTATCTGTATTTTAAACTATTAACGCTGACTCATTCCTTCAGTCCACTCAAAATTATGCTAATATTCCTTATGTTGTTTATTATATTAATTGAAAATTGCATATGAGAGTATTATATAGTAATAATAACACATGGCGATATACTAAAAAGCTATTTATCTTTTTTGGCTGGTAAAAAATCTGCCTGGCTGGTAGTTTTTTAAATCTATCAGCCACCTTGGCTGGTAAGCCAAAAAGAAAATTGTGTTCCCTGCCAGTGAGTTATTAAAGCACCGTTTCCCTTGTTTAGTTCCTTGTTCAAGCCATACGCTTGTTCAGTTGTCACAATGTACTGTAAATAAAAACGTGCACTGAAAAGTTACAGTATGTAGATTTATTTATTTGTATGACAAAGTCAGAGTCAACCCTTGCAAAGTCAATTTTATTTAACGAATTGAAAACAGCATTGATATTACGTAAAAGCAAACTGGCAATAGAAAAGATGTTCAAAATAATCTAGTTCCCTTAAAACGCTAACGCTATTAAAAAGATATATACAGTGGAGGTTAAAATAAGAATATGACTCGGCCTGAAAAAAAGTTCAGTCAGGAGATTTTTTTTTGCTTTAATCCCTGAATACACATGCATAATAAACACATATACACACACACAAACGTACTTTAGGTACGCATTGGTAAATGGACTGCATTTATATAGTGCTTTTATCCAAAGCGCTTTACAGCTTATGCCTCACATTCACCCATTCACTCACACATTCACACGCTGACGGCAGAGGCAACCATGCAAGGTGCCAACCTGCTCATCAGCAGCAGTTAGGGGTTAAGTGTCTTGCTCAAGGACACTTCGACATGCTACCAAGAGGAGCCAGAATCAAACCGGGAACCTTGCAATAACCAGATGGCCACTCTACCTCCTCAGCCAAAATACACATAATACACAAACACACATGCATACATAAATACGCACGCACACACACACACACTCATACATACACACACACACGCACACTAGGAACCTTGCGATAACCAGACAGCCACTCTAACTCCTGAGCCAAAAATACATACACATACAAACATAAATACTCATAAACACACACACACGGGGCGGCTAAGTGGCGCAGTGGGCAAGGCGCTCGCCACTAACGCAGGAGATGCTGGGTTCGAGCCCAGCTCTCGGCGTTGCTTCCGGCTTGGCTGGTCGATCATACTAATACAATTGGCAGTATTAGGGGGTGGGAAAGCCGGTGGGTGGGGATCGGACGTTGTGGACAGCGACTCCTACAGGTCGGTTGGTGCGCCTGTACAGCAGAATCAGGAAGTATTGGGGGCAGCGTGAGCCTCCCACGCGTTACTCCTCGCCGCTGAGAGATCGCGCTGTGCAGGTGAAAAGATGCGACGGCTGCCTCCTCGTGTACCGGAGGGGACACGTGATGCAAGGCTTCGTCCACATTGCAGCCGACCAGTGGGAGGCATGGCCAACAACGTTCGAGACAGGGGAGGGAAGAATTTGATAATCCGAAATTGGGATGGGAGAAAAATAGAGAAATGGGGAGAAAAAGTAGATAAAAAAAATAAAAAATAAACACACACACATATAGTACATACATACATACATACATACATACATACATACATACATACATACATACATACATACATACATACACAAACACACACACACACACACAGATATGCATACTTGCAGTAAGTGTACACACACAAAACAAACAAAGAAACATCTTCCTATTGAATCCGCCCATTGCTGCACTCACTCAGCCCCATCATATCCTGTTATTTCAGTCAGCATGAACACGGAGGACAGTTTCTGGATAGCTGCCCTTCAAGTCTGAACAAGTAGGAGAAGGGGGGGGGGGTTCGAATTTTTTGTGAGAATCATTTTATAATTTTATACACGGTTTATTCTGTGTTTGTAGTTTATACATTTGAAGGTGTTTCTGGATAGCTGCCCTTCAAGTCTGAACAAGTAGGAGAAGGGGGGGGGGGGGTTCGAATTTTTTGTGAGAATAATTTTATACACTGTTTATTCTGTGTTTGTAGTTTATACATTTGAAGGTGTTCCTGAGTTCAACAGATAATTAAGACATATTAATAATTTTTTGTTTTGTTTAGTTTTTTTGTATTCATGTGTTTTAAATGTTTTTGAACTTAATGATGGTAAGTTGGGGCAGGGCGGCTAGGTGGTGTAGTGGGCAAGGCACTCGCCACCAATGTGGAGACGCTGGGTTCGCGTGTTCGAATCCAGCTCTCCACATTGTTTTCAGTTTGACTGGTCGTCCGTACTAATACAATTGCCAGTATTAGAGGGTGGGAAACTGATGGGTGGGGATCGGGCGTTGTGGACAGCGACTCCTACAGGTCGGTTGGTGCGCCTGCGCAGTAGAATCAGGAAGTGTCGGGGGCAGCGTGAGCCTCCCACGCGTTACTCCTCGCCACTGAGAGATCGAGCTGCGCAGGTGAAAAGATGCGACTGCTGTTACCTCAAGTACCGGAGGGGACTTGTGCTATGTATGACTTAGTCCACATTGCAGCTGGCTTGTGGGAGGCAAGAAACAGCGTTCGTGACAGGGGAGGGTTGAATTGGATGATACGAAATTGGGATGGGAGAAAAATATAGAAAATGGGAGAAAAAGTGGATAAAAAAAAAATTATGGTAAGTTGGGAGGGTTGTGTACATTCGTAGTTAAAGACGAGTCGACGTTGAGTACTTTCAGGTGATGTAAGTACCGTATTTCCTCTAATAGTGACCCGGGCTTGTATTTGTTTCAACTGTAGCGGGTACCAGGCTTTTATTAGGAGGAGGCATGTATAAGAGAGAGGCCTATATTTCTAATTTTCAAACAGATCATAATGAATAAATCAACATTTTGATTCAGTTTGAACCCAGTAAAATGTACTGGGGTTCATTTATTGAAACCAAGTACTGTATGAAATAGTAAACAGTGCAATTACAGGTGGTCACTGGTCATTTCAACGTTTTCAAAGTGAAATCAAGTAACTTTACCTTAGCAGCTCCGGGTACTGTAGGTAGCAACGTTAGCTCTCATAACGTTAGCCAGTTAGCAGCTCCGGGTACTGTAGGTAGCAACCTTAGCTCTCATAACGTTAACCAGTTAGCAGCTCCGGGTACTGTAGGTAGCAACGTTAGTTCTCATAACGTTAGCCAGTTAGCAGCTCCGGGTACTGTAGGTAGCAACGTTAGCTCTCATAACGTTAGCCAGTTAGCAGCTCCGGGTACTGTAGGTAGCAACGTTAGTTCTCATAACGTTAGCCAGTTAGCAGCTCCGGGTCATTCGTCTCTGTTTAGTACCGGTAGCCATGCTTGCTCTGTTGTTGTTGTGTTACGTGCTGCGCGCGACCCGTGTTCCATACGGAAGTAAGGAGAGGTTCGCTCACGCGTATATTAGTAACCCGGTTTGTATTAGGAGGTCGGCTTATAATTGCTTAGCTCAACAGCGCACACGGACATTAATAGAGAGTCGGTTTTTAATTGAATACAGGTCACTATTAGAGGAAATACGGCATGTAATACCTTGTCTCCACTAGCCAGGGTTTAGCCGTGCTGTGGCCTGTCTGGCACACAGTGAGCATCTCCATTGTCTTTAGAACCTGGCCAGAGCTGGCTGCACCCCGGGTCAATACGAGATGACCACCTTTCACAACCCGGCCAGACCTGGCCAAAGCTGGAGAGTTTACAAGAAACGCAAACCACACCACAGTGGGCGGGCCATAGGCCTACATAGATTTTTTTTGAAAAAATTAAAAAGTGTTTTTTTGTGGGGAATTCAAATATGGGATTATTATATTCGGATCGGATAACTCTAACCTACATCATTTTGGATTTAAAAATGGCAGATTTTACCATTTTTTTCCTCTTGGCCATATACATGGATGCCAACATGAATCTGAAGGAAATCCTAACATGCAAGGTGTCTAACTCTAAATGATGTGTTTCTTAATGGGGAATTCAAATATGAGTTCATTTTTGGGATAGTATAACTCTAACTTACATCATTTTGGATTTCAAAATGGCCAATTTTACAATTTTTCACCTCTTGGCCATACATGGATGCCAACAGGAATCTGAAGGAAATCCTAACATGCAAGGTGTCTAAATTATGTGTTTCTTAACCCATTCCGTGCCAATCACGATGATAGTCGGGTTAACTCGCCATCGCTTGCGTGCCAATCACGAGTATAGTCGGGTTTTAATCGTTATTTCTTTTATTAGCGATATCCATTCATTTTCATCCATCCAACTTGATGTTATTGTTGGGAATGGGTCTGAGCTCACAAAAGGGTAAATACCGCCACCTATCGTCTCCCGGATGGTATTGCACATCATTGGATTGGATTGGCTGGGGATGTTCATCAGAAAAAAAACTCCGTACGGGTTTCCCTTCTCGGGCATGCAGTATCGTGTTACCACATTGTCTGGGGAGGCTGGGAGCAGCGTGGATTATGTTTTTTGGACTATAACGTTGGATCAATGGACGCGATCGATATTTGGAATGGCGATCAGGAATTGGATTAATCTTTTTGCAGAACATCTGATGTGAGGTAAGGACTCTATGTTACCAGTCTTGGGTTAATCAGATGTTCCTTTCACCTCCATCGGAGCGTGTGTGTGTGTGTGTGTGTGTGTGTGCGTGCCGTTGGCACGGAGCAAGACACGGATAAGCGATTTTTCAGCCCGCTTCTCTAGCGTGCATAAGGACACATATACTATCGATAATCTAGCGTTTAAATGACAACATGTTTTGTGTATTCCACTAAAGGGCTATTATCGCGTCTTTCTCTGGAATTACTAGAAATCTCAAACTATACTCGTATTAAAAACGGTATAAAACGGAAATGTACAGATGAAAAAACAATCCGTCTCGTACATGTTTACTGCAAGCAAGTCATTGATAAGCGACGGGTGTATTAGACCCATAGCCATAATTTAAGATATAGTTTAAGCGTTCGCAAATATCCCCGTCCTCCCATTGATTAAAGCGTTGGCCTACAAGCCCTAATTTGGTCATATCCGGCCGGCTCTGAATGTGTTGATGGTGAATTTAAATATGAGTAAATCTTTGGGATAGGATAACTCTAACCTACATCATTTTGGATTTCAAAATGGCTGATTTTACCATTTGAACCCCTTGTTACATTTCGTCTTTGGTCACGTTCTGCTCCCTTATGGTATGTCCCGTGTCACCTAGCGTGACCTTGAAAGAATTCCGCTACTTGCACCTTTACTTGTCTGGCCACGCCCCCTTCCGCCCATATGCATATAAGCGAGGGCCGTGACCGTACTCCGCCTTCCCAATTCTTTCACTTCAGGAAGTGTTTCGCTATGCAAGTGGCTTTTAGCTTAGTTATTCTCTGTGGTTGCTATTTTTCGGATCCCGAGGATGGCATCACCAACAATGTCTGTCGCAACCTCCTCTATGCCCCGCGGGGGTTCCCTAGTCCCACGTTTGTGGCGAGAGGGTGAGCCTCAACGGCGTGCAGGGCTGGGTGCGCACCGTCCGGAGACCGTTGAGCGCCCCTCTTCAGTGAGGAGGCCCTCCGGCTCCGGCGTCCCCTCCAGGGATGACTTACGGCACAAGCCCCCCGTTGCTGCTCGCTCCTGTCATTCGGTGAGCAGCTGTGGCGGGTGGTCGGGCGGTTCCACCAACCTCCGCCATTCGGCAAACGGCGCTGAGTGTGGTGCCGCTCAGAAGCCGCCGAGCGCCCCTCCCTCATTAGAGAGGTGGCTCCGGCTTCGACATCCCTCTGTTTTCTCTCTCTTGTACACTAAACCCCCATATTCAAGCCAAGAGTTTTAATTGTCACGGCATACAAGTATACAATGAAATGCGGGTGGTCTTGCCCGCGACGATGTGCAATACAGTGGTACAACATATAATAGAATCCAATAAAAAAACAGTGGTACAACATATAATAGAATCCAATAAAAAAACAACATTGTGCAATAAACAGGTAACAGGTAACATGGTGTGACATCTCGGTATCTGTACATAGTATTTACATAGCATATAGGACATGCTAGGTAGCTTTAGTAGTGCAATACACTGTTCCTGTTGTTATACTAATTTAAAGTGGCCTTTCCTCTTGGCCATAAGTGTGCGTGTGTGCGGCGTGAGTGTGTGCCCGCTCGTGTTAAAGTGGCTGCTAGTGTGTGAGCGTGCACAGCGTGCGTGTCGTGTGTGTGCTCGTGTGTGCTTGTGTGTGGATAGTTCAGTGTTCTGTGGCCCTCAATGTTCATTGTTCAAGGCTCTGATGGCCTGGGGGAAGAAGCTGAGCCTAAGCCTCTCTGTCCTAGTAGCTGGGGTTCGCAGGCGTCTGCCTGACCTCAGCAGCTGGAACAGGCTGTTATTGGGGTGGTGGGGGTCTTTCATTATTCTGCAGGCTCTGGATTTGCACCTCTTGTTGTATAGAACCTGCAGGGGAGGTAGCGCAATACCCGTGGTACACTCGGCTGAGCGCACCACTCTCTGTAGGGCCTTCTTGTCCTGTGCCGTGCTTTTTCCATACCAGGCAGTGATGTTTCCGGTAAAGATGCTCTCTACAGCTCCTGAGTAGAAGGACTGGAGTATCTTCCCCGATACTCTGAACTTCCTTAATTGTCTCCCCCCTAAACAACTACGTTTCCTTCGATAAAAAGACCCTCTTAGGAGGGGCAGGTTTTTTATTGAAGCAGCGTGTAAATGTTTCACTGAACGTGTTGTGTATGCCTCGACGTAGAGTATGAGTGTTACGGGGGCGTTCTGCTCCGGAAACTCGCTGAGGACCCCTGTCTCTCTTCCTACCGAAGGTCAAGACTCGGAAAGGCGGAGTACTCAGGCGGAGTAATCAGGGATGGAGTGCTGCTGGAGATTGGACCGGTAAACCACAGCCACTGGCTCACCACAGCAAACAGACTCCTCAGGCTCTGGGTGTCTAAGCATCAACTTAAAAGAAAGAACCTGAATAATCTACAATGCATTGTGGAATTCATCATTGGAGTGTATTATCCATGTTGGTTCAACATGAAGGTCAAGCACTCCTGGATCGAAGGGCCTAGGCACATCCTATTTCAGCTGGACTGCCTCAAGTCTCAGAGGAAGGAGGTGCTGGATGTTGTGATGCCAACTCTGAGAAGATCTGCTTGGTATGCCCACAGTGAAGCCATCCTCCAAACACTGCTGTGCTCTGAGGATCAGAAAGAGAGAATTGAGGGGGTGGAGAGAATCCTGCCCATCAGATTCCAGACACTCAGCAGGGAGACTCCTCTGTCAGGATCAGAAGAACACCTCACATCAATAGGGATGCTTCCAGCATTGGTGGCTTAATCAGCTGGTCAGAAGATGTGTCAGAGCCACCTGCTCCCTAAGCACCTCCGAGGTGAAGAACTTCATCAACACCCCCATGGAGGTTCTCGACTGGCCTTGCCACACACAAAGCATCGAGAGGGTTGTTAAAATGGTGACTGAGGCCTCTGCTAAGTACTTTTCACAAGAAAAAAGGGGTGGAGGGATCAGGGCTCAGGAGACCAGCAGGAGGCTGATGTCCAATAATGAATCCAAGCAGGACTTGTGCAACCTGATAAAATTCAAGAAGATAGAGGATTGATGGCGCACCATGGATGTTAGATGTTTGTGTGCATTACAAATACAATTTATTATTGTTAGTATTATTGTTATTGATCTTTGGAGTTGTATCCAGTTATATACAGTTCACTTGTTAATAAATTAGATGGCTTTGTCGTTATAAATTATTTCCCATATCACCTTGCATGTTAGGATTTATTTCAGATTCATTCTGGCACCTGTGTATGACCAAGAGGTGAAAAATGGTAAAATCTGCCATTTTGAAATCCAAAATTATGTAGGTTAGAGTTATCCTATCCCAAAAATGATCCCATATTTGAATTCCCCCAAAAAATATCCATATTTTAGACACCCCACTCGATTGATTTCTATAAAATTCATGTTTTAGTGTTTAGTGCATTTCACTAGAAACCCTGGCATTCCTCATCTGGATCAACAATCAATCTGAAATCAACGCTATATTATCGGTATTATGTTTCATCATGCATGCATGAAAGGGTGGGGGGGGTTTCTATGCTTCGCTTGTCACCAACGGAATACGTTACACACAGTGTTTTCCACAGGATTTTCAGAGACTATGGGGGTGGAACCTCCGACCTTCTAGGGGGGTCCGGGGGCATTCCCCCCCCGGAATTCTTTTTTGTGTGTACATTTTAAAGTTAAATGTATCAATCTGGTGTACTTTGAGAGCAAAATAAAGAGGCTAGATCTATGATGAACTTTGTGCTCAAAACACAAAATCGTCTAGACTAGAGCATACATTTGAGCCATCAAAGAAATGAAGCAAAAGTGGTTACCTGTGTTGAACTGGTTTATTTTTTAGAAAATAAAAGAATATAGTGGATTACTATTACGACTACTACCACTGCCAATACTACTGATACATCCCTATTGGCAAACTTTATATTTAAAAAAATACTTTTTTTTGTTTGGTCATTATACAACTGTGGCGGGCCGCCACAGTCTAGGTCATTAATGGGAAACCCTGACACACACATTACACACATACGTTAGGATCGCGGGGAAGGGATTATTCGATCAACGTAAGATTGATACCATATAGCCCTTACCTTGACTAGGATGTACTGCAATAAGAATATTCCAATTATCTGATCGTCATTCCAAGTATTGATGTCGATCGTGTTGCCAACATAATCCACCAAAGAACAGGAACCGGGAGTGCTTGATTATCCTCAATCCATGTGTTATAACCGCTCGCCATGCCCGACTAGGAAAACCCGGACCGGACGTTTTAGATCGACGTACAGCCCAAGCTAGAGAGTTTCCAAGGATGTGCAATACCGGCCACAAGGCGGCAGGCGGCAGTATTGGACGTTTGCGATCTCAGACTCATCCCCAATGATGACACAGGCTCCCTCGATGGATTATGAATGGGAATATCGAATAAAAGAAATAACGATAGAAAACCCGACTTTGACGCCCAAAAGATTGAGAACCCCTGCTTTAGACATTGAGCCGTTCGTTAAAATGGTTACTGAGTAGTTCTGGAAAGTACTTAGAGAGTTCACCTATTTATGGCTGACGTTGACTTTAAGTTTGTGTTTGTAGGTTGGAGATTTAGCACTTAGATGTTTGTGTACATTACAAATACAATTTATTATTGTTAGTATTATTATTATTGATCTTTGGAGTTGTATCCAGTTATATACAGTTCACTTGTTAATAAATTACATGGCTTTGTCGTTATCCGATCCGAAAAAAGGATCCCATATTTGAATTCCCCACAAAAAAACACATATTTTAGACACCCCACTCGATTGATTTTTATAAAATTCATGCTTGCACAAAAGTATGGCCCGCCCTACGCTAGACCATGGCTAGCCCCAGTCAGGCTGAATATAGCTAATGAAGGCATAATTCACACTCCCAAGTGATTCAAATTGTGAAAAGAAAAAGTAAAAAAAAACACTACAAATACGTGGGCTGTCCAAAGGCTGTCGTGGGCTGTCCAAAGACTTATGTAGTTCTTTGTCTCATATTGAATTGTACTGGGGATACATGAGTATACATATGAGAGGGAGTGCTATATTGTTGTTATTGAGACCTATTAGGAGCTCCATATTGTTGCTATTCAGACCTATTAGGAGCTCCATATTGTTGCTATTGAGACCTATTAGGAGCTCCATATTGTTGAGATCTATTAGGAGTGATATATTGTTGTTATTGAGACCTATTAGGAGTGCTATATTGTTGTTATTGAGACCTATTAGGAGCTCCATATTGTAGTTATTGAGACCTATTAGGAGCTCCATATTGTTGTTATTGAGATCTATTAGGAGCTCCATATTGTTGTTATTGAGACCTATTGGAAGCTCCATATTGTTGTATTTTCCGCTTAAACAGGCATAATTACCCGCACGCCGGCCTCGCGTTGCCAGTACTCTTGACAGCCAATACGCTCATTTCTATACGCCCAGAGTTTCTGGATTTGCATTCTCCCTAGTAGCTCCCCAGACTCCAGAACAGAAGCGCCATGTGTGTGCAGTGTGACTGCTCCGACTGTAGATCATGTAGAGAGACCAAACTGCTCTTGACACTGTCAATCCTGGAGAGAGAGAGAGAGACCAAATTTGACTCGTCCTCACTTTTGTTGGCACTCTACACCGGTGTCGCTATCTCGTCCTGCAGTCTGGAAGGCGGCTGGGTTGGCCGTCCTCGTGTTTCAGAGGCAGGGTAATTAAGGAGGAGCGGAGACAAGAGGCAGCCCATTTGTCCTGGGCCCCAGTGTGTGGTCTTTCCCATCTGTCTGCACCCAGAGCACCTACTGTACACATTGCACATGCACACACACATCTACCTATTGAAAATAGCAGCACTTTACCTCTCACATACCTGTGCATACTTTAGAATCTTTATTTATGTCCACATAAAGACAATGTTTAAAGGACACAAATATTATCAGTGCACTTGTACATTGTGGGTTACTCTGATACATTCATGCCCAAATTGACAATGGCAACCAAAGTTACACACAGACATGGATGATGAACCTGACAATCAACACACAGCTCATGGATACAGATAGCAGCGTCTTCTCCAAATTGCGCGGCTGCCAATAATTGCTGACACTGAGCAATGTCTTGCTAATTGTTTGGCACTTCTCTTCGGAAGACCGGCCATCTGAAGGCCTCTAACACCCAATTTATGAACATGACCCAGGCTTCCAAATATGAAGACTAAAAGTTTACAGTTGTAGCCGAGTTTTGATATGGTATGGTCTAACAGTTGATACTTTAACATTTTGGTTGTAAAGTCTTCCTCTAGACTGTAGTCAAACGTGCAGCCAACTTCTAGGATGAGAACCTCTCTGTTATTCTCATTAACAACAACAACATATCGGGGGTGTTTGCTGAAATATCAGATAACAGTGAATTGACCCTACACAGATTGAACATATATGGCTTCACACTAGTGTGCTTATACAGCTTATATGTTGCAGGTGAACCGAGTGTCACACACACACACACACACACACACACACACACACACACACACACACACACACACACACACACACACACACACACACACACACACACACACACACACACACACACACACACACACACACACACACACACACACAATATATGCACACCCTTACACACAAGCACACATCTACCTATTGAAAATAGCAGCCCTTTTCCTCTCACCTACCCGTGCCTACTTGCCTACTTCTCTCACACACGCATGCACACAAGCACGTGTCTACCTATGGAAAACGGCACTACTTTTTCCACTTGCAATACCGATATATTGTATATTACATCTCTCTCACACACACACACACACACACACACACACACACACACACACACATTTTAATACTTTATTTGGTTCCACAAATTATATTACATAAACAGGGAATCAAATGTATCGGGGCCAAGCAGCATTGAACACTTAAGGGTACACATAGCACCTCCTTCTCCACGTGGCTAAGCTGCCAATAATAGCTGAGACAGAGCAATATTTGGCAATTTGTTTGGCTTTTCTTTTAGACATTGCAGCAATTCTCAGACCGGTCATGGTGCATTTGTGTACATGGCCAAGACTTCCGAACACAAGTACACTATATCTACACCTATACCCAAGGTCAGCCATCACACTGAGCAGTGGTTGGTAGTTGATATACTTGTCCCGGAAGGCCTGGTCCATGTACAGGTCAAAGGTACAGCCTACTTCTATGACCAGCACCTCTCCGTGGCTGGTGTCAACAAAAACAACGTCCGTGTATTGGGTATGTTAGCAAAAACATCGTTGGTAAGGCCAAACCACTCTGGTTTCACTCTGGCATGTTTGTACATTGCCACACACACACACACACGCACGCACACGCACACGCACGCACGCACGCACACACACACACACACACACACACACACACACTTCAACCTCTATCTAATTAGATATACAGCATTACCTCCATCCACCTTCATTACATACAGGGTGTTAACACGTGCCAAACAACAGGGCCATGGGTGCACCACTTGCACCCACAAGCACAGAGGGAACAAAAGCCTCCTCTGTGTAATGCGCTCCTCTGTTTGTTTTCCTAATTGCAGCGGGACAGTCTGCAGACGGGTAGACCAGCCGCACAGAGACGCTTGGGCCGTCACGTTAAACCAACTGTGTGAGCTCATGTCTCCCCAGCTTAGTCTAGCAAGTCGTAATGGGAGGAGGAGCAGGGGGGAGGAGGAGCAGGGGGGGAGGATGCAATGAGGGGAGATGGAACAATGGGAGATGGAGGTAGCGAGTCGAGAGAGAGAGAGAGAGAGAGCGAGTAAAGACGGGATGTAAAGAGAGAATAAGGGCTCATTCAGATCTAATCAGACCGTGAGGCACCTCGTTGCAGAGTGGTGTGTTGGTGTGGATGGGCCATTTGTGTGTCATCATGCTGTGAGCTGTTTAAACCCCCCCCCCCCCTTTTTCAATATCTTGTCTTCCGCTGCGATTGGTTGGCCACCGCAGCGTCCGGCAAAAGTTTACTCCAGTTCTATCTTCTCGTGGATCGCTGCTCCCGTTTTCTTTTTTATTATTTTTATTTTCTGTCTGAGCCCAATGCAACTGCCCCCCCCCCCCCCCATTCAAAAGAAGGGGAGACTTGTGTTTTTTCCCGCATTGTCTGATTAGATGTGAATGAGCCCTAAGGGGTGAGAAGGGGGGGGGGCTAGAACAGGGTGATCTGGGGGTAGAGGATAGCACATAGCTGTCATGCCTGTAACATGTTGCCATTAGGCGCTCCAGGCTTGTTTTGGTGCAAGGAGAGGAGAGGAGTTTCCATGTCTTTGTCTAAGGTTACCGGCATTATGACAGGAGGCGCAAAACACCGGCGTGGAAAAACACGGCTCCGGTCCCCCCGCTGTTTTCCTCCCATCTGTGTGCTCCTGACGACGGCACAGATGTGATTGATATTTATATTCCTCACATGTGGGTGGCGTGAATTATAATTAGTATGGATTCAATGCTCACTGCAACTTGTTACAATCCATCATCAAAGGCCCAATCAGGAATCTAAATGTAAACATTTGGCTTAAGACGGTTTTTCTACCATATTTTAAAGCGGTGAATACAGGGAAGAGGAAATACTGGCATTTTGAGTTACGAAATAAGTTTAGTTTCCATTTGCAAGATATACCCTTCACCAATCTATGCATTTGCCAGTGTTCTGAGTCTACTTAAAACAATGCCTGATTGTGGTTTTAAGAATGAATTGAAGCCTCTTATAACAGTCGAACACCTTGTCTTCATACTAACTTACCATACTCATAGATTACTGTGATCTGCATGCGGCTGGGTGGCGCAGCGGACATTGCGCTCGTCACCAACGCAAGAGACACCGGGTTCGAATCCGGGTGTCAGCATTGCCTCTGGCTTAGGCCGGCCGTCATACTAACTCAATAGGCAGAGTTAGCGGGTGGAAGTCGATGGGTAGTAATCTGGACGTTGTGGACAGCGACTCCTACAGGTCGGTTGGGGGACACCTGCACAGCAGAGACAGGAAATGGCGGGGGTAGTGTGAGCCTCCCACACGTTACACCTCGCCAATGAGAGTCCACGCTGGCAGGTGAAAAGATGTGACAGGCTGCCTCCTCTTGTATCTGAGGGGACACGTGATGCAAGGCTTCTATCCTCCCTACAACCAGCCAGTGGGGGGCATATGCGAGCAACGTCCAAGACAGGGGAGGGGAGAATTGGCACAGCGAAATTGGGATGGGAGAAAAATAGAAAAACAGGAGAAAAAGTGGATAAAAAAAAATTAAGATTACTGTGATCGTGATCTACCTCTAACAGGGCTCTAAGTAGTGGCAGTGAGTTGTGCGACTAGTCGTTTTAAAGCCCTAATCCGTGATATTTTGACCATATACTGTAAATTTGGGTTACTGTATATTCACATGCTGTACATTCTGAAAGTCTGATTTGTAGATTCTTATTTGAAAGAGTCTGATTTGTCTGTTTTACTCCAGTGTTTAAAAAAACATTACCAACATAAACAAACGTATTACTCCAAAATACAGTTACAGATATGTATCTGTCCAATGTTCTTGTATCTACAGCTCAGTCAATCAGCTAGAGTTGGGTTATTTTTAGTTTTTTGGGGGCGGGCCACCCATTTGTTTACTTTTGTATCACAGACTTTAATGGAGCGACTCATTTCAATGTAGTGAGTAAAAGCACCACAGAACCACTGCCTCCCAGCCGCTCTCCACCAGCTCTATCCAACATGACACCACCACAGAACCACTGCCTCCCAGCCGGGTCTCCACCAGCTCTATCCAACATGACACCACCACAGAACCACTGCCTCCCAGCCGGGTCTCCACCAGCTCTATCCAACATGACACCACCACAGAACCACTGCCTCCCAGCCGCTCTCCACCAGCTCTATCCAACATGACACCACCACAGAACCACTGCCTCCCAGCCGCTCTCCACCAGCTCTATCCAACATGACACCACCACAGAACCACTGCTTCCCAGCCGGGTCTCCACCAGCTCTATCCAACATGACACCACCACAGAACCACTGCCTCCCAGCCGCTCTCCACCAGCTCTATCCAACATGACACCACCACAGAACCACTGCCTCCCAGCCGCTCTCCACCAGCTCTATCCAACATGACACCACCACAGAACCACTGCCTCCCAGCCGCTCTCCACCAGCTCTATCCAACATGACACCACCACAGAACCACTGCCTCCCAGCCGCTCTCCACCAGCTCTATCCAACATGACACCACCACAGAACCACTGCCTCCCAGCCGCTCTCCACCAGCTCTATCCAACATGACACCACCACAGAACCACTGCTTCCCAGCCGGGTCTCCACCAGCTCTATCCAACATGACACCACCACAGAACCACTGCCTCCCAGCCGCTCTCCACCAGCTCTATCCAACATGACACCACCACAGAACCACTGCCTCCCAGCCGCTCTCCACCAGCTCTATCCAACATGACACCACCACAGAACCACTGCCTCCCAGCCGCTCTCCACCAGCTCTATCCAACATGACACCACCACAGAACCACTGCCTCCCAGCCGCTCTCCACCAGCTCTATCCAACATGACACCACCACAGAACCACTGCCTCCCAGCCGCTCTCCACCAGCTCTATCCAACATGACACCACCACAGAACATGTTTATGAAAACGTGTTTTTTGCTGCAGCTCAGCTGAAATACTCCCACCCCCGCCTGGAAAAACATCCTCCCTGTCACGTTAGCGCCAAGAGAACTGTTAGCCAGACAGGCAGTAGCCCCCACGGTTTCCGCTGCCTGTCGACTGCGCTGTACAGTGTCTAATGACTAGTTTCACATCTGTCATTCAACTTTGAAGAAGGGGTACATACAGATGTGTGGGTGGATATTCACCACACAGTCTTCCAAGGAACGTTAATATTTACACAATCTTCTGTTTTAGCAATGAATATGTTTTTTTGATGTGTAGACTGTGCTCCCACTCACTGTAAAACCAATGTGGGGGAACTTCCTTAAAAGGGGACGGGGTGACCGGGTCATCCGGTAATCAGAAGGTTCCAGGTTCGATTCCTGGCAGCGTGTCGAAGTGTCCTTGAGCAAGACACTTAACTCCTAACTGTTCCCGATGAGCAGGTTGGCACCTTTTATTGTTGCCTCTGTTAAAAACCGTAAAGGTTTAAAATGATTATTAAAATTATTATAAAATTCTACTGTAAAATTAAAATCCAGATGTATGAATTGCACATTCATTGTTACAATTTTTTTTACTCTAGATATGAGCTACAATAGTTACTAGATCTTCTCAGGGCAACCATCCTTCATTCAGACAGGATTTTACAGCTACACCGAAATGTCACAAAGGCTAATTGTACAAGCTTGAGCATTCTTCAATGCCTGCCATGCAATGGCTTCTTGGGCATTCTTCATAAAAGCCAGGAAGAATAGCTGCTGTTGGGGATCCTATCTAATAAACAATAATAATTATTTGCTAATACATTGAACAGCAATATGACAATGGTGTGGTAATTACATCTTATTAAAAGGCAGAGACTCATCTTTTAATAAACAGTGAGTGAATGGGCAGGGCTGCTTTTCCTGTATGTCGCTCCAGTGGTCCGATTGGTCTGCATGCTCCTACATTATGTCACCGTAGAATTGGCAGACAAAAATGTGGACTGGACTATTTTCTTTATTTTTTTTGCCTCAAAGGAAAAACGTCTTTTTTGTATCCACTTTTTCTCCTTATTTTTCTATTTTTCTCCCATCCCAATTTCGTATTGCCAATTCTCCCCTCCCCTGTCTTGAACGTTGCTAGACTATGCCTCCCACTGGTCGGCTGTAGTGAGGATAGAAGCCTTGCATCACGTGTCCCCTCCGGTACACGAGGAGGCAGCCTGTCGCATCTTTTCACCAGACAGCGCGGACTCTCAGTGGCGAGGAGTAACGCGTGGGAGGCTCACGCTGCCCCCGATACTTCCTGTCTCTGCTGTGCAGTTGTCACCCACCCGACCTGTAGGAGTCGCTGTCCACAACGTCCAATCCCCACCCATCGACTTCCACCGCTATCTCTGTCAATTGAGCCAGTATGACGACTGGCCCAAGCCGCAGGCAATGCTGACACCGGGATTCGAGACCGGAGTCTCTTGCATTGGTGACGAGCGCAATCTCCGCTACGCCACCCAGCCGCCCCAAAGGAAAAACGTCTTAAAATGAAACTAAAAACATTTAGTTCTCTTGAGCTTCATTACAAATGTCTCAATATATGCACACTAAAGGCTCGCTATTTGTCCAGCCATAAATTCTGGTGTTTAGGAGGACACATTCTCTAATGTTGTCGCCCTAAGGCTCTGCTTCTCAACCTGGGGGTCCCGAGGTGGTTTTTGGGGGTTGTGAAAAGATACACAAAATACTGTGTAATAATACATTTTTGAAGTCTAAAGTCCTCCTCCAATCATTCATCAAGTTAAAGAGGGGAAAAGAGGAATGAAAAGCATTCTGTCAATGTTCACCGTTCTGTCTATGATTGACTATGTTGTCTATGCTTTACTATGTTGTCTATATGTGTGACTACAGTTGTTTATATGTGTGACTATGTTGTCTATATACTTGACTATGTTGTCTATGCATGACTGTTGTCTATGTGTAACTATGTTGTCTTTGCTTGACTATGGTTGACTATGTTGTCTATACATGACTATGTTGTCTATGCTTTATTGTATGTTGTCTATGTGTGACTATGTTGTCTATGGTTGACTATGTTGTCTATGTGTGACTTATCTATGGTTGACTATGTCTATGCGTGATTACGTTGTCTATGCTTTACTATGTTGACTATTCTTGACTATGTTGTCTATGCTTTACTATGTTGACTATTCTTGACTATGTTGTCTATGCTTTACTACGTTGTCTATGCTTTACTATGTTGTCTATGCTTTACTATGTTGTCTATGCTTTACTATGTTATCTATGTGTGACTATGTTGTTTATATTCTTTACTAGGTTGTCTATACGTGACTATGTTGGGGATTGTGCACATGTCATGCATCCCTTTTTTAGAGGTTTGTAGAGGTCATGCACCAAAAAGGTTTAGAACCACTGCCCTAAGGTGAGAATAGTGATGTAATGTTTTGCATATTTGCCAAACAATTTGTCTACATGACTGTTTTAAGCATGTGACACATCATGGACTTTGCAGCAAGTTAGGACGATGTCCTGAAATTACGATGAAACAGGATGATGACGTTAAGCTAGGAAACCAAGGTTAAATTTAGAATTGGCTTCTACAGTATGATGGCAAAATAGAATTTGGACCGGACTCAGTAGGGGTTTGCTACTGAATTAGAGCACCTCTGCTAACCTCGTAAAAGTGATATCTTTTTTGTTGATTAAAAACTCAGACTCCCAATTCCCTGTGTTCAGCAAAAACTGTTTAAATTAAGTTCTATAAGCACATTGACCTCCTTGTGTGCACCAACGATAGGTGCTATACACACCTGCAAACAAGTCACTGTTTTAATCCCAAATTAGGGCACTTGAAAGTGAACGAGTTCTGAGTGGTTTTGTGTCCGTCACCTTTTTCACTCTCCAGGAGTTTGCAGCTATGGTATATCAAAATGTATTATTACACAACAGTTTTCCCCCCCAAGCCATCAGACTTGTCAACAGAGCCCAATGATGCCCCCTAACACCCCCCCCCCCCCCCCTCGGACTACACTTGAGAAAAACTGTTGCTGACGATAAAAAACTGTATTGCACATTTCATTCTACACACTGCTAAAATTTGCACATTGCTCATTGCACATCACACAACATACTTTTTTGGAACTGTACATAGCCATTTTGTTATTCAAATTTAATATAGTATAATATCTACGTCCTGATCGGCAATGCACACTTTTTTAGAACTGTATAGGAATCTTTATTTTAGTCATCTTATTTTATTCTATGCAAAATGTATTGTATTGCACTGCGCAATTTTTAGAACTGTATAAAATTATCTTTATTTTAGTCATCTTATTTTATTCTATGCTAAAATTATTGTATTTATTATTGGAAGCTGCTATAGTCGAGGGACCACAATAAATAGATTTTCACTCTTCTTGCTGTAAAGTACTGAAATAAGTGACAATAAAGGAATCTGAATCATAGTACAGCTAACCACTGGGTCAGCTATAGGCGCAGCTAAAGCTATAGGCGCAGCTATAGACACACAGGCACGCGTGTGGGTGAGTGTGCGTTTGTTTTTGTGTATGTGTTTCTGTGCGTTTGCTTTGAGTGCTCGATGAGTGACATGGGGAAAGGGCAGATTCAGACAGAGGAGGAGGAGGGAGGAGGTGGTAAGGGAAAAAGCAGAGATGGACCGCCTACCTGGCAAGCAGCTGTCGAAAGGTGCTGATGACTCCTGTCACGCACAGGTCAAAGGTCATCAGACAGAGGGTCAGGGGGCATGTCAGTGGATGATTTGAGGGCTGTAGAGGGGTTTCTGATTAATCTATTGCAGTCATGAATTATGTACACGTGCATACACACACGCACGCACACACGCACACACACACACACACACACACATACACATACACACACACAGAGAGGCTGCACCATGCCTTGCTGGACTTCAAATGCAGGACCAGACTAGTTACTTGAATGTCTATAGCGAGAAAAACGCAATATGATTTTTGAGCATCACTGGCATCATGCACTACAGTCAGTTACCCTACATCGTTTTAACCTCTTAACAGGCGCCCCAAAAAGTGGCCATTTTAGTTTTTGAGGACTGCATACCTTTTTTGCAAACCAAAATACTATACTTTATACTTATAGCACATGCATAAGCCTGGTCTCTTTTAATAATAATAATAATAATAATATCTTTGATTTATATAGCACCTTTCAGGAAACCCAAGGCGCTTTGAAAGATAACATTCTGAAGTTTCAGATACAATAAAGAAAGATCACTTTTAGTGCTAATGAAATAACATCCAGCCGTTTTCATTTGAAAAAACGTTTAGTCAGGGGAGTGCCATGGTTTCTCCATAGAGCCCTGTTGCACAGCAACTCAATCACATGATTTAACGGGTATTGCTTATGAACATACGGCCCATTACCACAGTGCGGTTGACAAATTGGCTTTGTTCTCCACTAGCTTGTTATGATCGTAATGCTTTTACAAACTTTCAAAGCTGTATTTATCACCTGAATTTGGCAATAAGAGTTTCATATTCTGAATAACCACGATGAGAATCGAAGAAGAATAACAAGTAGCGAGGGAGAGAACGAGAGACTGATATAGAGACCAGGCAGATTCATATTCAGCTTTATTGTCACATCATTCATACTTTCTAGAAGCACAAATTAGTTAAATTATTCTGTTCTGGCTCCTCAGTCTACCAGCAGCAACATCAATACACGCAGAGGCACTGTACAAGAAGGGCCAGAGCCGACTCTACTTCCTCAGAAGGCAGAGA
Source organism: Notolepis coatsorum (assembly GCF_963971535.1). Lineage (NCBI taxonomy): Eukaryota > Metazoa > Chordata > Actinopteri > Aulopiformes > Paralepididae > Notolepis > Notolepis coatsorum. The sequence continues at coordinate 29,655,610 of NC_140171.1, forward strand.
TCCTTCAATGTCTGTACAAGGATGTTGAGTATGTTCTATGAGTCTGTGGTGGCGGGCGCCTTCTTGTACGCTGTGACCTGCTGGGGCAGCAGACTTAGAGCAGGGGACACAAACAGGCTGGATAAGCTGGTCAGGAAGGCCAGTAGCGTGGTTGGGGTGGAGCTGGCCTCCCTAGCGAGGGTGGCTGAGAGGAGGAGCCTTGCTAAGCTCCAGGCCATCAGGGAAAACCCCTCCCACCCACTATACACAGACTTGGCTGACGGGAGGAGCATGTTCAGTGCCAGGCTCACACTACCTAAATGCAGCACTGAACGGCACAGGAAGTCCTTTATTCCAACAGCCATCAGACTATACTGTGCCTCACTGCATCACTGAGCACAGAGTGACAGTTACCATCTTCCTGGACTCTTAGTTTTGAAACAGCACTGTGCAATATTACACCTACTGTAGACCTCAGTATATTTTTACTGTATTTATTTACTGTATATTTTATTCCATTTTTATTCTATTTTATTCTACTCTTATCTTAGCCAATTTGATTTGATTTGTTTTGTTATTCTTATTCGTGACCCGTTCTGTCTAAATGTTTAAATGTTGAGCGATTTGCAGTGTCAAATTTCACTCGGGATAATAAAAGTATTTCTATTCTATTCTATTTTATTCTATTCTAATACAACAGCAGGGCTTGACATTAAGGCTTGTCCTATTGTCCGGGACAAGTAAAAAAAAATGGTCGGACAAGCATAATACAATTTAACTTGTCCAACTGGACAAGTAAAAAAGATATATATATATATATATTCCCCAAACGAATAGTAATGTTATTCCATCTGATCAGAAAGTGCCTGTCTCACAGTGTCACACTGGAAACTCTCAATCTCTGTACGTCAATATTATTTGTCCTGGACAAACGGCGAGCGTCTTCTGAGTGCTCGCTTAGTTGACACTGACAGTGGCATGAGACCCGCGAAAATATCAGAATGTTTAATAGAATGTTTAATAAAAGTTGGTTGTTTTGTTGTTACCTGTTGATCTAATGTGCCTATTGTTAAAAGAAATTATTTCAAATAAAAATACAATAATTTATTTGAATGGTGTTATTTATGGCAATAACAACTATACCATAATAACAACTATACCGTAATAACAACTATACAACTATAGGCGTAGACCAGGGTTTAACCCCTGGTCGTCAAGAGAGAGGGGAGATGAGAAAGATGAGCTGGTGCTGATGGGGAGTGAAGATGAGCTGGAGGACTGATCATAAAGTATATACCCCCCACACACACAAATGCACACACACTGTGTTTAAGTTATTAAATCATAATAATTGTCCAAATCTCTTGTCGGTTTTATACATTTTTTAATAGGCCTTTATTTTCACAAGTACATTTCGGACAAGTAAGTTTAGCTTTCGGACAAGTAAAATATCTGACAAAAAGTTAATGTCAAGCCCTGCAACAGGATCATATAAAAGCAATATGCATAAATATAGATGGAGATAGTTCTCAATTACAATACAATAGTTACAGTATGGGTGTAATGTGTTGCAAACCCCCCCCCCCCCCCCCAAGACTCACCTTTTACTTTACAAAAGGTGATGTTTGGTGAAAGTTAGATTTGTACTTTATTAATCCCAATAGGGAAATTCATTCTTGTTTGATGATCAAGAGGCACCTTTTATTTGTTTTAAGTGAAGTTTGGTGAAAAAGCAGGTGAAAAAGCAGGTTATTGCATTATTAATCCCAATAGGGACATTCATCTTTGTTTGATCAAGAGTAACTTTTTATATATATATATATATATATTATATATATATATATATATATATATATATATATATATATATATATATATATATATATATATATATATATATATATATATATATATATATATATATATTTTTTTAAGTGAAGATTGGTGAAAGTTAGGTTTGCACTTCAATCCCAATAGGGACATTCATCTTGGTTTGATTGGTGGTTTGGTTTTGTCAAATAAAAACAACGTTTTCTTTTTTTTTAGCTCAAGAGAAAAAAATTGATTAAAATCGTAAATCGGATAAAAAAATTAAATGTGGGGATTTTATTTTTAGGCCATATCGCCCAGCCCTACATCATCATCAATATAATAGTCACAGTACTATTATATTATATGCTGGTACGGGCCCTGAGACTCCGGACCAGACGGCATCAGCTCAGTTGGGATGGTTGGGGTCTTTGATAATCCTGCGGGTTTTGCAGACACACCATTTGTTGATTATATCCTGGATGAAGGAATGCTCACATCTGCAGATGTTCTGTGCCGTCTGCTTGACCCTCTATAGCACTTTGCGATTGAGGGCAGAGCAGCTCCCAATACCTGGTGGTGATGCATCCAGTCAGGATACTCTCAGTTGTGCCACTATAGAAGGCTCATATTTCGTATGTCGAATTTCTTAAGCCACCTGAGGTGAAAGAGGTATTGCTGTGCCTTCTTCACCCCCTGGCCAGTGTGCTTGTCCCAGGTGAGGTCATCGTTGACTAGGGATGGGTACCGAATTTGGTACTTTTAAAGGTACCTACCGAAACACGTCGGTACTACCGAGTATCGATTCACATGAGATTCAACGGTGCCAACTTTCGGTACAATGGCAATGCAAAAGAAAATAAAAATCCGATGACGTCACGTTTTGTTGACCGCAAAACGAAACTGCACGTTAATGTCAACGGCACAATACATGTTTTCAAACTCTCTTTGGGTGTTTGCAATTCATGGGGACTGGGGAGTATATGTCTCTGATATCTTGGTACAGTGGGCAGGTTGTTAGAAAGTGTAGCTCAGTTTCCACATCTGCTCTGTCTGACATGGCTGTTAGCCTAGCCACAGAGTGTCTTTAGAGGAGAGGCTCCGATTGAATCCGGGACACAATGGGACACTGGCTCTGTTCATGGTCACGAATGGATTCCAGCTTCATTTATTTACTACAGATGACAAACGTGTTGTTTCTGTTTTTCTTTTTTACATACTTGCGCCTAGTGTTGTCAGAAATATCGATACATATCGATACTGAATATTTAAAACTGTTTCGATACTCATTTCCCGAAATATCGATACTTTCTGCAGTATCAATACCAGCTGGCTTGCTCGCAGTGTTCTACCGCAAGTTGTTGACAGACAGACGCACGCTGTTGCAGAGCACGCTTGCCCCTCCTCCTCCGCTGCAGCCCTCCCCCTCGCAGACCTGTCTTCAGTTTGTAAACAAAAGATTTTAGCTCCGAATATGGCCAGTGCAGAGCCTCCGCAACTTGTGCTTGTGGATAAAGAAAACAGCAGAAGTGCTGTTTGGAAGTACTTCGGGTTTGAAGTAAACGACGAAGGAAAAGCTAAAGCGTTGTTACAGAGCAGTGCCAACGATACAGCTATTAGCTAACGTTAAATTACTTCATGGAAACGGAGTAACGTTAAGTCGAGTTTATACTAACTACACTAGTACACGTATGAACTCGACATAACGTTACCCCGTTTCGGGAAAAGCTAAAGATGCCACGATGCCCATTTGCAAGCGTTGTTACAGAGCAGTGCCAACGATACAGCTATTAGCTAACGTTAGCTTATGCTAGCTAGCTGGCCACCTTTATAATTACTTCATGGAAACGGAGTAACGTTAAGTCGAGTTCATACTAACTACACTAGTACACGTATGAACTCGACATAACGTTACCCCGTTTCCATGAAGTGTTTAAGTAGCAGCAATCTTGTTGAAAATGTAACGTTAATAAATGCTCCGAGTCCGAGCATACCTCCGGAGAAATCTCTCTCTCTCTCTCTCTCTCTCTCTCTCTCTCTCTCTCTCTCTCTCTCTCTCGCTGTCATGAAAATTGTTGTAGTTGTTGTTTTAACCAAATAAAAAGCAGCAGCACTATTGCATAACTGAGTCATGTTTGCTATGTATTTCTTTCTTTAGGGGAGTTTGTTTCACAGTTTTAGCATGATGTTTTATAGATGGCTAGGTTAAACAGATTTTTGTTTTTAAGAGGGGTTTGATTTAGATTAGATAATTTAGTTATTTTTAAATGTCTGATCTAAAGATAAACTAATGGTTTTAAAAGTGTTATATTTATCTTCTCTTATAGTACCAGAGAGAAGCTGAGGAGAATCAACCAGCAACAAAAGCAAAATTTGTAAAAAAAATTATATATATATATATATATATATTTATTTTTTTGTATCGAAAATATCGATACTTTCTATACTTTTCAAGGTATCGTATCGAAGTCGAAATTCCAGTATCGTGACAACACTACTTGCGCCACACGGAACAACTCATCACTACAGCCCAGCATCATATTACTGTAGCCAGTCTCTTGAAACACTACTGTCTATCTCCAAACTTCCACTCCTCTCGAAACGTTCTTTTGTTATGTGCTCTCTCTGCCGCGGTGGGTTTTATTTTTAGCGTCGGCTTACTCCTTCGATAGTTTCACATAATTGTAACCCGTTTAACGTTCTTAAGCTAACGTTAGCTAATCGTCAGACACCTCGGAGTACCTCGGAGCCTACATATCCGAGGACTTGACATGGACCACACACATTGACAGTGTTGTGAAGAAGGCACGACAACGCCTCTACTTCCTCAGGCGCCTAAGGAAGTTCCAAGTCAGTCAGAAGATCCTTAAGAACTTCTACTCATGTACAATAGAGAGCATCCTGACCGGCAACATCACCTCCTGGTTTGGGAATAGCACTGCACAAGACCGAAGCAGACTACAAAGAGTGACACGTTCAGCCGAACGCACAATTGGAGGGGGGCTCCCCACCCTCCAGAACATTTACAACAAGCGGTGCAGGGGCAAGGCTAAGAGAATCATTAAAGACTCCAGTCACCCGAACAACTGCCTCTTTGAACTGCTGCGGTCAGGCAAGCGATACCGGAGTCTCAAGGCGAGCACAGAAAGACTCAGAAGAAGCTTCTATCCCCAGGCCATCAGGCTGCTAAACGAACAATGAACACTACACAACAACAACCATCAAACGCACATAGCACACACATCCACACGCACACACTCACTTTAAACAAACACACTGTAGCACCCACTCCACACACTTTATAGCACACACTCACTTTAAACAAACACACTGTAGCACCCACTCCCCACACTTTATATTTATTGATGAAGGATTGCACTACAACTCGTACACCTTACTGTAAATTGTACCTAAATTGTACCTCATCCCATTTCTGCTTTGCACTATATAGTATTGTACATTAGTACACTGCATAGTATTGTATATTATATGGTAACTCAGTTACGTCTATTCTGCATCGAACATTGTACATATGTCTATACTGAACACTGTGACCTCATTTTCTACTTCTAAATTACATGCTATACTATGTTATTTGATGTTATTTGATACTATCTTGTCTAGCACAGTCTCTGGAGCGTAACAGTAAGAAGCATTTTGTATGAAAGTATTCTGTACTTCTATTAAAGAAACTTGAAACTTGAAACTTGACATAACGTTAGCTCCTAGGGCTACAGTGCAAGACGGCACAACTCAGGACAGAAAAGTAGAGGATGTGACGTTGGTAAACAAGCCATATACACACCGCAGAGCGGGTCTTCTCCAAAGCGGGGGAGAAGCACACAGTGAGTGTGGAGCGAAAAGAACTGCTAAAATACTCAATCAGCAGCAGAGTAGTTCATTGCTGCTAGATTGTTTGTTTGTTTAATCAGTTGTAAAATACTTAACATCAGTAAGATGTAAATAATAATAAAGTAATAATAATACATAATTTCTTTATTAAATATTAAGTTTGGATTATTTTTTTTTACAACTAGGGTAGGTAGATTACATTTCTAGAGACCAAAGTACAGAAAAAGGGTACCATTGGGTACCGGTATGATATCGATTCACAGGTACCGGTATCGGTTCAAATGTGAACGGTACCCATCCCTATCGTTGACTAGCTGCTAACTCTCCACAACAAACCCTGTTGATGGGGTCCAGCCTAGGGCTGTCGCGGTAACCGCATCACCGCAATCCCGCGGTGTGTCAAGTCACCCACGGATGTAGAACAGACAACCGCGCCAACCGTGAAAAAAAGGGGCGTCATCATTTTTAACTCAGTTCATTTAATGACGAGGCGTCCGTTTTCCAGTAGCATGAGCTAACTTCACGTTTCCATACAGTAACAACTCACAGATGAAATCAGGATTTATTTTCATATCCCGGACTCGAGCCCCTAATGTATACCTTTTCCTGTATTAATCTGAACCGTAATAGAGTACAGGGGAGCTTTCTAACACTCCCGGGCCGAAGTGCCGGTCATGTAACTTGCTCAATGTTATTTGACTAACGTTAGGTGACATGCATTATAAATGTCATTTTTCAGTCTCTAGCATTGTATTATAGTAATAGGAGTTAGTATCAATGTGTTTTTGTGTCTAAATACCATATTGGCGGATTGCTCTGATTCAGCTCAGACCATTTCCTGCTCCAGTAAATTAGGCCATCCTGATTTGAGCCATGTCGTGACGTCACTCGGGCTCTGGGTAGCGGACAGTGATGTGATTGGCTCTGTGGTTGTAGCTAATGCCCGCCCACAATCTACCTAGACTGACTACACAGCGAGTGGAAACCACTTCCTCATACTGCGGCAGAGTGAAACCCACCTCTGCATGCACTCTGGAGGGAGAGAGAGAGAGAGATAGAGAGGGAGAGACAGAGAGAGAGGGAGAGATGGAGAGAGAGACGGAGAGAGAGAGAGAGAGACCACTGTGCAAACACTCCGCGCGCAGGTCCCCCCCCCCCATTCGGGAGCACTTGGGGGGGGGGGGGGCCTGCCGCACGGCACACACCCCCAAACGGGAGAGGGAGAGAGTGAAAGAAAGAAAAAAAGAAAGGAAGAGAGAGGGAGGGAGGGAGAGAGGGGGCCTTATCAATAACGGCCTGTCTTTTTTTCCCCTCTCTCTCTCTCTCTCTCTCTCTCTCTCTCTCTCTCTCTCTCTCTCTCTCTCTCTCTCTCTCTCTCTCTCTCTCTATCTCTCTCTGTCTACCAGTCACATACTGTGTGGACTGACTGTCACTCAAAGTGCTTATGGGCGGAGCCAGGCCATAACAGCCTGAAACCCTGAGGCTGAAAAATGATGGTTTTGAGTACTTGATTAGAAATATAAAACAATGCATTTAAAAAAAAAAAAAACGTACAGCCCTAGTCCAGCCTCTCTTCCCCTCCTGTAATCCATGACCAACCAGGGTGTTGTTGTTGAGACAGAGGTTGTTCACCTGGCACCACTGCAGTGGGTGTAGCATGGGGGAAAAAACAAGACCTGGACAAGGACAAAATGAGCTGAGAGAAACCGCTAAACTTTCCCTGGTGCTTTCTCCAGTGTGTTCCTCTGACCAAAACCTGTGAAACCACAACAGTGAACAAACAGTACAGTTATCTGACAAATGTTAAAAGTCATATTCTCATAGTGTGTGTGCTCCATAACACATCCAGTTGTACACTATGTGTCCTTTGTAGTCCTGTGTTTATGCAACATGCGCCATCCTCCATTCCAGTTTAAATGTATGGCTATACTATTACCGACTCATCAGTGCAAACTGACTTTGCTTAAAATAGCCACCATCTCTGTCTATTTCAGTAAAGATAAACGTTAACCAATGCTCTGGGCAATAACTTCTGATTTAACTAACAAACAAACAAACCGTCTCAGCTGGAGCAGAGTGGGACATCCAAACGCACAACTTACTTGCTTTTTCACAAACCGCTCCTTGATGGTTGCAAGAGTAATCATGTACCCTGCTGCTATGTAAGCCATCTGAAATGATCCAGCTGTTGTTTTCTTTTTTTATCAGCAATACCGTTCTTTTGCTTGGAGTATAGCTGATTCGGGGCTCCATTGGTCCTCTTCACAGAGGCCATTTTGACATGTCATTGTAGGTTAAACGCAGTTGTAATTAATAACATTAATTAGGGTTCCTGTTCCATTTACGTGTGTGGCAGAGCCATTCCGGTGAGGCAGCATGCACAATACCAGGGCCACGGCCCCTGGCACAGCTAAATGGAACCATAATTCATGTTATTAATTACACCTGTGTTTACCCTGCAATGACATTTCAAAATGGCCGCTGTGAAAAGGGCCTACATAGCACTAGCCTCAATACTAATGAGTGTGCAGAGGTGAGGGAAAGGCGCAAAGTGAGTTTGATTCCTGGCTTACCCAGCATATTGGGAGTGTGTCACGGACTGTGTGTGTTTGCATTGCGTGCCAGTGGGCTAACTCCTCTATCCCTCTGGGCTTTCAGCTCCACTCAGCAGGGACCATTTCCTTATTCGCTGGCCCTGTTCAATTAATAAAACTCATTAGAACCTTTAAATTGGAGTTTTAGCAATACACAATAAACATAGGGTCTAGCACAACAGGCTCCCAGCTTTGTTACTCCCAATTAGAGGGATAATTGGTACTTTATTTCACCTATTGCAGTTCAAACAGCAAGTGCCCAGAGTGGCTCCGCTGAGTTCCAGTGTTAGCAGTGCCGTTCGAGTCGTGCCTATTGGAATGCAGAGCCACTGGCCGTGTCGCACAGTGAGCCCCCTTGCAAATGTCACGCCATGAATATTCATCCCCTCTCCTAGTTTTGTTTAGCTCAATAATTGCTTGCAAGGCTTTGCAGTGATGGCATGGCAAAGGAGAGGAAACTCACCCTGGAGCTCAGACAGATTTCTGCAGGTTCTCGATTACATTGTATTTATTACTCTTTTTCATTTCATAGACTCATAATTAATTGCTGATTAGTGATTCGAGTCCAACACAAGAGGAATATCAATCGCGAGTCTAATTTTCCTATAGGCTCCCCTGTAGAACACAGTTTAAATCGCTGATCCTGGGTCAGGAATTCTCTTGTTTTGGATGCTGGGAGGCTGTAACCTATAACTAGGTTAGGAAGGAAACTTTATTGGTTGCACCTTGTCATGCTGTATTGATAAAACCACTTCTGCCCATAGATGGAAGGCCACACACAGGAGAGTGGAAGACGGGTTGTACTGTATGTCAACGCAGGGATCGCTAACTCACTTCTCTCTGCACCTCCATAATATTGTCTGTCAATATCGTTGTTTGACTCCTGCCCCCAGCCCTCCACTCCAAGCTTAATCCATCAAACCTGTAATTAAAAGATATGGTACGGTAGGACACGACAGGACAGGAATCCCTGTGGTACTGTGATTACAGTTTTCTTTCTTTCTTTCTTTCTTTCTTTCTTTCTTTCTTTCTTTCTTTCTTTCTTTCTTTCTTTCTTTCTTTCTTTCTTTCTTTCTTTCTTTCTTTCTTTCTTTCTTTCTTTCTTTCTTTCTTTCTTTCTTTCTTTCTTTCTTTCTTTCTTTCTGACGCTTTTATCCAAACAGATTACAGATTGTGAACTGATTGATTTGGAAATAGTAGCGTGTCCAGGCAAGAAACGCCAACGCTTATAGCAGAATTCACGTAGCGCCCTATAACTCAGCTTTTCAGGAATTATCCCGGATCACTCCTAAACTATACAATATTCACCATGGGATAACGCGCAAACGTATACATGAAAAAATTATCTCTTTTTTGCATGTTCGACGGAAGAAAGTCACTGTCAAATTACCATAGTATTGTCTCCATAGCTATAATATAGAATATAGATATAGCTCTCCAAACATAGTGACGCACAGTGAAAGTAGGCTATGGAAACCTGGCGCTCTAGCTACAAGGATAAGGCTAATGGCTGCCGCCCAATGTGTTAACAATGAAATAACTTCCATGATCCCACGCTACTTCACAACATCAACAAACTCCGTCTTTTGTTATTGTTTTGATTGAGAGACCCCTAGCGGCAGAAAATTACATACTGTGCATTTAACCTCTTTAGCCCGTTGGCGGACCGTAAATGACATCACGTCATAAATTAAGCTCTACAGACTGTCTGACAAGATTATCGTTACATTTTTCAAACATATTCAAGTATAAACATCATAACCATGTCAAGACAGCAGTTATAATGTATATTATCATCAATATGTTAGTTTACCAATAGGTTAAAGTGTTATTAGTTCGATTTTAGTTTTTGTTTTTCTGTTGTTGTGATCGCAAAAGCTGTCCATTTTGAAAAAGTGACCGTCGGTAATTGTAGTCAATTTGAAGCAATTTTGAAGAGGACATCCAGAACTTTCAATGAGCGTTGGACTTTAAAAAAAAATACACCTCCCAGAGGCCTCTAGGTCAAAAAAAGCAAATTACTTCTGTATGAATTTTTTTAATATCTCTTATTACTCGGGATAATATACCACAAAACTGAACGTTATTGGCATTGGAGTGCAGTTAGTTTGTCTCCCCTATTTTGAGCATTTAGCAACAATCAGATTTGAAATCAGTTTAAAAATGGCGGCACTCTGGCAAGAATAAGAAACCATTATTATCATTATCCATTATCTGTTCTTATGCACGCCTGGTGATACTAAATCCAAATTGAACTCGGGCATTTGAAAGATAAGATTTGGCACAAACCATAAATGTGCAAATTGGCTATAATAAGGTCATTTATAAGCCTGCTATTCTATATTCTATAATAATATTTCATTGGTCCGGATGGGAGAATTCAGTACTGTATCTACAAAACCTTCTATTTAATCATCTTCCCTTTATTCATTTGCTTAGATTTTTTTGTACACGTGATCTGTCTGGTCATTTTTAGCATGGTGTTATTCACTGTCAAAGATGCAAAGAAAAATCATAATTCATATTCTCCTTTGTTTCATCACAATTTAAGCAAGCCTAGTAATAGACACTATTTCTGACACTGGGAATACATTCACTGAGGTCCATAGATGTCCCTAGATACCAAGAACATGCAAATTAACCTTGTAGAAGTGGAGCAATATTCCATTTACTTAGGTATGTATTTTAAGCGTATTTTCAGAAAATAAGGCTCCTGGCTTAACTCATTCGGGGCCAACCATGTAATATTACGTGTTTGCCCGACAACCGCTGAGTGCCAACCACGTAATATTACGTTTTTGGTTCATTTTCATTTTTTTCGATTTTAATATCCTATTCAATGTCCCAGAGCTGTATGTTGCCTGGAAAAGGCATATTGGGACTCCGAAGGTGCAGTACCGGCCAGATCCTGGTAGTGGCGCTGTCTCGAGAATGCAGTAACCCCTGTTGCAGACCGGGTGTCACACTGAAAGTGATTCGGATGGACTTTTCTGTTAGCCTGAAGCGAGGGCTTCACCCGATCGCATTGAATAGTTTTTGGGACGCCCGATTCATTATGCTGTGGAGGGTTATGGCGTGGGCCAAATGGACATAGGATCTACCAGATGGCAATCAAATAATTGGAATATTATTTTTGGAATCGCACCGGCCAAAGGTAAGAGCAATTTGACGTCAATTTCAGCTTGATCGTGCAAGGATATCATAGCCATCCCCCAGATCAGCGTATGTTGTGGTAATAACGAATGCCGTTATTGGCAATCAATTAATCAGAAACGACCCCCCCCCCCTGTCATGCATTCATGATGGAACATAATACCGATCATATGCATTTGGATTTTTAACTCATGTGTAGGGACGAAACGCCAATGGATTTAACGTTATTAGCGTTGCGCCTTATAAATAGCCTCAGGAATTATCCCAGATCATTCCGATATAACACTCATATTCACCACGGTATAAAACGAGAATGTATGGATGGAAAATTATTTATTTTTTGCATCTTGAACGGAAGGTTCTTACTGTCAATTGACAATGATATTGAATCCATAGCTATAATATAACATACAGATTTAGCTCTACAAACAACGTGACGTACAGTGAAAGTTTGTAATGGAAAGCTGGCCTAACTACAGCGGGCCCCGTCTAATGGCTGGTACCCATTGAGTTAAGAGGTTAAGTTTTAAAGAATCAATGGTCCAGGCCTTTTCACTTTGTGTTTAGCTACTCAAAAACACCAGTATTCCCTTTGTGTTTGGAATGATTTCAACATTTGGAAGCAAATTAATCACACAAGTGCTTGCATTCACCCATTCTAATTTCTTCCTGCTATATAAGACAACAATTTATTCCTGCTTTGTTTTGCTGATTAGATAAGGCCATTTGTGCAAGATATTTCCCTGTAGGGGAAATCAAAATACTAAGGCAATCCAAAGTATCAATTGTCTTGATATAAACACTCAAGACATTTTTCATCTGCATCCAATCACCAGATTTCTGATAATAGAGTATCAGCAGAATAGATTTATCTACTGTTGTTGTTGTTGTTATTAGAAAACACTAGGATGTTGTTGCATCTTGTACCTTCTTCAGTCACATATAATGTGGAAATGTGAAAGTGTTGAAAGAACAGTCCTTGGTGAGTCAGGCAGTCTTTGTAGGGATGTTCTGATCAAGTCCCACCTTCCTGATCCCAATCCAAGTAATTTAATATTAAGTATCTGCTGATACAAATAATATTTGTTATAAAGTAATTAATTTCATTCAAAAGTTGTTCCCTCCATTTCACCCCTTTTGGCCGCACCCAGTTTTCATCAATCTAATATGCCAAACAATGCACAAAAATAACATTTGGAGGAAAGAAGTTCTGAGCAAATCCTGGGTACCTGGTAGAGCAGCTATCTAGTGGAACGAAAATACAGCTGGTGGTTAATGATAGGAGATTACACAGATTTACAGTATTTACATTTTCATTTTGTCATTTAGCTGACAATTTGATCCAAAGTGACTTACAAATTGTGTACGCAGGAGGGGTACACAGGGGCCACAGTGGCTCAGGAGGTACAGTAGGTCATTTGGTAGTCGGAAGGTTCCCGGTTCGGTTCCTCAAGGTCTCCTTGAGCAAGACACTTAACCCCTAATTGCTCCCGATGTGCAGGTTGGCACCTTGCATGGTTGCCTCCGCCATCTGTGTGTGAATGTGTGAGTGAATGGGTGAATGTGAGTAACAAAAACTGGATACAAATTGGATAAAAGCGATATATAAAATGCAACATTTATCTGGTGTTTAAGGGTAAGTGGTATTGTTCGTCCAGCAGTGGCACATTTTAGTGCTTCACTTTGAGTGCATAGTAGTATAGGCATAGCAGCATAGTAGGTAGTAGCAGGGTTCGCACAAGGTCCTTGAAGTGCTTAAAGTGCTTGATTTTTGTACCAAAAAAAATCGAGGCCTGGAATTCCTTGAAAACGAGACTGTTGATTGCAGGAGTTGGGTGGATTCTTTTGTCAGGGAGGGCCGGATCCTTCTCACGTTGCTCAGGAAGAATCTGCAGGTTCTGGTTGTTGAGGCAATATGAGCAGAGAAGTCCAGCCGGTCATCAAGGACCACACCTGAGTTCTTGGCGGTTTGGGATGGAGCCATGACTACATTCTCCACAGTGATTGAAAGGTCAGTCAGTGGGGAGGATTCAGCCGGCAAGTGAAGTAGCACTGTTTTGCTCAGGTTTAATTTGCAGTGTTAATTTTGGCAGCTATTTTCATTTAAGTTTTAGTCTTAGTCATGTGTCAAATGCTCCTTTTTCATTTTCATCATATTTAGTCATCTTCATTTATTTTTCGTTTAGTCAGTTTTAGTCAACGACAGGTCTGAGCATTTTAGTCTTCGTTTAGTCTCGATTTAGTCTTACATTTTTTTAAATTATTATTATTATTTATTTTAATAACATTTCTTTTTTTAGTCTCGCCACTCAGTTACAGCCTCATAAGTTGGAGTTTTTTCTAAACAAAAAAAGCTAACGTTAGTGCTAGCTGGTTAGACTTATTGATTGATTGAAAACCTTTATTTATCCCCAAGGGGAGATTCAGGTGTCCATCACAGCATCAACACAGCCATCTACAAACAGTTAACCCATTCTCTGCCGGAGCTTATATCCATCCTTGTAGCCTCTCTGCCAGCACTATTTGTCTATGGAGATGTTCACCTTCTTTGCAGGGCTATAACTTTTTAAATTGTATTGCTAAATTGACATTACTATGGCCCATTCAACATCAATTATCTATCGTTCAGGATGTAGGAACGTTTTACTTTTTCATTCACACATTCATACTAAAATACCGTCCAGAGTATAAATATGTTTTTATCGTTTTCTGCTGTATTTCATAGAACGTGAGATATAGCCATAAATGCATATATTAGATGATCAAATGCAGTTTGATACCGATCAACATTATATAAAAAATTTCAACTGTACATGATCCTAAACGTCATGACTGGTCATCTGCTGGTGACCGGAGGGGGGGGGGGGGGGGGTCGTTTATAATTCAATGACCGACGTTAAATGATTCATGTAGTATGGGTGATATATAGATCAGAGCAGTTTGTATGGATAATAATAATCAAATACGCTGAAACTCACGGCAGCTTCCTCTTACCGTTGGGCGATCACACTGGCGCAAACAGATCCCAGTTATGTGATGTTGATCTAGGTGATCCAGTTCCGGTTTGTATAATACTAATATAAGTCCTATCATGTTGTTTATTGAGTTATGGCAACGGATCGATATCCACGGACGGAATAGGGGACGGACTAAGCACTTCCGGTCACTTCCGGTTTTGGCAACTCGCCGATCGGTATTGAAGCGTTGCAGAGTTGAGCGGAATCCTACAGCACCAGCCAAGACTCCGTGGGTGAAATGTGAATACCATGACGAAAATATGAAATATTGATCTCAAAGACGCCTTTAGGCGTCATTGGCAGATTACGCATGGCGGAGAATGACGTGTAAACACGTCATCGCCGGAGAATGGGTTAATACATAACATACAATTATTTAGTACTTTGTTAAAAACAAAGTGTGTGAACTGACAAACACAAAGATATGTTGTCCCAATGTAATAAGAAATGCGCCATGCCGAATCAAACGGTTTGTATCACCGCGTGCCCGCACGCGTAGCTCGGGGAGTGTGCGCGTTTAGGTTCAACGCGTGTGTACGTTTAGGTTCTAGGTTGAAGAAAAAAGTGCACGCTTACAGTAGGTTGAAGGAACGGCCTTGATGTCGGAGCGTTTCATTATAAGCGTCTTGCTAAGTTGATTAAGATATCAATCGTGCATGAAAGGACTGTTTGATTTAGGAGTAAAGAAAAGTTAACAGCAACTGGTTTTGCAACTGGGAGCCAAGTCATGCTTTTAAATTAGTATTGATGATATGCGATTACAGATTCTTACAGTCAAAATCTGTTGATCAACAGTTTCCATTAATTTGCATTCACATCACTGAACTCACCAAATGTCTGCGGTGGTATATCTTGTATATTCTCTCTCCAAGTAGTTGGGGAAAAGTTTTCCAGTCCCATTTGCCGCTGTGTCGCCTGGACATGGTATCAATCATGCTAACTATGCCTGAAAATGGGTGGCGAGTGGCTTCGGATGAGTCCGGTTGCTGTTTTGGGCAGTAGATAGGACCTTTGAGCCAAGACACAATTTACATTTAAATTGCACCACATTGTGCACCACAAAAGAGAAATAGTGAGAAAATCCATGTGTAAAAACTCGACTTATAGTGGGCGCGAGCACTATACATAACGCAAGTGACTGGGGAAATGAATCAAAGCGGAAACGGAAATGCTTCACTATTAATAACATGAATTATTCTAAAAGTAATAATTATTTTGTCTCGTCTTAAAATGAAGAGAGATTTCGGCTAGATTCTATTTTGTATACTACATTTTGTAGTCAACGATATTGCATTAATTATTTAGTCACGTTAGTGTCACATGATCAACATTAACGTGACGTCACCTCGCTTTGTTGATGAACATCTTTAGTCATAATTTCCGTTGACAAAATTAACACTGGTTGGTTGTCATCCAGGCAGACAGGTCGGACAGGCAGACTAAGATCTGTTCAGAGACTTTGGTATCTGAGGGAGGAAAGGAGAGGAGTTGGGGGACACCAGTCTGTAGGCGGCAGGGGTCCGGTAGGTTGCCTCTCCATGATACTTGAGGCAACCTGTCAAAGGCTGGTCTAGGAGAATCAGGACAGATAAGAGGCCTTTCTCTCTCATGGACAGGTCGTGGAGGTTGGCAGGGTTGCTTCCAGATGGGTGAGGATGGCCTGAGGTTGGCCTGAATGAGGAGATTGAAGTAGGTATACAGGGGGAGTTTACCCAGTATGGCTTTGTAAATAAAAAATATACCCATGCTGCTGTCTCCTTGAATGAAGACCAGGAAACCAAATCATAAAGTAAACAGTGATGTTTACAGGACAATGAGGTGGATATAAAACCCAGATAACTGTGATACACACGAGTCTAGACAGCTAAGGGTAGAGGAGGCAGCGAGCATGTCGATAATTTCCCCAGGCTACTCTTGCAGAGTATTCCCTTTGCTGCAGACAACACAATGCAATACACTTAGTCTGATGTTTCTGTGGGTGTGCTATTGAGATGTGAAAACACATTTGTATAAGTATTTGTGGCAGTAGACCACGCCACACGGCACCAAAGTGGCTTTCTACAACACTCTCCGACACAGGGACACAGGCAGAGATGGTATAAACACAGACCAGTCTATTGAAGATGTGTGGCAAGATGTTACAAGCCAGAGCAGATGGAACGTGTCGTCTAGTCCAGTGTTTCTCAACTGGTGGGTCGCGACCCAAAAGTGGGTCGCAGGGCCATTTTGAGTGGGTCGCGGATGTGTGTGTAAAAAAAAAAGAAAAAGAATTTTTTTTTTTTTTTTTTTTACTATATATTTTTTTTGCACTACCTATCTTTGTGAAAGTGGCTTCTCAGCTCTGGTCCAGCTGAAGACAAAGCAGAGGAAAAGATTGGACATTGAGCATGACCTCAGAGTTGCTTTGTCTACCATCACCTCAGACTTTGAGACTTGTTAGGAGAAAACAATATCCCCAGTTATCCCATTCGTTCCCTGAGATGTTAAGCTAAGAAGTCTGCTAAGAAGGATATATTATTTATTATTATTATTTTATTTCATTGTGTTTTTATCCCTACAGTAGTTGCACTTTTATTGCAACCCCAGTTATCCCATTAGTTCCCCCAAACTTAGGTTTGTTATGTTAAGCTAAGAAATATATATATATATTATTTATTATTATTTTATTTCATTGGGCTTTTAGCCCTAGTTGCACTTTTTTGTGTTTATTTCATGTTTTTAACACTTTGGCTGCCATGGGTTAAATTCATTATCAACCGTAGGTTGCCGGCTCTATTTGTCTATAGAGAAAGTCCCCTTCTTTGCAGGGCTATAACTTTTTAAATTCTATTGCTACATTGCCATTATTAGGGCCCATTCAAAGTCCTATATGTATTGTTCATTGTGTAGCAACGTTAAACTTTTTCATTCACATATTCATAGTAAAGTATGGCTAATGTATAAGTATGTTTTCATCTCTTTCTGCAGCTTTCTCCAGAACGTGATCTATAGCCCCAAATACATTATATTGATGATGCAATACAGTTTTATGGCAATCAGCGCGATATAAAAAATTCCAACTAGACGTACTTCTAGAAGTTACTACACGTCATCTGATGTTGACCGGATGGGCTAGGGGGCGTTTATAATTCCGTGGGCAGCGTTATACCAATCATCTAATGTGGGTCAAATGTTGATAATAGCAGTTAGTATCGAAGACGGTAACTTTACACGCTAAAACTCACCCCAGTCTCTGCGCGCCGTTGGGCGATCATCGTAGAGTAGAAATTCTACCATTATGGGATGTCGATTTACCCGGTCCATCTCCAGCTTGTATAATGGTATATACGTCCAAATCATGTTGTTTATCGAGTTATTGGCAATCGATCGCTATGTAGTGTGTCGAGATCGAGTCCCGGGACCTATTAGCGAGTGCCCGGAAGTAATACGGCCGTCCAGCACAACCTCTACGGCACTTCCTGTTAAGCGATTGCGCCGATCGGCCACCAGATGGCGCTCCTGAACCGCCAGAGAGCTCAGTGGGTCCTCCTGGTGGATCTCAGGCCAGCGGAGGGGGAATATGAATCCGATCCCAGATTTTTGAAATATTGATATTAAAGACGCTGTAAGGCGTCTTCGGCAACTTGAGCATGGCCGGGAATGACGTGTTTAGGCGTTTTCCGGCAGCCAAAGTGTTAACAGTGCATGAAAGATTGTGTATTACTGCAAATTTTTTTTGGAAATAAATCATAGTGGTTAAAAAATCTGGGTCGCGACTTAATGACTACGGAAAATGTTGGGTCCCGAGGCTAGACCAGTTGAGAACCACTGGTCTAGACAAAGGCTCTCTCTATGCTCTGTGTGTGTGTGTGTGAGTGTGAGTGTGAGTGTGAGTGTGAGTGTGAGTGTGAGTGTGTGAGTGTGAGTGTGAGTGTGAGAGAGATGTGAGGATGGCAGATTTAACCTGTGCAGGTTTTCCAGGCACGATTAGCTTGACCCAGGGCAGGTGTGGCTGCTTAAACCAGCCATCCCCACATCACAATTTTCTTTCTTTCTTTCTTTCTTTCCTCTATGGCTCTCTTTCTTGGCTTTGGGCTTTTTGTGCCGTCTCTGTCTCGGATTGATCTTTAACACGGACCTTTCAGACCAGATCATTATTATTCACACCCATTCCTGATGTTCATTAGATAGTCAACCTCTCTCTCTTTTTTTTTATAAACTCTTTCTTGATCTCTCACTCCTCCACCTCAGGACACAGGTGCTGCTCTGACGCACTGCTCTGGCCTCGTTCTCTCCCCTGTGCCTTCGCCATCTTTGTCTCCCTCCTTCTACCATCTGCAACACTTTGTTATTTGTTCTCATCTTCCCTCAACAGATTGTTGTCACAGATATCAGTCATTTTGTTACAATAGCCTCAGACAGAGGTGTTATTATGAGCCAGGGCTGCCGAACAATGTAACAGGTGACAGGGACCCAGTCAGCCAGCACAAGAAGACACAGGTGGCATACTTCCTTTCAGTGTGTGGTTACGTGTGTGTGTGTGTGTGTGTGTGTGTGTGTGTGTGTGTGTGTGTGTGTGTGTGTGTGTGTGTGTGTGTGTGTGTGTGTGTGTGTGTGTGTGTGTGTGTGTGTGTGTGTGTGTGTGTGTGTGTGTGTGTGTGTGTGTGTGTGTGTGTGTGTGTGTGTGTGTGTGTGTGTGTGTGTGTGTGTGTGTGTGTGTGTGTGTGTGTGTGTGCGTGCGTGCGTGCGCGCGCCAACTTAGTGACAGGGCTGTATATTGGAATATAGAAAAATAAATAGAGCTTCACTGGTTGCTTGGCAGAATATAGATGAAATACTGTATGCTTTTGGGAATAAGTCTGAGAGCTCTATTTGAAATCAGAATCTAGACTGAGTGCTGGCGCACGTGGGTGTGTGGTAACTTATTTGTATTAATTTGGTGACCGGAGATGCAAGCGCATCCCTAGCGCAGCGCGGCACGCGGTTTGGAGGTTTGGAGTAGGAGGACTACATTATTAGCAGATGCATAATTATGGCTGAGGAAAGTCCATACTGGGGCTCTGTCAGAAGGACTTCAACCAAGAACTTAAACTGTGGAGATCGAGCGGCAATATATGCCCTTCCTGTGTCGCCCCACAGCGACATTATAGGATAATTATATCTGTACCATGAGTCGTCCCAAGTATGAATTATGGATATTTTATTTTCGTGCCATACCACACATGTTTTGCATGTGATCCACGAAAACTGCATTGGTGAAAAACAACCTGAGCCAGGTAGTCACGAGTTTGTACCAGGTAGTCACAAGTTTGTACCAGGTAGTCACAAGTTTGTACCAGGTAGTCATGAGTTTGTACCAGGTAGTCACAGCTCCCGCCTACCTCCGGTCAATGGTCTCTAACTACACACCCTCAAGACCCCTACGCTCTGCATCTTCTGGCCGCCTCAGACCTACTCCTATCCAAGCTCCCGGAGGGTCATCAAAGAGAAGCCGCCTATTCTCAGTCCTTGCCCCACAATGGTGGAATGAACTACCCATCCCAGTTAGGACAGCCGAATCCCGTCCAATCTTTCGCCGTCGACTAAAGACTCACTTCTTCAACCATTATCTGAAATGATAATAAAAAAAATTTAAATAAAAATCTAACCCTGACTAACCTTACTGTCATGCACTTGTCCTAATAAACTAACCTACACTGTAACGCACGCAACACTTTGATGAACATTTTTACTCAGCTGATAGAGTTGTACCCTTCTTGCTGTCTTGTCGTACAGAACTTGTAAGTCGCTTTGGATAAAAGCGTCAGCTAAATGACTAAATGTAAATGTAAATGTAGTCACGAGTTTATCTTATCGGGGGGGGGAACCCTTGCGAGCACGGGGAGAACATGCAAACTCCACACAGAAAGGCCCGGGAGATACCCCACCTGAGTACCTGGCATCATGGAAACCTGGTCCCCAAGTGGGAATCGAACCCTGGACCTTCTTGCTGTGAGGCGAGAGTGTTAACCACTACACCACCGTGCCGCCTATATATATGACGGTATGACTTTCCTCAGCTGGGGGAGCGGAGCTACGTAAAAAATATACTCGTTATCACCATACATAAAGATTTTCCGGGAGTAAATACTTGATATCTTAGTCATAACCACCATAGTTGCAAGACGTTATAATGAAAAGGTCTCGTTATCTTGCATTGTTTCTACATACAGTAAGCAAGCACACGTTAATTTACATCCACAACATAACTGTGGTATCTTAAGAATGATACAAGACGCTTATATTGAAACGCTTTGACATTAGGGCGTTCTTTCAACCTAAACGTGCACTTTCTTCAACCTCGAACCTAAAATTGAATTCCTTAGCGACCCGTGTTACCAACGTAAACAAACTGCACAGACACAGATATGAAACGACATACGGAATAAATAATGGAGGCTGAAATGAGACCAACGTGACTCATAAACTCACAACAGTACACATACAGACGCACAAAATGTAATCTGCATTGATTAACTGATAATCAAAACCCAGCTGAAGCCGTTAAACCCCTGTAGTTATACTCACTTCCCCATAACAGGGTTAATAGACGCATAGGTACGGTACCCAGAAGTGAATTCACCTCTTAGTGCAGCGGTCTATGTCGTCGCCCGCGGAGCGGGAGACCCAGGTTCGACTCTCCCTCGGGGCATCAGCATTTAATACACAACGCAGAGGAGTCCGATACGATCTGTCACGCTGGTGCCTCGTGACCCGGATGTCCTGAGGTGACGTGAGTTTAGGGAGGTGAGTGTAACGGAGGTCCGTGAGTATATCCACAGTCACAGAAACAGGGGTGTTGAGAAGTGACTGTGGCAGTAAGCGGACTGCGAGTTAAACTCACTTCCCCATAACAGGGTTAATAGACGCATAGGTACGGTACCCAGAAGTGAATTCACCTCTTAGTGCAACGGTCTATGTCATCGCCCGCGGAGTGGGAGACCCGGGTTCGACTCCCTCGGGGCATCAGCATTTAACACATTGGTTGCCAGTAGGGGGTGCGTGATTTATCGCTTAGGTGCCAGCGCTTTAGTCAATGAGAGGACGAGCACATTTGCGAACGCATAAACTATATCTTAAATTATGGCTATGTGTCTAATACACCCGTCGCTTATCAATGACTTGCTTGCAGTCAACATGTACGAAAGGGATTGTTTTTTCATCAGTACATTTAGGTTTTATACCGTTTTGAATAGGAGTATAGTTTTGAAGATTTCTAGTGATTCCAGAAAAATCCGCGAAAATAGCTCTTTAGTGGAATACACAAAACACGTTGTAATTTTTTGGCCTATTTATGAATCGTTTTCAAATAAACGCTAGATTATCGATAGTATATGCACGTTAGAGAAGCGGGCTGAAAAATCGATTACTCACCAGAACACGGCCGACGGGCAACTCAGCAAACAGGGGTCCATGAAAAAAGGAGTGAGAACATAGGAATCCTCCCGTGGAAGCATAGAGAGCGATAACGATGTCTCACACCAGGAACGCTGCCGACGAGCAACTCAGGAAACAGGGATCCATGAAAAAAGGAGTGAGAACATAGGAATCCTCCCGTGGAAGCATAGAGAACGATAACGATGTCTCACACCAGGAACGAGGCCCACGGAGAGAGAGTAGGGCAGTAGATGGCACGACGTCTCACCCCAGAGACGCGGCGGTAGATGGTAGTAACGGAATGGCACGACGTCTCACACCCGGAGACGCGGCAGTAGATGGTAGTGTACAGAACGACGTCTCCTGACGAGCTGCCAACCATTCTCCGGTGCGTGAGGTAGAATGTTTGGCACGCCCCCTCGTTGGGAAGCATGCAGTTCCTACCCAGCCCTCACAGTCCCACCACTAATAATAACACAAATAAAACCGTAACTGCTCAATAAAAAAAACTGTACAATTCCTTAAATGAAAGTAAAAGTAAAAAATTGAACGTGCAACTTTAGAACTTTATCTCCTATATTTTAGTTTGTTATGCTCAGGTTTGCATTCAATTAGTCTACCGGTAGTTAGGTTGAATAACTGTAATGGGATGATCTCCATGTGTAATGCTGATCCACACACATTAATTCAATAACCACCAGAATGGGTGCAGATTGGAGCACATATGTCCACAGCATGCTATAGTGGGCCATAAATAGTTCCTCCCAATGAATGAAGGATGTATGGCATGTACTCATACGTTTCATGTTGTCTCTTGTGGCCTCTTCAGAATGTGTGCGAGTCATGAGCGCTTTCATGCAATTTGGGGTTTTCATTGAGATTGATGTGCTTTTAACATACACAAGTTGTTTCCAAAAGAAAATGCTAGCGTTTATGTTAGGTAATTCACAATTCAAAACTGAAACACTGACTGCCCAGCCCCAGCCAGAAGTCTGCAAATCATGTTATGATTTCTCAAAACACAACTAGACACAATACATCATGCTGCTTTACGATTTGTAACAAACGGCTCACCCCTCACGCATCACTAATAATAATAATAATAGATTTCATTTGTAATGCGCTTTACAGTTGCGGGGCAACTCTCGGAGCGCTAAAATCACTGTGTATTGTATGAATTGTCAGTCATCCCTGGGCATAAGAATACATTGGTATTTGTTTGTAAGCCATCTTGAGGCAGCTACCAACTTACATAAGCACTTTACTCATTCAACCAAGAGGTGGACATTGCAGTCTGAGATCACAAAATCATGTTCCCACTGTCAGAACTGAATTTGGGAAACATGCGTTCAGCTATGCTGTTCCATTCTCCTGGAACCTGTTACAAAAGGATTTGAAGCTAGAGTCCCTCATTGGAATTGATAGTTTTAAAGAAGAAATTGGACGCATGCTTGGCATGGAGTGCTCTTTTGTGTGCTCTTACTATCTCGTTTTTATTTGTGTTTGTTTTAATGTTGTTCTATATGTGAACATTGTCCTACGCTGCCTTCTTGACCAGGGTCCACTTGAAAAAGTGGTGGATCACATATCAATGTGATTACTCTGAAACATTTCTGAATCGCGGCTGTAAATCATGTTATTATTTCTCAAAATGCAACTGACTAAAACACTAGCTGGTTATGACATACAATTAGCGCAGATTTCAATGGTGAAATCTGTTTACTGCTCAGTTGCTGAGAAAACCGGAAGTGTTCCAAACCGATACTCTTGGCTGTCCAACCAGAAGTCAAATCATGTTATTGTGAGGGGAAGGCTTAAGGTGGACTGGCAGCTCTTAACTCTTTCAGTGCCACTCACGAGATTTCTCTGGTTTTTTTATAGGTGGTTGCATGCCACTCACGAGATTTCTCGGAATTATTATTATTATTATTTTTTTTGCGATCTGAAAAATTATTGCATCACCCGAGCCTACTCGAGTATAGCCGAGGGGCGCCGGCGATCACTGTGGAAAAAAGCGCCCCCTGTTGTCTCCCAGATGACATAAGTGATTTTGGAATGGACTCAATGAAAATGAATGGGGAAAAAAATCCGGTACTCCACATTTTCCAGTTCACTGATCCAGCCGGGGTTACTAGAGTTCATTCTGGAGCCTCAGATCCCCGCGGATCATGGAGTTCTACTGTATCGCGTTGGATCCATACACGTATCGATTTTTTCGAATGGTGATCAGGAATTGGAATATACCACATTTACATTTAGTCATTTAGCTGACGCTTTTATCCAAAGCGACTTACAAGTTCTGTACGACAAGCCATCAGGAAGAGCACAACTCTATCAGCTGAGTAACAATGTTCATCAAAGTGTTGAGTGCTACAGTGTAGGTTAGTTTATTAGGATACCATCTGATGTCAGGTAAGGACTCTATGTTATCAGTGGTAGGATAATCAGAGTAAGTTTGATGAAGTTATAAGCTGTTTTGTGAAATGTCTTCTTTCGGTTTCACTGTAAAAGTCCGTGAGGAAATCAACGGAGCGATTATCAGTGCACGGCCGTAATGTGCGTGCGTGCACGTATAATATTGATCATCTAGCGTTTATTTGAAAACGATTCATAAAAAGGCAGACGAATATCAACGTTGTGGAATATTCCACTAAAAGACGATTTTCATAGAATGCTCCAGAATGAGCTGTTTTTTATATCAAAACGGGGGCTTTTCTAACTGCTCTGAAACGGCAATGACGCGATAAAAAAACAATCTGCCTTCACAGCACTGACTGGAAAATAGTCTTTGATAATGCGATGGGCAGATTAGACACATAGCCATAATTTAAAACATAGATTAGGCGATATTAACGTTAACATTGGCGCCGATGGTGGCATTCAAGCGGTAAAATTGAAAACCAGGCGTGGCGCTGAAAGTGTTAAGATGGACTGGTTCTCCCTGCGACATTATTATTTGAAACCGCAACTGAAACACTAGCTGGTTATGATGTACAATTTGCACAGATTCCAATAGTGAAATGTGTTGTGGAGAAAATAAAGGCACATTTTGGCTGGCGTCGGCCATTTAAAAAATAAAATGATGGCGAGCTACATGGTCCAAGAAGTCAAAGAGAGCTTTTCTTTGTTGTTAAAACAATTCCTGGCCCGGATTCACACACACACCCACACACCCACACACAGACACTACCGAATGCATACTGTCCTTGGACAGGCTCCGTCTAACAAATGTTAAGCTTAAATAGCTCCCAGGGTTGTGATTAACAGATTAAAAGGTTGTGTTCGGTTGGTCACTGGTTGAAGGTAGGGGTGTGACGATACACTCTGTATCGATTTGGTTCAATCACAATACTGGCCTCACGATTCGGTTTGAATTATGTGATATTAAAAAAGAATTCAAGTCATAAACTAGCGAAGAGGCTTGATGACTACTGTGTATAAACAAAACACACCAGCACTTACCGTTAGCTACCCACACACAGTGGCCTGGAAGCCAGCACGCCAGCACACACTGTAGGCGTTCCTTTCACCCACAATGTAGCCTTCACAGTGTAGAAACCAGCACAGGCACATGACAAATTATGTATTATCGAGTTACAACCAAGTTAAATAGGCCTCTGGGCAAGAACGTAAAGAATTATCTACACTGACTAGCTCCACACACGAACACCTCAGACCGAATACTATAACATTACTTCCACATGACCACGTCGGTGGGTCTGGTCAAAGAAAAGAAAACTCACCTGATCATCATGTCATGATGTTTCACCTTCTCTATGTAGAGATCACTCCAATAAAAGCCCTGTCGCTAAGAATTTTTGCAGCATTAATGTTAGCATCCGGAGGGCAGTTGGTTGACTTTACCTCTGTACTTCTGATGTACTGATGAAGGCCGGATGGACGGAAATGTTTTGTGACAGATGAACAAGTAAAATCCAGTGGACGATTTATTTCCGAGTGAGACCATCTCTTCATAAAATTTTGACATCTTCTATTCTACTCACAAGAGCTCAGCTGCTAGCAAGCGTATTTTGACTACTAGCTAACCATTACTTCAAATGGGGCTTCTGTTTGTAGTAAGTGGTCTGACACGTGCAGGTGTGACCTTATGTGGACGTGCAGGTGTGACTTTATGCTAAAATGGACACAAATTGCACTGTGCAGCGGACTTTTATCAACACACCACCAGCTATGCCACCCCACAAATCTCAGCACAGACGGGTGAGATGTTGAGGTGCAGATGGAAATAATTTATCTTGTGCCAGACGGAATTGCCAATATGCATGTGCCAGCACCTGCACCAGCCTTGCGCTGGCACCGAAATAGAGCTCTGAAAAATGAAAGTGGACTATTAATTGTTGGTGGTACTGGAATGACCGGGCTTTCATTTTGTTTTGTAAAAGTGGGAAATGGAGAGAACATTACAACCCTTTCGGATACCCTGCAAGAATCTCGGAGTAATGTTGCCTTTTTAAAGTGTGCTTTTGTACAATACGCAGGTGACACAGCGAGACAGAATAATGATTCATCCAAATCCTGTTCTAATTATCCAAAGGGCACAGGCGGCAGTTGTGACCGATCCTGCAGTCCCTTGATTCAGCCCAGCTTCCTGAGAAACCATATCTACATGTCAGTGGAGACATTTGCAAATGTAATAAGGAAATTGGTCAATACCCAGACAGAATGGACCTTTCCTCAGCATAAAGTGTCAAGTCAAGAGTTGTATTTGTCACGGCATACAAGCTCTGTGTGTGTGTGTGTGTGTGTGTGTGTGTGTGTGTGTGTGTGTGTGTGTGTGTGTGTGTGTGTGTGTGTGTGTGTGTGTGTGTGTGTGTGTGTGTGTGTGTGTGTGTGTGTGTGTGTGTGTGTGTGTGTGTGTGTGTGTGTGTGTGTGTGTGTGTGTGTGTGTGTGTGTGTGTAGGTGTGTAGGTGTGTAGGTGGGTGTGGGTGGGTGCAGATAGTGCCACGGACTAATAATTTTCAGAGCAAGAATGAGAAATCTGTCTGGAAGGAAGATTTATTTTTCTTCTTTTCCCGTCAGCTACTTTTCTTCTAAACACTGCACCTCCATTTCTCCTTCTGACTAGATGACTAGGAGCTTAATGACTACAGAGCTGCAGTAGAATCCCTTTATCTCGGACAACAGAGGGGCCCAGGCCCTGGTTCTGGCAACCTAACCGTTGGCTAACTCTCTGAGAGGACCATGAGGATCAGGAAAGAGCAGCCGGCTGGAGGCCAGCCAGCCTTCACTTATCCTGGGGTTACCACAGCAGGGCCGGGGGCCAGAACCCCCACTGACTGGAGGTTTTCACAGAAGGTTGGTTGGCCAAAAGACGACGACATGGTCCCTATAAAGATGGCAGCTTACTCACTGATGTTGACGGCTCCGGCAGAGAAGAACCGAGAGCGAGGAATGGAGAGGACGACGAGTGATTAAAAGAAACAAAGCTATTACTGTTGGGGGAAACCGCAGGATTTGTAGTGGGTGTTTTTGGCAGGGTATTAATGAACTGAAAGGCATATTAATGTTTTAGAGTCGATTGTTGGAAGGAAACATTTAGCTGACCGTGTTTAATAAAATAAACAGTATTTTCTGAACAAATCCTACCAGGGTTTTCAAGGAGCAAGTAGTTTGCATCGACCGGTTTTGCAGTCAAATATTTTGCACTTTATTTGTGATTAATTCAATATTGCTGTCGCTCGTATCCCAAAATATATACCAGCACACCAACATAGTCACAGACAGTTGCCACCAACTCGGAGACGATTTGTTTTTCTCACATTTCTGTCAGGTGTGTAGGTTGTAAAACGTCGCTTCTTTATGGTGCCATTGCCTAAAGCAACGCCTGTTTGTAATGTTTTGACAGACATTCCAAAGCTGTTGAAGGATGCGCAGTGACACAGTTTTTCCTCATGCATTTGTCTTCATTACCTTTTGTTGTTTGCTGTCACCACTGTATTATTTGAATACAGAGTTTCACTGACTGCTTATGTGAAAGCAAATATTCTCAGCTGCCAACTTGTCAACGGTGGCAGCTTACGGAATTATTGTCGTTTTCCTGCCTTTTCAATCCAAATCCATATCGGCTGTTAACATAGTGAACATTTATGTCCATCTCAGTGCCTTACTGCTCCTGTGCTTTATGACCAGATTGACGTTATGGTTTGTGGTGGGATCGTAACCACTCAAGCTTGTTTAACACTCACTTTAACCCGAGAGTGTTGATGTGGGAATGGTTAAAAGATTTGCACTTCCTGAGAGGTGCAGTGAAAACTGAGTTCTCTCCTGCTGTTGATTACCATCAACACACCCTCGAGACGTGCCAAGTTAATTTCTTCGTCCTTTGGTCCATAGATTTCTCTAATGAAGACCATATGGTCATAAGCAAGCTTCTTCGCTCCCGTGCTTACACTCCAGAATACCAGAAAAACAGTTAAAATCTCAAATTGTGGAGAGTTTTTGGAAATGGCCCGTCGTAATCCATGCCACGGTAATAATGAAGCCCTGCCAACCAGATATTGCTGTCATGGTTGTGACTTCCTGCCCCCGTTTTCCTGTTTCCTTTTTCTCCCTGCGTTTCTCTCCCCCACGTGAAGTAGCTGGATTGTCTTTTCTAGCTGCTACTTTTAGTAATGAATTCTCAGGTCGCTTTCACACAGGGGCTGTTTGGTCCGGACTTTCGGACCAGAATTCGATAGTCCGGTTTTTCGGGTCTGTGTGAATGCGCGTCGAACTCGGTCCGCGGACCAAACAGTCGAACTCTGGTCCGCCTGAAAACGTCTGTCTCGGTTCGGCTTCATCGAACCAAACGCGAACCAAATATAGGAAGTGATTATTATTACCACTGCTCGCAGCACTCACTGCAAAACAAGCACACTGCATCTAATCTCTCTATCTATCTATCTATATATCTGTGCATCTTGGGAAGAAGGAAGAAAAAACGCGGCTTATTATTATTACCGAGCGCGGCTTATTATATTATTAATAAAACAGCTACTTGTGGGCACTCATAAAAACACTGTGGTCTACAAGTTGTTTAGCGAGAGGATGGTGGTAATGTGCTTCAATAGAACAATGGATCAATGCCATGTCAAAACTCGGCTCCGCTGATCTGGAGGGCTCCGCAGTCCACACACAGACACACACACACACACGCGCGCGCGCGCACACACGGAATCGCAGCCACACACACATTTCCACTGTCCAATAGACAAGCGC
Organism: Notolepis coatsorum; assembly: GCF_963971535.1. Taxonomy (NCBI): domain Eukaryota; kingdom Metazoa; phylum Chordata; class Actinopteri; order Aulopiformes; family Paralepididae; genus Notolepis; species Notolepis coatsorum. The sequence goes on from NC_140171.1 coordinate 29,684,628, forward strand.
CCTTTTCGACCGCGTGACATTGTTCAGAAGGTCTCGGTCCGCCTGACAGATATCTGTGTGAATGCAGGCGAACCAAATGAAGAATGCAACAATGTTGCAACTTCACCCCCAGAACCGCACCGAGTCCACCAAAACTATATGTGAAAGCGACCTCAGTCTATTCTGCCAGAGTATCCCCCCCTGTTTACCGATACCTGCCTGCCTGCCTGTCCTTGTTAAACACCCCATATTCGGTTTTCATCATCTGACTCCTGTCTGCACTGCCTCCACCTGAGTGGTACCATGGTGATCCTAGTAGCTGTCGGGCCTTCCTCTCTCAGTGCTCCCTAGTGTTTGAGTTCCAACCCTCCATGTTTCCCACTGATCGCTCCCACGTTGCCTACCTCATCTGGAGGTCTACGCTTTGGATGGAAGAGTCATCTGCTCTGTCACTCACCTCACTGTTCTGTTAAATCTCTGTCTCATCGCAAGAACATCTAGATCCATGTTTTGGACTCCCTGTTGTCTGTTGTCGTCCTGGGTGGGCCCTGGTTGGAGAAACAACCAACTGGACCACAGGCACCGTTACGGGTTGGAGTTAATTCTGCCATCAGCATTGTCTCAAGGCAGCCACATTGTCACAAGCCTCATCTGTCCTCTCAGCTCCTTTCTGCCCGGGTGAGTCTTCTCTGGTTATCTGGATGCCAGACAGGTGTTCAGTAAGTGACACGCCACCTCACCACCACCTCACCACCTGTGTTTGTTCACTGTCGTTTCTAGAAGCTACTTTTACTAGTTAACTTCTGTGTCTATTGTGCCAGAGTAACCAGTGAGCCCTTCTATTTACTGGTATCTGCCTGTCCTTATTAAACACTCCATATTGGGTTTTCTACATTATGCCTCCTTTCTACCTGTCTGCACTTAGGTCCACACTGCTGCCTGGTCATTACGATTAGGTTAGATTAGATTCAGATGTATATTTGTCATCATACAGCACAAGTACAGTACAACTGAAAATAAGTTGGCATCTAGCCAGAGTGCAAAGGTAACGGTAAAGTGCAATGACCTTATACAACGTACAAGTGATTCAACTGGAATATATATAAACGAGTACTACTGAGCAATCTATCCTAGCCCTTTACAATTCAAGTGCAATAAAAATGTGCACATTAGCACTCTGGCACAAGCACCAGTCACTTTAACACTCGGTACAGTACCTAAAGCACCTTAAACTTATAGTCTTCCTATTTCCTGGTTTGTCTCGCCACATCGCACATTTTATATTGTCATTGTCTGTTTCATCTATTGTCTATTGTTTATGGTTGTGAAGTTTATGTCATTTAGTAACTTGTCCTTTCTCGTCTAGGCTCATGGTTATGAAGTTTTTGAAGAATTGTATGCTCTGTTAACATCAACCTGCAAAGGGACTACAGATGGAAATTAGCTGTTGGCTATAATCTGGCATATTTACATTAATATGTATTAAACTAAAAATATAATAATAATAATCATAATCTGATGTATGTACATTACAGTATTATTATGTACAGTTGCGGCCATGAAAGAAAACATGGATGTCTGCCAGCATCTTGTCACATACAGTGATGTTGGATGTGCCTTTAACACTGTGCAACTCTGTTACAAGTCCTTATCTGTCTCCTTCAGCAGAATATATTATTCCTAGAGTTTATTACTGATGCTGCAAATGCAGTGCCTTGCCACCTAAGCTAAACAAACATTGACAAAATACCTGGCTTACTTTAACCCATTGAAACCGGGAAACACATTTTGTGTACGTATATACAGGCTATATAATGCATTATTAGCAGGTGTTTTAGGTCTAAATGGGTTCAAATGTCATGGAAATTGTGAGATGGGGATAATTTACATTAGATGCGATTATTACATTAGATGAGATGGGGATTATTTAGCATTTAAGCAATTGACTGAGAGGGTGTGTGACCTGTCATACAATAGCCCTATTGTTATGGGTGTTGCCTCACACCATGCAGAGCACACACTGTAGTCAAGCTCGGCTTTGTACAGTTTATGCTTCACATCTAGCAGTGAATCGGGCTGTTTACATTCAAGTCATTAGAAAAGATAACTCAGATCTCCCAGTCTCTTGCATTGATCTCAGCTAATGCCATGATATCTGGCAGCGGCACATTGTCTTACTCACACATTTGTTGAATATCTCACTAATCCGTCTCAATTTGTCGTCCTACCCGGGTACTTTCACGGTGGTATTATTGTTTTGAGAAGCAGCGAAGGTGTAGAAAACATGTCATCTATTGATACAGAACTCAAGTGAAAATTCCTACTCTGAATTATCTGGAAACGGTGTCACTTTAGAATTCCCTTCTAGCCATTTGTAAGGTGTGGTTGGAAGTACCATGTTGAATTACATTTGACATCAGGTATAAGGGACCTGGCTGACTTCATTCAGACCTGGAAGGGATAGGCCTTGTCACAACATAGACTGCATGGATACAGTGGATGTTTTGTTGGTGTCGCCTAAACTATCAATTTTGAGACTGTTGTATTATCTGTGATTGAAAAGAAGATTAAAGTGGCACCAATTTTTTTTTTTTTTTTTTATCTTTTTCTCCCTCCTTTTTCCTCCGATTTTCTCCCATCCCAATGTTAGTCGTTATGCCAATTCCAATCCCCTTCCTGGTCGCTGCGCACTTACCCCCCACAGTCGGTCTGGGAGAGTGGAGGCTATCACGTGCTTCCTCCGACACACGTCTAGCCAATCAACCGCTTCTTTTCACCTGGCAGCGCGGACTCTCACTGAGAGGGCGTAGCGTGTGGAAGGATCACACTATCCCACTTAGATCCTATCCGCGCTTAGCAGGCGCCCCGACCGAACTGTAGGAGTCGCTGTTTACAACGACCCGGACCCACCCCGCCAGCTTCTCCCACCCTCTAATACTGCCAATTGTATTAGTGTGAACGGCCAGCCAAGCTGGTGACAACCCCGGAGCTGTGAGCTGGACTCGAACAGGCGAATCCAGTGTCTCCGGGGTTGGTGACGAACGCAATCTCCGTTACGCCACCTGACCGCCCCACCAAAAAACTATTCTGATTTATTTATTAATCTCACACACATCCAAAAACAATTTGTTTTGCATACATTAATTTAATTTTACTCGAACAATGGCCACCAGTGATACCATCAAGGACATTGGATCCTTGTGTTAGTTACAGCACCATGAAAATAATAGCAATACCTTGTCATATAGGGACTGCTACCTTATCATTGCATTGAGCTGTAATTAACACAACACAAGGATTCAATGTCCCTGATGACATCACTGGTGGCCATAATCAAACTCCTTTACACTCAATATAATAGCTGTCAACTAGCCAGTTGGTGGTGGGCAGTGCTTGAAGTGGAAGGAAAACAAGTGCTGGTACTCTGTGTGGGTGTGTTCTGTTGTGCTGGCTGGCACTTTACCTCTTAATCAGCCTCTCTCTCTCCTTTACTCTTATTTACATCTTGTCTTGCAGTGTTAAATGATGGTCAAGACCATGACATAAGATGCCTTAACACTTGTGTACACACCCACATACACACAGCAACAGAAAGCAGCCTACACCTCATAAGCAGCTAAATACACACAACCTGTGTGAGTCCTACAGTATTACAAAGCTTACAGATGGCACTCACCCAGTATTTGCAGACACATTGCCAGGACAAATAGTTTCTGTAGGTTTTCAAGTACAATACAAGCTTTCTGTTGGACATTTCCTGGTTGGTAAACAAGGTAGTTAAATACTTCACCTACAAACACAATATTGTCCAGACAGCACACTATTGATGTAATTAGGAGAGTTGCTGAAATAATAACTTTTTAAATAAAGTGGTTTATCAAATAGGCGGAGCTAAAGCGCGGGCAGGGTTTTGTCTGCAATTCAATTATTTATATTAAGATGATCATGGTCAATTAGTTAACCATTTATTAGAGATGGTTATTATAAACTGTTACTGAAACGTGTATCTAGGCAAATGTCTTGCTGAATTTTTATGGAGGAGCGCATGCATACTAGGGGTGTAACGATGCGACCTCACAACGATTAATTTCGATTACGATTATTCAGGCAACGATTCAATGCATCATGAAATCTCTTCATTTGACCTCGATTCGATTAATTTTCGATAAAATTTCTATCTAGAAATGTTGAATACACGAATGTGGCTGGGGGAACTGATTCACTCAGCATGAATGGACTATAGGTAAATAAAAACAATACACACCAAAAAAAAACATTTTGATTATAATCGATTCTAACATTTTCAAATCGATGCAGTTGAATCGTCACATTAGAATCGATGCATTTCGATTAATCGATGCATCGTTACACCCCTAATGCATACCATTCCTAAACACCGTTAATGAGCAATCTGTTATTTCCATTGGGGTCTACAGATCTCAGGTCCTACCAGTGAATGTTTTCAGTCTTTCTGCTCATAATCAGACACATGCTTTTAGTCTCCATATAAGTAAGATAATGAAGTGTGAAAAATTCCAACTCAAGAACAAACAAAATGATTAGGCTATTTTTTTTTGTCATGGTCCAATAGAAAACATGGATAGTTATAGAAAGCATTATGTATTGGTATCCTATAGTTATGGAAAACTCTATACAAACAATAGGCAGAGTTGACAATAATTTCTGAAACGTAATATGTACAGTGTAAGTAAAACTTTGATTCTATAGCACCTTTCAAAACAGGGCTGCACGACACGTTAAAGTTTTTTGCACATAGCACTGGTGCTACAGAGGTTTTGTAGCACAGGCCAAAAAGATGTATAAAATCTCTCTAAATCTCTGTTCGCTAGGAATTTGGTGTTGGATGCATGCACTCTACGCAGACGGAGACTTGGTTTTTACTCGCACGATAGACTACAACTATCAAGTAGAATAGCGAGGCGCATTGAGTCACTTCACATAAACCCACACTTCACACACTACTGCAGTAAATTCATTCATCGCACAGACTGATTATTTTGTAGCATGTGCAACATATTATGTCGTGCTGCACATCCCTGCAAAACATACAATTACAAAGTGCTCTACATAGTGCAAGAAAATCTGAAAATATTTACAGTATCCACCTAATTATGAAGTGGCTTCTTAAACCTTTTTGTTTGGTCTTTGAACCAGCATGCTGTAGAGGTGGTAGCTGGCGGAACCTACAGAGGCCTCCTGAGCTACACCACTATGTTTACATTCTGATCATGTGTCTGATAAAGCCCTGAGCGGTTTGGCACCATCAGAGGCAACACAGACGATATCAGGGCCCACTGTCAGAGGCAGCACCATGCAGTGTTCGCTTAGCAGTATAGGACCCATTAAGGCTCAGAGTGGATCGCTGGGCTCCCCTGATGAACCAACCCTAGTATGTTGTCCCTTCACTGGACTTGGGCTTGGATGTCAAAGCAGGCTCAACCTGGCTGGAGAAATAGAGTGAAACCTCCCCTCTCCCTCTGGCCTAGACCAAGAATCCTTCTCACCTACTTCTGTCATCTCTGGCTCCATGCCAACCGTTATCATGGGGAATGGTGTCCAATGGCCCCTGTTCGTAAAAACATCACCATGGCGCCATACTCGGCTTTCAGCTCACGTCAGCCGCTCAGAGGAGGTTAAACAGGGAAGTATTTTCAGAGGTAAACAACCGAGTCCCACTGGGAGTCTAAACAAGGGAACGCGGCATCAGAATTATAGTGAGGGGTCAAGGCAGCACGAGGTGCTACAAGGAAGTATTTGCATTTCCAACTGCAAAACAAAAACAGAGATCTCGGTGGGTGGCCAGCATAGTGTACAGGGAAATATAGTGATACATTATGCACGTCATCTCCCACGCTTTCAGACATACACTAGCATGTTCCTCTTCGCCGGATCTCCTTGTTACCGCCCGAGGAGATGTGCATTATGGGGGGGGGGGGGGGGGGGGGGGTGGCAGATCATTGATACCCTGTTGGCTGTGCTCCTTATCTCTCCAACTGTTGTGTGGGAAGCTTCCATAGACAGAAACCAGATGGTGTTCCTGAAGCTCTGCTTTTTACAGCTGCTTTTATATCTGTAACTATGCTATCTTGATATGAACAACAACGGTTCTGTACAAAAGACTGTCAGACTCTCAGCTCCTCCCTCTGTAATGGTCCTCCTACTCGTCCCCGTGCACAGGATTTCAGTCGGTGTCGGAAGGCAGGTTTAGGTCTTTGATTGATTGATTGATTGAAAACTTTATTAACAGATTGCAGAATGGGTACAGTACAGTACAGCTCGATACAGCTCAATACATACAATTGTTAAGGGGATGCAGACCAGAGAAAGACTTTCGTCTTGTTTACATCAGGGTCCCCTGTCGCTCTCGGTTCCTTTTTGGTTGACTGTTTGACTGTTATTGCGGTTGTGGGCGTTTCATGGCATACTTGTTGTTACTGCTGGTCGTGTTGTATAAATTGGCTTGGAAATAGCAAATCAAGTGGGACTGAATAAGAGAATAAATCAACATGGTCCTCTTTTCCTCCCAGTCCTCTGGCAATTTACATGTTTTCTGATTGTGTTTGCATCTCTTCTGCAACGAGCCTCACATAAATCATCCGGCTTCTCCAAGGCAACACTCCCGGGGGTTCATTTTGGTCCCTTGATGAACACCTTGATGAAGAGACTAATTGAACACATCAAGTAACTTGCACTTCATTTCATTCCAAACCTTTATTTATTCTCAAAAGAGTCACCTCATTGACGTCGAGATTACAGGAAAGTTAAAACACAAAATAAAAACAATGGAAAACCGACGTTGAATAAATAGGACAAAGACGCAAAGGAATACAGAAAGTTCCAATTAAAAACAGTCACAGACTGAAACAGAAAGATTTGTAATTGTGTTTGTCCATATGTTAGTGGGGTATTGATTTTTAGCATGAGTTGGGAGATCATTCCAAAAAGCTGGAATATGGCTGACTTTCCAAGCTCAGTCTCCACTCTGGGGACCTTAAGCATGAGCCAGTCAGATAGTCACATAATTGAAATCTAGCAACATTGTGATAAAAGGTGGTAATTTCCCTATTAAGGGCAGATTGTTCCTGTACTAATTTAGTTCTTGAAACATATAGACAAAGAGCAAAGAATAATTGTTTTCCATAATTCTTTTTTTTTTATAATAATGAGAAGAAGAAAGTTCTACTAAATGTCGCTTTTTATCATCAGAAACCTCTGTCAACCATTCCAAGTTATGGTGTTCAAAGATGTTTTATATGGGAGGCCCTTTGACACGGTACTCTGCTTGTTCATTATTAGTGGTATTTGCTGCTCTTAGGTCTTTGATTGATTGATTGATTGAAAACTTTATTAACAGATTGCAGAATGGGTACAGTACAGTACAGCTCGATACAGCTCAATACATACAATTGTTAAGGGGATGCAGACCAGAGAAAGACTTTCGTCTTTAGTACTAATTAGTGTTATTTAATGTGTTTTATGTTGGCGGGTCTTCTACCGGGCATGAATAAGGCCATTACCACAGCAAAGTACCAAGATCACTGAGATCTACACACATTACATCAGATTTATACCACTCCATTCATCATTTCATCTGCAGATTTAATGGCCTGTAGTGTAGGAGCCGCCCCTTTTGAAAGGATTCATTTCATTCTGTGAGCTTTGAACTATTTGAAAATGAGACCGTGGCAGCTTTTAGTCAAACCGAGGGATGTCCAAATTCTGCTGTCTGAATAGTTCACAAAGTGTTTTTTTTCCTGGTGAAACGTCTCACTTTAATTTCGGAGATAAGAAAACCAAATCAAATGGGGCGTTTTAGTGAAACGGACCTCGGCCCAGTTGTATGGAGACTAGGGATGGGTACCGAATCCGGTACTTTAATATATAATAATAATAATGCAGGACTTAACTCAGAAGCCTTTATTCGGCATGCAATGACATGCAGTGATGGGCGGCACACACACACAGGAACACACACACACATGCACTGTTTTTTTAGGGTCGCCGATGCGATTGAGCTCTGCGCTTGACCCATCACGTCGTCCTTCCCCCCAAGGACCATCCAATTGCTCCTGCCCGTCTTCGTCAGGGACGCGACAGCGTCAGCGATCTGTTGTGCATGTTTTTCCATTGGGTTTCTCTTATCAAGGGGGTGGGGGGGGAACCCTTGCGAGCATGGGGAGAACATGCAAAGTCCACACAGAAAGGCCTGGGAGATACCCCACCTGGGTACCTGCGGCAACGCGGAAACCTGGTCCCCAAGCGGAATCGAACCCTGGACCTTCTTGCTGTGAGGCGACAGTGTTAACCGCTACACCACCGTGCCGCTAAGGGTATCAACCGAATCACGCCGGTACTACAGAGTACCGTTTCACATGAGATCCACCGGTGCCACATTTTGGTAATGCAAACTTTTCTCTACATTTTTTTTGTCCGATGATGTCACATTTAGTTTACCACAAAACGAATCCTATGAAGTGTGCCGCGCGTTCACGCGCACAATACATGCTTACCTAGGATTTGACTTGATTCAACAACAAAGCAGTCGGGGCAATGGCAAGTCGAAAACGGTCGCAAGTGTGGTTACACTTTACAAAGCTAGATGCAGACAACGCTCGCTGCAATATTATATTATATATATATATATATTAACAAATTGTTCTAAATAAATAATAATGATAATAAGTAAATTTTTTACAACTGAGGTAGGTAGATAACATTTTTAGAGCCTAAAGTACCGGAAAAAGGGTACCATTGGGTACCGGTATCGGTTCAAATGTGAACGGTACCCAACCCTAATGGAGACAGAGACTCGTCCAGCATGTCAACTGTAGAATAGATACCGGCGTACCAAAGGAAAACCATTTGAACATCCAATAAAGATGGGAGTTTTCTGCATTACAGGCTCAATAATCTTGGACCCATAGGAGTAGCAGCCCCACCACCAAATCTTGTTGTTATTTGACTATTTGATTTGTTAGTCTCAACATCATTGTACATGAGGACTCAACCTTATTGATTTTTATTAAGAATAAATAAAGGTTGAATGAATGAATGAGCTCTTGATACAAGGACTACAATAGACAACAGGTAAATGTGAGTTTTTTTTATTGCATTTCATGTATTTTGCGGCTGTAAAAGATTTGCGTCTGTAATGTTTGTAAACATTGGAGTAAAACCGATCTATATTCTGACTTGAAACAAAAAGTACATTATATGACCCCCCCCCCCCCCCCCCCCCAGTGAGGTGTTTGTTTAAAGTGAGTGTGTGCGTGTGGATGTGTGTGCTGTCAGTGCATTTGATGGTTGTTACATAGTGTTATTGTCATTTAGCATTCTGATGGCCTGAGGATAGAAGCTTCTTCTGAGTCTCTGTGCTTGCCATGAGACTCCGGTATCGCTTACCTGACCGCAGCAGTTCAAAGAGGCAGTTGTTTGGGTGGCTGGAGTCTTTGATTATTCTCTTAGCCTTACCCATGCACCGCTTGTTGTAAATGTCTTGGAGAGTGGGAAGCCCACCTCCAATTGTGCGTTCGGCTGAACGGGCCACTCTCTGTAGCCTGCTACGGTCTTGTGCGGTGCTATTCCCAAACCAGGAGGTGATATTGCCAGTCAGGATGCTCTCTATTGTGCATGAGTAGAAGTTCTTAAGGATCTTCTGACTGACTTGGAACTTCCTTAGGCACCTAAGGAAGTAGAGGCGTTGCCGTGCCTTCTTCACAACACTGTCAATGTGTGTGGTCCATGTCAAGTCCTCGGATATGTGGACTCCGAGGTACTTAAAACTGTTCACTCTCTCAACCGGTGCCCCGTCGATGCTGAGGGGGCTGTAGTCCCTGACCCCCGAGTCCACAATCATTTCTTTTGTTTTGCTGACGTTCAGGGAGAGGCAGTTCTCCTGACACCACTGCGACAGATTCTTTACCTCTTCCAGGTAGGCCCTCTCATCGTTGGCAGAGATCAGGCCCACCACTACTGTGTTGTCAGCAAATTTGATGATTGTGTTGTTGTTCCACTGTGCCACACTGTGCCCAAGCTCCATCAACACAGGCAAACAGGAAGCATATGATCACCTCCAGTACTGTATGTTGTTTTACAGTAAATAGACCGTTCCCCTTTCCCTACAACAACCTCCTGAGACAACAACCTCCCAAGTGTGTGAACGATACAAACCAACTGTAACCACATTTTTGTTTTTATTTTAAAGATGCACTAAGACTTCCATTATTTGAAGTTAAAGGTCCCATGCATTATAAATGGCCTTTTCCAGTGTTTAGCATTGATTCCTAGCAATTGGGGATTATATCAATGTGGTCTGTGTCGTTAATTATCATATTGACTCATCAGTCTAGTCACGAGATCTTCCCTCACTCAACTAAGCTGTTCTGATTTGACTCGCAATGCGACGTAGCAAGTGATCTGCATAACTAACGCCCCCTCTATGGTTGTAGCGCAGAGTGTAACCCGACACTTCCTCAAATGGGTTTGGACAGAGGCAGAGAACGAGCGAGCGAGAGAGAGGGAGAGAGAGAGATAGAGAGAGGGACCGGCGGGACCGTGCAGAAGTGTGTGTAAAAATTGTGTGCGCCATCTCTCTCCCTCTTCGGATAATTTACACACAAACTTGACTGCATGTGTGTCGGGGACGCATCTCTCCTCTCTCTCCCTCGTCGGAGCATTTACACACAAACTTGACTGCTCTCTCTCTCTCTCTCTCTCTCTCTCTCTCTCTCTCTCTCTCTCTCTCTCTCTCTCTCTCTCTCTCTCTCTCTCTCTCTCTCTCGCGCATGTATCACGCTGTGTGTGGGTGACTGTCACTGAAAGCGCTTATGGGCAGAGCCCATCCAATAACAGCCTGAAATCCTGAGGCTGAAAAATGATGCTTTTGAGTACTTCATTAAAAATATAAAACAATGAATAATAAAAAAAAAAAAAAAACGTACAGATAGACTCACAGGAATTGTGTAAAGTTGCCCAAATAGTGCAAGGAATAGCAATGCATGTCCCCTTTAACATTTAGTAATTTAGTGGTTGAATGACCTCATTCATCACAGTCCAGCAATACAGACCGTGGTCCTCACTTCAAATAATCTAAATCGTAGTTAGTTCACATAAACTTTTTATTTTTTTTGCGTTTTTCCCCCCCATGCCCCAATTTTGTCACCCTACTGTCTGTCTGGGGAGGGTGTAGACTACCGCATGCCTTACATGTGGAGTCGCCAGCTGCTTATTTTCACCTGACAGCTAGGAGTTTCACTGGGAAAGCGTAACGCGTGCAGAGGTTCACAGTCACACTATCTCCCCCGCTGACCAGACCTACCAGTAGGAGTCGCTATTACAACAACCAGGACTCGTACCCCACCGGCTTCCCACCCGGCCGGGAACACTGCCAATTGTGTTCGTAGGCACGATTGCCAAGCCGGTAACCGGCACGATTTGAATCCTGGGTCTCTGCTGTGGTAGGCACACTACCCAGCCATACCCGATGGGCCTATCTTAACCTAGAAACTGAGAAGTTCACACTGGAAATTGTGTATTGCACCAGAGCTTCTGCGGGCAGGGTAAGGAATTTGTGGGCAGGAGGTTGAAGGTTTAAGGGGGTCTTCTTAGCTTCCTGTATTGTTACCGTGAATTATCACAGATAGGAATGAATTACTTCAGTGTTTAAACATACTCTGCCATTACTGCAGAACACTGATGGGTGACCTCATCAACGACACATGGATAATCATTGTGTGTGTGTATGTGTGTTTGTGAGATTTATTTATTTATTATTCACAAGTTTCTGCATTGGTCCTTGTTTCCAGTATGTCTCTGCATACCGTACACGCAACCAATCAAAACCTGTTGGGTTGTCATTATGTCATGGAAGTGAAATGCAGATCTTGGATAACTTTCCATCAGACTCTAGATAACTAAACTTGCCCATCAGACTCTAGATAACTTGCCATCAGACTTTAGATAACTTGCCATCAAACTTTAGATAACTTGCCATCAAACTCTAGATAACTTTCCATCAGATTCTAGATAACTTGCCATCAGACTCTAGATAACTTGTCATCAGACTCTAGATAACTTGCCATCAGACTCTAGATAATTTGCCATAAAACTCTAGATAACTTGCCATCAGACTCTAGATAACTTGCCATCAAACTCTAGATAACTTGCCATCAAACTCTAGATAACTTGCCATCAGACTCTAGATAACTTAGATTAGATTAGATTCACTTTATTTTCATTACACAGTACAGGACAGTGCAACGAGATTGTGTACGTCCAACCAGGATGTGACAATCAACAGTCAGTTGCAATATAAGACACATAAATAAAACTGTACAGTAAAGTGCAATGGTTAGCACAATGTGCAATGGTGAGAATAGAAAAAGAATCATTAAAATAAAGTCTACATAAGCTATGGCTATATACACAGGTGTGCAGTGGGCTAAGTAGAGTTTTGATTCAGAAGTCTGACAGCTGAGGGGAAGAAACTATTTGTGGTGCTGTTGGTTCTGCCTGGGAGGCTGCGGTAGCGTGCCCCAGAGCGAGTACCCCGCAGGCGGGTGAACAGTCCATGGTTGGGGTGAGAAGCGTTTTTGACGATATTCCGTGAGCACCGCTTCTCATAGATTGATGAGATGGGGGGGGGGGGGGGGGGGGAGTGGGGTCTTGGTGATGCGTTGGGCTATTTTCACTACCATCTGCAGTGATTTCCGGTCCTTAACGGTGCAGTTAAGGACCAGACTGAGATGCAGGTGGTGAGGATGCTCTCAATCGTACAGCGATAAAAGTTCACTAACTTGCCATCAGACTCTAGATAACTTGCCATCAGACTCTAGATAACTTGCCATCAGACTCTAGATAACTTGCCATCAGACTCTAGATAACTTGCCATCAGACTCTAGATAACTTGCCATCAGACTCTAGATAACTTGCCATCAGACTCTAGATAACTTGCCATCAGACTCTAGATAACTTGCCATCAGACTCTTGCTCTTAACACAAGAGTCTTGAGTATAACATTATTCAGACCGCACCTCACATTGGGTCCACTATTGCATGTATTATTGTATTCACATCGCTAATGAATGCTGTTGGGACATATTTCTTCAGGCCTGGTCTGACCCTCTCCTGCCCTGCTGAAATGCTGGCAATACTTCCAGTACCATTATACCTGATGTTGGAAAAACAAAGCGTGCGTTTAATTTGAAAGTGGGCCTCTTGGCATTCTTACAGGTTTTACTACCAAGATACTGCATGTTGTAGAGTGACCTTTCGCTCCAGCTGGTTGTCCACGTAGCAGGAGGGAAAAGCCAACGTAGAGGACAAATGAAATGCCAAGGTTTCACCCCCTAGAAGCGGATTGGAGATTGGCGGGGAAATTGCCCGATCTCGTATGTAATTATCACCCGTGAGGGAGAATTGAATATTGTCGAAATAATTTATTCTAGGATGTTTTTCTCCCTGTATGTTATGTACTTAACCCTGCAACTCTGACAAGCTGCGGGTAAAGTGAACCATATTGCGAGCCACCTGGTGTGTTGATATATTTACCACAATTAGATAATTTCACGCTCCGTTTAAGGGTATCTGGAAGCAAACACAAGTAAGTGGTTTATTACTTTTATTCTGTCTACACTTTTTGCACTGCTCTTATTCTGTCTGTTTCATACAAACTTTATGTCTGCACTTCATGCATTACTTGTATTTTGTCAGGAACCTGCTAATAGTTTTGTTTATGTCAGAAATCTATCATAATATATAAGAAATCTATTACAATCTTTTTTATATACATTTTTTATGACAGAAATCTATTTAAATGTTTTCAGGAGGTTTTAATGTCAATTATCTGCTCATTTTATGCCTATGTCTATTTTATGTCTACATCAATGCTGTGAAGCACTTTGAGCTATGTGAGAATGCTATTCATCGACTACAGCTCGGCATTCAATACCATAGTCCCCTCCAAACTCATAGCCAAGCTCAGGGACCTGGGCTTGAACTATGACCTCTGCCAGTGGGTCTTGGACTTCCTGACGGGCAGACCCCAGGTGGTGAGAGCAGGCAACTGCACCTCCTCATCCATCACCCTCAACATAGGGGCCCCCCAGGGCTGTGTTCTGAGTCCCCTCCTCTACTCCCTGTACACACACGACTGTGTGGCTCAGCGGAGTAGCAACACAATCATCAAATTTGCTGACGACACAGTAGTGGTGGGCCTGATCTCCGCAAACGACGAGAGGGCCTACCTGGAAGAGGTCAAGGTCCTGGCGGGATGGTGCCAGGAAAACAGCCTCTCCCTGAACGTCAGCAAAACAAAGGAGATGATTGTGGACTTCAGGAGGTCGGGGGTCAAGGACTACAGCCCCCTCAGCATCGACGGGGCACCGGTTGAGAGAGTGAACAGCTTTAAGTACCTCGGAGCCCACATATCCGAGGACTTGACATGGACCACACACATTGACAGTGTTGTGAAGAAGGCACGACAACGCCTCTACTTCCTCAGGCGCCTAAGGAAGTTCCAAGTCAGTCAGAAGATCCTTAAGAACTTCTACTCATGTACAATAGAGAGCATCCTGACTGGCAACATCACCTCCTGGTTTGGGAATAGCACTGCACAAGACCGAAGCAGACTACAAAGAGTGACACGTTCAGCCGAACGCACAATTGGAGGGGGGCTCCCCACCCTCCAGAACATTTACAACAAGCGGTGCAGGGGCAAGGCTAAGAGAATCATTAAGGACTCCAGCCACCCGAACAACTGCCTCTTTGAACTGCTGCGGTCAGGCAAGCGATACCGGAGTCTCAAGGCGAGCACAGAAAGACTCAGAAGAAGCTTCTATCCCCAGGCCATCAGGCTGCTCAACGAACAATGAACAATGAACACTACACAACAACCATCAAACGCACATAGCACACACATCCACACGCACACACTCACTTTAAACAAACACACTGTAGCACCCACTCCCCACACTTTATATTTATTGATAAAGGATTTGCACTACAACTCGTACACCTTACTGTAAATTGTACCTAAATTGTACCTCATCCCATTTCTGCTTTGCACTATATAGTATTGTATATTAGTACACTGCATAGTATATTGTATATTATATGGTAACTCAGTTACGTCTATTCTGCATCGAACATTGTACATATGTCTATACTGAACATTGTGACCTCATTTTCTACTTCTAATTTACATGCTATACTATGTTATTTGATACTTATCTTGTCTAGCACAGTTTCTGGAGCGTAACAGTAAGAAGCATTTTGTATAAAAGTATTCTGTACTTCTGTATGACAACTATTAAAGAAACTTGAAACTTGAAACTTGAGCTGCAAAATGTCGAAGTGTCCTTGAGAAAGACACCTCATCAACCCCTAATTGCTCCAGATGAGCAGGTTGGTACCTTTCATGGTTGCGTCCGCCATCGGTGTGAGAACGGGTGAGTGAATGGGTGAATGTGAGGTTTTTACAGCTTTTACATTAAGCTGTAAAACACTTTGGATGAAAGCTGTTATATAAAATGCTGTCCATTTACCAGTTGACAACATACATTAGAACAGTCCTCTGAGAATAGCAAGGTGATATAAATTACTTTTTTCCTTTTCTTTCCTTCCATGGCCTCGTCCTCCTCGCTGAAGCCGATATGAAAAGCATTGAAAGCGAAGGGCGGTCCGTTCTGTATCCACTGGACAATGGCTAGCATTTCTGCAGCCCCCTCACTCCTACATGCTGTAGCTTATGGGTTTGATCTGGAGCCAGGAAGTGACATGTTCAAACAACCTTGTTCTTCTCTCCCTGGTTCGTTTGGTGGCAAGAAACGCTGCTTTTATATTCACTCCTTCAGACACTGGAGGCTTATTTGTACTCTCCCTTTGTGCTTAAAATAATTAATAAAATAATATGTTGTATAATAATGATAATAATAATAATATTTTCAACTTTCATACAAGAATAAAACCTTCATACAAGAATTGCAGCCCTGCAATGATGTGACCACAAAATAGGCTTAAAATAAACATTGGCATAATTATAGAGCAGATCATTTATATTAAAACCTCCCGGAAATATATTTCTGTAATATATTTCTGTCATAGAAATCTATGAAAAATTATACAAAATAAAACATTCTAAAGATTGTAATGGTTTTCTATCTTTAAAATCTATGAAAGGGATTGTAATAGATTTCTGTGTTTTATATGGGGACCAGCATCTCCAAAATGACACACCTAGTAAGGACTCCATTGCCATCGTGCAATACTAAGCTGCTGTTGGAATGACAGGAGGGAAATGCTCCCATGAAAATAACAAACAGAGTACTTTGGCTGATTGTGCAGGCTAGCTACTGGGGAAGGAGTCTCAATAGCTGAGGGAAATAGGATCAATTCGGTTTTAATCAATCATGATGATGAGTTAAGACACATTTTCTCTTTTGAAACGTGCACAATTAGAGGCGATTTTCTGGTTTAGGAAATCAAATGTTATGTCATGTAGCTTACATTTCTGTGTCCCAAAAAGGGCTTAATTCCGAAGTAGATAATGCAGAGTTACCAGTCAGTCTAACTCTGCTCTGTGTGTTCTGGGCAGCTAGTTGATTATGTACCGTGAGTACCGTGGTAAACATTGCAGTCTTTTAATTAGACATAAAACATGTAGCTTATTATTATTATGATTATTATGTCATGTCGTCAGCCTTTGTTCTATCCTACGTTTCATGCAACAACTGATAGCTGGATATTCACATGGGTTGGTGGTGCGGGGATAGTGGCGTGGGGCAGCTCTCCACTGAAAACAGTAGTGGTTATTTATGATATTACCTTATAGAAACATAAGAAAATGGGATATTTTGTTGTCTGATTGTTGTTGCTTTGTAAACGATGAAACATTTGATGAAATAACAGATCGTTATTGGTTTTTGGATTTTTTATTCTAAATCGCGTATTAACTCTTTCTCTGCCAACAACGATTAAACTCGTTATTTGATCGTTATTTATTTTATTCGCTATTTCCATTCATTATCCATTCAGGGAGCCTGGTGTTATCATAGGGAATGAGTCTGAGATAGCAAAAGTCCAATACCGCCGCCTGGTGGGATGCAGCCGGTATTGCACTTCCTTTGAGACTCTGTGTATGGGGCTGTGCATCAATTATATTGGTCCGGGCAGACTTTTCTAATAACGTGAACCTAGGGCTTCACCCGATCGCATTGAATCGTTTTCGGGACCCCCGATTCATTATGCTGTGGTGGGTTACGTCGTGGGCCAAATGGACATACGATCTACCAGATTGCAATCAAATAATTGGAATATTCTTTTTGGAATCCCACCGGCCACAGGTAAGAGCAATTTAACGTCAATTTCAGCTTGATTGTGCCTTGTTTTCATAGCCATCGCCCTGATTGTTGTTGTACTAACAAATGCCGTTATTGACAATCAATTAATCCCGATCATATGCATTGGATTGAATAACTGTAGCGTGTGTAGGTACGAAATGCCAATGGATTTAATATAATACACGTTGCAGGCTATTACTAGCCTCCCAGGAATTACCATAAACCGCTCTAAAACCATACTTATATTCACCACGGTATAAAACGGGAATGTATGGATGGAAAAATTATTTCTTTTTCACATCTTGAACGATAGATACTCGATGTCAAATGGGCCATAGTATTGCATCCATAGCTATAATATAGAATATAGTTATAGCCCTGCAAACAGGGTGACTGACTCCATTGGTTTAATGCGTGGCAGCGCATAGCCATATCCCGGAAACAGCGTGGCAGAGAATGAGTGAAATGATCAAATGATACACAGATAAACAATGCACAGCACCCCATCTGGTGTTCATACGTTTTACGCGAGGCGGAATAATGGCGCAACATTCCCACCTCAGACAGGCTGTGTAAAAAGGGGCTGTAGCTTCACTTGGTGACCACCTGGCAGCCCCTTATGTCCGGGCACCCACCACATTCTGTACTCGCATGTTTAAGGAAGTGCACGGTGCATCTCTGTAAGCCTCTCCGACTCAGAATGTGCGCGTATTCTCTGTTAAAATGCTAATTAAGCGTGCACACACACACAGCTGAAAACAAACGGTACACTAATGGCTTGGCGAGGGGAGAATCTTGCATAAATTCACGATTGATTGAAACTGCGCTCTCTTTCCGCAGATGGAAGTTCAGGGAATAGACTTCCCTCTGCCCCCAATACAGGATGAGAGATGTGCACAGGAACCTCATCAGGGCTCGATCATTAATACACAGACAATTTGTTTTGCTCCCACATGGAAATTGCCTTCTCTTTTTCCCCTCCTCCCTCTTTCTTGTGCCCGCTATCACAATCACAGATCTGCCTCTTCTACCTCTCTCCACTAGCTATCGAGTGTCATCCTACTGTGTAATGCAATTTGCACTTTAAAATCCCAAACGCGTGGGGGAGCAAATCAAAACAGCCTCGATAGTGAGGCTTCTCAGGATCCGTGGTTAACATCGCAGAGCGAGCGTGGACGTGAATAACTCATCCGAATGGAGAGCGGAGTGTGGTCAATACCTCGCCGTTGTTAGAATTAGTGAAGGTTAATTGATTTGGCTGGGTCTGTCTGGATACAAAATTAACTGGAGCAAAAGTAAGGCAACTCAACTTTCACACAATCGAAATCTGATGAGACGGGCCCCTTTCATCTGGAAATGGGATGCAATACCTGGGAATGAATAGATAAAATATCTCCCATTACAACATGGGACAACTAGCTATAGCTGGGCCAGCTTTCCATTACACACTTTCACTGTGCGTCACGTTGTTTGTAGAGCTAAATCTATATTTTATATTATAGCTATGGATACAATATCATGGTCATTTGACAGTAAGAACCTTCCGTTCAAGATGCAAAAAAGAAAAAAAAAATCCATCCATACGTTCCCGTTTTATACCGTGGTGAATATGAGTGTTATTTCGGAATGAGCGGGGCTAATTCCTGTGAGGCTATTTATAAGCCACAACGTGTATTATACCAAATCCATTGGCGTTTTGTCCCTACACACGCTACAATAAAAAAATCTAATGCATATGATAGGTATTATGTTTCATCATTTCGTTTCTGATTAATTGATTGCCAATAACGGCATTCATTATTACCACAACAGGGCTGTACGCTAAGCGTTTTCACTAGGGGCACAGTTGCCCCTAAATGAGAAATTTAGGGGCACAGCATATTCTTTAGGGGACATTTTTTAAATAACAATTTTACCATTATAGTGCAAAAAAATATGTTTCTCCTGCCTCATTACTGTGGTCCTTTTATTTAACATTTAAGTGCTTTTGTTTTCAGGTTTGTATCTTTTATAATGAACCAACTGAGAAAGTGTGTAAATCACTAATAGAACAAAAAAAAACTGTGTGTGCGCGTTTGTAGTGCTCCTTGAATGAGATCATCACAACACACACACCATTGCATTAATCAGGAGGACAAGAAACTCTGCATACCTTTGTTTCACAATGAAAAGTGCTTTATAAATAAAAATAAGTAAGGGATAATGTATAGCTACGAGGTCATTGTCGCAAAATAATTGACCGACACGTAGTTTAAAATACCGAGCCGCTTCGGCGAGGTGTTTTAAACGTCAGTGAAGGTCAATTATTTTGCGACAATGACCGAGTAAAGCTATACATTATCCCTTACTTATTTTTATTTATAAAGCACTTTTCATTGTGAAACAAAGGTATGCAGAGTTTCTAATTGCACTGAAACAGTGTGTGTCAGTGGGCTTGATTGCGAACAGCTGCGCACAGCGGTCATTATCGGGGGGCTATTGACCAATCACAAGCAAGCATTTCGGCGAATGTGAAAACGCCATGTAATAATAATAATTATTGTAAATAACTCCATGAAAGGTTTATTATTTGTATGGGTAATTACCCGCTTCATATTTGTGATGTTACTGGTTTCAGGGTGTGCCTAAAGTGATCAATGTGTTGGGCCGTTTATAGAGATCTATGCCAATTAATGTTTATGTATATCCGGGACTTTTCTTATAAGAATTGAGAGGCCTACTACGGTGTTTGTATATGTGACCTTTATTTTGAAAACCGTGTTGCGACGCAACCTTGTTTAAGTTTGCGCTTTTGACAGTGAAATGTTCAGTTCAACTTAGCTAGAAGGAAAGACTCTAATCAAAAAGGTTTAATTGACCCGTATGATGCTCTTACGGTAGGACTTTGATTGTTTATAGAAGAGGAATGTAATACTATGCAAAACGAGAAATAAACAGTGATTTTACCAGCAGTAAGTTGCAAGCCACTTTCATATACGGGAAACAGTGACAATTATTAATATGATCTTATTTGCATATTGTCTCATTATTAGATAGATAGATAGATAGGTTGATACTTTATTGTCCCCGGAGGGAAATTTAATTGGACAGTATATAAGTATTGAAAAACTTCCTAATAGTGGGCTACTCACCTACTGTAATGCATGGCTGAACGTTAGAAGTGTGTCCCCGTCAATCATCACTGCCAGATCCGACTTAATTTAATCGGCTATGGTCTCTTATCATCTCTCCACATCGGACGTGGTTGTCATAAGATGGACCCGCTTCGTTCTTTTTGCAGAGCAAAATTAGCGGCTTAAACTTATTGAAAGGAAGTTCTTCTTTGGCGATGCCACATTCAGTTTCGATTCGATTGTTTGCTAGGAATTATGGGACAGATAATCGCCGACAGATTTTTTCATAGCACCGCAACATTATGTCTCACTGTACAGTGTACAGCCCTGGTTGTAGGCTAATGTTAAAAAAAAAATCCAATTTGTATGGATTAATTTAGGAGTGAAACGCGAATGAAGGGTTGAAATCACTACTCGCAAGGTTGCCCCCAAATATTATTTACCACTCGCACGGGCCAAATTAAAGGGCAATTTGCGATAACCTCGTCGCAGTGTACAGCCCTGCACAACATACGCTGATCAGGGGGATGGCTATGAAATCCTTGCACGATCAAGCTGAAATTGACGTCAAATTGTTCTTACCTGTGGCCGGTGGGATTCCAAAAAGAATATTCCGACGACATAACCCACCACAGCATAATGAATCGGGGGTCCCGAAAACTATTCAATGCGATCGGGTGAAGCCCTAGGTTCAGGTTAGTAGAAAAGAGCGCCCGGAGCGTTTTCAGTGTGGCACCCGGTCTGGAACAGGGGTTACTGCATTCTCGATACAGTGCTACTAGCAGGATCTGGCCGGTACTGCACATTCGGAGTCCCGGTATGCCTTTTACAGGCAAATTACAGCTCCCTGACATTGAATAGGGTATTAAAATCAAATAAAAGGGAAAACGAGTCAAAAACATGTTTTTGGCCGTCAACCACTGGCTCCCAATGACGTGTATATATACGTGGTTGGCCGGGAGTGTGTTAAGGGCCATGGTATCATTCAGTCCATCAAGGATGACATTAACAAATGGATGGCACTGTCGTTATCTATGGAGTTGTCTATGGGGGTGTCTATGGGGTTGTTGTTCTTCCAAGACTCACCTCCATCATAGCCTCCATCCACCTCGGAATTCCCTCAGAGCTGGTTCCTAGACATTAAAGGGGAGATGAAGCATTGAACAATGTGATCCTAGTTTGTTTGTTGTGTACCTTGTGTAAGACGGGGTCCTATAATAAAATGTGAAATCCTGCTTATTTGTCTGAAAAATCAAATATAATTTCCCTGTTTTCGCCATGGGCGAAGATGGTGACGTCACGGTGTTGGTTTGGTGTATACACTGCTGGTTAGCTGCCTATAGTAGACATGGATTGTCGGGTCAGTCAGTAAATAAAATGTTGCCTACCAAACAACGGGACCGCAGTGGTTCTTTTTGTATTGCTCCTGGCTGTTCAAACAAATTTTACCGTGTGAAAGAGAGAGGAAAGTTGGTTCATTTCCACAAACTACCAGTGAAAAAAACAGTGTTGTTGGCACGTTGGCTGGCTGCACTCAGGCGGCGCGATCAGCCTGTTGGACAGGGAATGAAGATCTGCAGCGAACACTTCATTGCCTCGGATTATGTTGTTGGGGGTGGGAGGTTTACCAGCTGACCACTAATCAGCTGAAGCCCGATGCGGTTCCCTCGGTCTTCGACAGACAGACCGGCTCAGGCAGTTCAACCAGCGTCGCGGGGCATTTAGCTACCTGGCTACCTAGCTCCAGTTCAACCAGCGTCGCGGAGCATTTAGCTACCTTACCGCGGTCCTGTTGTTTGGTAGGCAACATTTTATTTACTGACTGACCCGACAATCCATGTTTACTATAGGCAGCTAACCAGCAGTGTATACACCAAACCAACACTGTGATATCAGCAACAAAATGGCGGCGCACATGTTCATAAATAGGGCTGCAACGTTTAGTCGACATAATCGACGACGTCGATCATAAAAACGTGTCGACGCAGAATATTTGCGTCGATTAGCCCTTATTTATTTTTTATTTTTTTTTGCACTACCTATCTTTGTGAAAGTGGCTTCTCAGCTCTGGTCCAGCTGAAGACAAAGCAGAGGAACAGATTGGACATTGAGCATGACCTCAGAGTTGCTTTGTCTACCATCACCCCAGACTTTGAGACTCTTGTCAGGAGCAAACAACATCCCCAGTTATCCCATTAGTTCCCTGGGATGTTAAGCTAAGAAGTCTGCTATATTTTTTTTTTAGTTATTTAAACACTTCCACTTTAATTTGTATTATTTAATTTATTTATGTTGTTATGAGTGATTGTTGTATTGTTCAAATACATTTTGATTTAAAGTTGCTTAAGATCCAAATTCAAATGTTTCATGAGTCATTATTTTAATTTGCTATGGGATCATCATGTTATGTTAAGTTAACTGTTAAGGCAGAGGGACTGGACAACAGGGTGACATTCACAGGTGTGCAGACTTGAGCATGTGAGGTAAAACATGCATTGGAGAAGGAGCCATGCCCACAGGAAGCAGAGATTGAGGGTGTGACAAAAATAATCGTTAGATTAGTCGACTAATCGAATGACAAAAATAATCGTTAGATTAGTCGACTAATCGAAAAAATTATCGACAAATTAGTCGATTACCAAAATAATCGTTAGTTGCAGCCCTTAATCATAAATGCTACATAAATGGACATAACAAATAATATTTTCTTAGAAACGCCTTATTTTTATAACGTGATTTTTTCTGTGGTTTATCTAAATACTAATTTGATGCTATGACTGTTTATATCGCTATGCTTCATCTCCCCTTTAAACAACATTAAATTAGTTTTAATGTAATTGATAGAGGCCTATAAATCCCCTGGAAGGTAGCTAGAAATGGCTTGAGAAGTCCATCATATCTTGGAATACGAATATTTCTTGTGACATCACTGCGGTATCATTATTGTCTTTTCATGTTCCATTATGGCATGGGACAATTCTCTTCCATCACACCCCATCTGGTGTAATCCCACCCTATCAGCTGGAGGACGGACGTTAAATAATGAAACATGGCAGAGGCACGACATTGTAATAGTTGGACACATTTTTTATTCAACAATTTATCAGATTCCTCTTTCTTAATGCATTATTATCATCTGTTATAAATAAGAAATGTAACGAGGGAAAGACCTTGTGGCCTCTGGCCTCATGTTCAGACTGTGGTCGGTATTGAGAGGGCTGCCCCTAATGTGTATTCCACTGCCCAGCTGGCGTGGGAGCATGAACTCTGTATACTGAATACAGCATATATCACACCCCTGTCAGTTAATCAGAGATGGACGACAAATATAAAGCATTTAAATTAGGGATGCTTGATATTAGGGATGCTCGGCTCTTAATTTCCGATACCGATATCAACCGATACCGATATATGCAGGGTCCCCCCCCCCCAGGTAATTAACATTGCATATCTCTTGTCGTGTAATTAACACAACATTATGCATACTTTGACAATAAATAAAATAATAATTTGTTCTTACTTGCTTGCCTGGGTAAATAAAGGTTAAATAAATGTAATTTTTTTTTTATATATAATTTTTTTTTAAACCGATACCGATATTTTCCGATATCACATTTGTATGCCAATATCGGCCGATAATATCGGACATCCCAATGTATGCAGGCATAATTGTGTGAGAGAGAGACCATGGGATTAGAACACCTCTGACCACACCACATTCCTGGAAAGTGAAGAAGAACATTATGCAGCAAAGAGGATTACACTCAGAGAGAGAGAGAGAGTCCTTGACAAGGGCAATGGCAGTCCATGGCCTGGCAGCAGATGTGTTTACACCTACTGATTCTCTCTTCTTAATTTCACCCTGCATCCCTTGCTTTGTCTTGCTCTCTCTATCTCTGGGATCCGCCTACAGCATCCAATACGAGGGAGCGGATAACGGCGCCACGAAATTTTTTATTTGCGCCACAATGACAAGAATTCCCCCTCGCCTGCTTTCCACCCCCACCAGTCGTATATCAATTTGCAGAAAGCGGTGTGTGTGTGTGTGTGTGTGCGCAGGCAAGGCCAGAGATAATGTGTTTCTGATATTCCAGCCATGTGGATATGATGGCGTGACACCGGGGTAAAAGCAACACTCATCACTCTGGATTTATGGACCAGAGACGGCGTCCGCACAGCACATCGCCTGCTGACGCGGCGTGCTGGAAGGCTGGAGCGGGAGACGCGAAATGTGCTTTGAGTTAATGGGGTACATCCTCCCGAGTACATACTGCCCGCCACAGTAGCTGCAGAACGGTAGCGGGCCATTTCTGCTTCAGACGACAACAGCACTTAATTTTGGCCTCGCAGATTGTTCTGACACTGTTGAGTAATTATTTGCACGCTGTTGTTTCGAGACATGCTGATGCAGGAGTCAGGGGCCTATTTGTCTGTGCACCAATCGTTTGTATCGCCCCCCCTTTAGGTGTAAAACATGAGGCAGGTCTGAATGGGTTTGGCACACATTTTCTTTATGTGCTAAAATCAGAGATGAGGGACAACTTTAGAGTTTGTAAAACTGTATACTGACGGATGTTAGGAAGGCGGTTAAATCTATCTGATTTTTTTTTGATCCACTTTTTCTCCCATTTTTTCTATTTTTCTCCCATCCCAATTTCGTATCATCCAATTCAACCCTCCCCTGTCACGAACGCTGTTTCTTGCCTCCCACAAGCCGGCTGCAATGTGGACTAAGTCATACATAGCACAAGTCCCCTCCGGTACTTGAGGTAACAGCAGTCGCATCTTTTCACCTGCGCAGCTCGATCTCTCAGTGTCGAGGAGTAACGCGTGGGAGGCTCACGCTGCCCCCGACACTTCCTGATTCTACTGCGCAGGCGCACCAACCGACTTGTAGGAGTCGCTTGTTCACAACGTTCGATCCCCACCCTTCAGTTTTCCCTCCCCGTAATACGGCCAATGTGTATTACTGCGGACGACCAGCTAAACTGAAAACAATGTGGAGAGCTGGATTCGAACACGCGAATCCTAGCGTCTCCACACTGGTGGCGAGTGCCTTGCCCACTACACCACCTAGCCGCCCAAATCTATCTGATTTAAAGGTGCTGTACGTTTCTCTTTGTTAAAATAAGTGTTAAATTGCTCTATATTCTGTCAGCCATAACTGATATAGAGTGTCTGGTCAGTAACATGGGTCTCCCAGTCCCTCCACTCTGCAGTAAACAGG
This sequence comes from Notolepis coatsorum, assembly GCF_963971535.1. Lineage (NCBI taxonomy): Eukaryota > Metazoa > Chordata > Actinopteri > Aulopiformes > Paralepididae > Notolepis > Notolepis coatsorum. The sequence goes on from NC_140171.1 coordinate 29,710,304, forward strand.
AAATACATTTTCTGGTATCCCGTTCCCACGTTATCCAATCAGGGACTGGGAGACCCATGTTACTGACCAAACACTATATCAGTGATGGCTGTCGGAATTATTTTAACATGTACTGTAGAGTGTAGACCACTTATTTTAACAAGAAAATACCACTTACCGGGGGAGCTCCCGTAGCTCACCGCATATCTCTGCGCTATTTCTGCGTCGGGGAAAACCGTGCTCGTCACGGATCTGGGGGACACGAGTTCGATTCCCGGACCCGCCGTCATTTCTCAGAATGTCTTCCCCTGCTCTACATCCCATTTCAACCTGTTTCTGTCGGTCATGCTTGACCAGAAAAGCGATAAACGCTAAAAAATTAAGTTTAAAAAAAAGAAAATACCACTTACCATGTTTTGATGCAAAACCAACAATGGTTTGACATTGCACGTGAGCAGGTGGTTTATATTATACATTGTACAGTCCTGTACACTTCTTTGTGTCTGTAAAGATTTTCAGTAGATATTCTGCCATTCTGTCACTTAGGATGCAATGAGAACCATTTATGTGCTCTTCTTAGGGGAAATGTCAGATGCCCGCGCCGTGAGAAAAAGACAACAGCTGAATAACCTGGTTGCCATGGTTACCGAGTTAGCCAAGCCTGGACACACCGTGGTGGATTTCTGCAGCGGAGGGGTAAGTGTATTCAACTGTCAATCAATCCAGCCAGCCATCCATCCGTTCACCCATCCACTCGTCTGTCAGTCCATTCAACTGTCTGTCCATCCAGTCATGAATATGTCCACCTGTGGCTGTCCATCCGCGAGGGTTGTCCTCAACTGAAGGAACATAGGACTTGTGTCGACTTCATTGACAAATATGTCAAGTTTGAGTTTCCCACATGCTACAGTATAATGCACAAGGACCTCTTTTTAAAGCCAGTGCTCACCGGATATTTACTGAAAATCTTTCTGCAAAAACACCCACAAATTCAGCATAAAATATGAAAAGATGAATACAATACTAACCTTGTACTGTCTTTCACTGGTATGCACTCTGCTACTAAGGACTCTACCGTGCCTATATTACTATCTAGTACCTACTATGCCAATATCGACACTGTTTGACGAACAATTGTACCCTTAGCTGCCAGAGTTGTACCCCTCCTGCTGACCTGATGTACAGAACACGTTAGTCGCTTGGGATAAAAGCGTCAGCTAAACAACTCAATGTAAATGTAATGTAATCCCAAAACGAGTGATTAGTCGACTGATCAACTCTGAGGGGGGCAGCCCTACCGACCTCGCTGGTCGTCCCATTGTTCAGTGTTGAAAAGAACAGATCCTTCTTTTTCCCTCCTCTCTTTCAGTGACATTGTTACACCGTTGCACAGAGAAAGTAGCCATGAAGCAGTGAGTTGTGAGCATACAGTAGCAATTAGCAACGCTACTTGGATGGACAGGCTCTTTGATCTTCTCTTTGATCTTGACAGTCTAGCTACTCTATTATGTGTTTCCATGTTTTCCCTCTCTTCTGTTTGTTTCACAGGGTCACGTAGGGATTGTTCTGGCTCACATGCTGCCGGACTGCCAGGTAATGTGTGCGTGTGTGTGTGTGTGTGTGTGTGTGTGTGTGTGTGTGTGTGTGTGTGTGTGCGTGTGCGCGTGCGTGCGTGAGAGAGAGAGGGTTCAATACTTTCATACTGCTGTCTTCCTTATACAAAATGTCAGCTGTTTTATATTTGACTTGAAAACCATATTTATTTAGAAAATCGTGTTTATTTGACACTCTTGTCAAAATGTCACACATTGACATTTTAAAGTGTTTAAACTCCACCCAAAAAGACCTTGTACCCCATCACACCAGGATTCAATTAATACTTGCTGTTGACAGAGTCACCTGGGGAGCAACAATAACTTGGTCATGACGACAAGGTCCTTCTTTAGCCTTAACCGGCGTGGTTTATTCTTATGCACATATGTACCACGAGACCTCCTCTCCTTGAGAGGTAGAGTGAAAGAGATAGAGGGGGAGGGAACATTCCCTTTTATACCTTCTACCTGACGTCAGCCACAATAGCTGCGTCTCCTAACGCCTATAGCGCCCTCTTGTGGAACAGTAAAGTGCAGTTACATACAGTCATATTAACACATTACACTTAACACTCCCACTTATGAATGACGTGTATACTGTACAACTTTTCCAAAAACAACTTTTTCAAGAAAAAATAAATACTGTTCAAAACATCAAAATAATATGACAGTCAATATTACATAACAGGCAATATTTTATACACCAAACATGACCTCTGCAAATCTTCTCAATTTCAGTTTGGAGACAGGCTTGGTCATAGCGTCTGCAACCATGTCGTCTGTAGGACAGTAAACAAGTGTCATCCTTTCTTCTCTGATGACAGATCTAATGAAGTGATATTTTATATCCACATGTTTACACCTCTGTCGGCACACAGGGTTTCTAGCGAGTGCAATGGTTCCCTGGTTGTCTTCATAAACAACAGTTTTCTTATATACATAGGTATCCATTCCTTCTAGCAGTTGTTCTAGATAAATACATTCCTGTATTGTCATAGCTAGAGCCATGTATTCGGCTTCACAAGTTGATAGTGCCACTGTGGGCTGTTTCTTTGTTTTCCATGAGACCAGTGAGCTGTCTGTACCCAAACTCACACAATACCCGGTGGTACTTCTTCTGTCTGTGGCGTCTCTGCCGCCCAATCTGCATCACTATAGGCTTGAAGCCCCAAGCCCTCGCTGCTATTTCTGAAACAAAGTTGTTTATCTGCTGTGCCTTTGAGATAGCGAAAAACATGTTTTTCCTGTAATCCAGTGCTCTTCTGTGGGATCAGCAAAATGCTGTGATAATTTACTCACTACAAAACATAGGTCAGGCCGAGTACATGTTGTCAAATAAATTAGGCTACCTACAGCTTCTCTGTACATTTTTACATCTGTCAATTTCTGAGCATCCTCTTGGTAGTCTAGCTTTTGATCACATGGTGTTTCCCTGGTTCTACATTCTTGCATGTCAAAACGATTCAGGATCTTTTCCACATATCTCTTCTGGGATATTTTTACACAACTGGCAGACTGTTCGAAGTCCATGCCTAGAAAATGTTTTAACCTACCTAGGTCCTTCATTTTGAATCTGGTAGAGAGCATACTTTTCACCTGCTCTAGGTTTCTAGTGTTGTCTGCTGCGATGATTAAATTATCCACCCAAATCACAATTATCACTTTTCCTGACTCTTTTGACTCCTTTGTGTAAACACAGGGGTCTACTGGGTTCTGTATGAAGTGATCTTCAATTAGACATGTATGAAGCATCTCGTTCCAATTTCGCCCAGACTGTTTCAGGCCGTAAATGGATTTTTCTAGCTTACACACTAGCTTCTCTCCTTTCTTCTCGTAACCTTCAGGTTGTTCCATATATATCTCCCTATCAGTGTTGGGCAAGTTACTTAAAAAAAGTAACTAGTTACAGTTACTAGTTACTTCTTCCAAAAAGTAACTAAATTACTTACTCAGTTACAAATTATAAAAGTAACTAGTTACTTCAGAAAGTAACTATTGTGTTACTTTCAAGATTTTCTTTTTTACATAAACAACATACACAAATCTAAACTATTTTAATGTTGCTGTGGGACAACGTGAGACTAGCCTCCAATCAAATGCCATGTACAGTATGTAGATATTATAATTACTATGTTTATATAGTGGATCATACAAATACAAACAGAATAGATGTTTTGGAACTTTTGATATGTATTGCCCCTCAACAGGCCACAACTGGGCAACATTAAATTATGCTTGTTAAGCAAAAATAAATAACAAATATATACTGATTGATTGGACATTTTAATTAACAGATTGCAGAATGGGTACAATACAGTACGGCTCAATACACACAATTGTTAAGGGGATGCAGACCAGAGAAAGAGTTTCGTCTTGTTTACATCAGGGTCCCCCATTTTCAATTCATGACATTTATGACGAAAGTCTTTCTCTGGTCTGCATCCCCTTAACAATTGTATGTATTGAGCTGTACTGTGTTGTTCGTTGGATTCGTTTTTGGGCTCAAAACGTACACTACACGGACCGCGGTCTCATGCTGACTGATCAGTGATCGCTTGTCTTGTCGCGCTGTGTGTCAGACTCTGGATGCTTTAGACACCCGCCCACCTCCACCTCTGATTGGCTTACCATGACATTTTATTCAACCTCAGCCAATCGTCAGCATGTATGCTTGTCTCGCGCACTGCCCACTAAACAAGGAAGAACATATTATTGCCTCTCGGCGCAGAGATCTGTCTGATGAAAGAAACAGGTTCATTCATAGTAAAGCGCCGCATTTTTTTGCAGTAACGCTAACGGCGTTATTAAGATTGGAAGAGTAATCCGTTAGATTACTCGTTACTGAAAAAACTAATGCCGTTAGTAACGCCATTACTTATAGCGCCGTTATTCCCATCACTGCTCCCTATCAATGGGTGCGTGCAGGTAGGCTGTCTTCACATCCATCTGGTGTAAAATCAAACTGTCCTCAGCTGCCTTCTGCATCACTACCCGTACAGTACACTGGTCAGATTGGCTGTAGGTGAGAATGTCTCACCGTAGTCTATTCCTTCCCTCTGACTGTAGCCTTTAGCTACAAACCTGGCCTTGTACTTGTCGTGGCCTTCGATACCCTCCTTGATTGAGTACACCCATTTGCCTCCCACTGTCTGTCTACCCTCTGGTAACTTTGTTAGAGTAAAAGTATGATTGTCCTCTAGGGACCTCATCTCCTCATCCATTGCTCTCTCCCATTTTCTTGACTCAGGGGATACCATGGCCTCTTTAAAGGTCTGAGGTACACCACTCACTACTCTGTAGCAGTAATCTATGCTGGTAAGTGTACTGTCATCCTCGTCACTTTCTCTCTGGGCATAGTCTTTCAGATACTTTGGGGGTTTATGTTCCCGGGAGGGATATCTCCCACTGCATGAGGCACGTGATGTCACCCTAGGGTGCTTCCCGTCATCATCCTCTGGGGGTTGTTGACTGTCTGTCTGCATGTCTGTGCTCAGTACACTAGGCTGTGGTGTCTCTCTTTCTTCACACCCTACTCTGGAGTCCAGCTCTGGCTCCTGTGTCTGTGTCTCGTTCTCACATGTTGTCTTTGTGACAAATTTTACTAGCCTGTGTTTTTGCACTTTCCCTTTACCGGGATAGTAGACTAGAAAAGCGGGGCTGCCCTTGTCATGCCCTACAAAGAGTAATTTTTCACACCTGGACTCAAGCTTTCCTCTGTCCTGCTGGTAAGCATAACACACTGACCCAAACTTGTGCATCCTGGCTAGATCACACCTTTTTCCTGTCAGTGCTGTATACAGGGTGGTGCCCGTGTGCTTGTTAAAACACCGATTTCTGGTGTAAGCGGCTTCTTGTACCGCATAATGCCATAGACTCTTGGATAAGTTACCATCTATTAGCTTACACCTAGCCATTTCGAAAAGAGTGCGTCCTTCCCTCTCTGCTATCCCGTTCTGGTGCGGGGAGTAAGGACAGGACGTCTTGTGTCTGATTTTATTCCTTCTCAGCAGTGATTGGAACTCTCTATTTGTGAACTCCGTTATCAGACCGCAAGCATTTTATGTTGCCGTACGGAGCTACATCTGCAAGGAATTTTTCTGTGGCCTGGAGTGTGTCACTCTTTGCTTTGAGAAAGTAAACAAACACTGCCCCTGTACAAACATCTGTAAAAGACTGTACATATTTAAAGCCACCTATGGACTCATTGTTTACTGGACCGGCTACAGTAGATCTGTGTTAACTAGCTCAAGTGGTATCTTTACTTTTCCTTTATACACACATCACATTCTTTGTTAGGTCTATGCTTTTCACCGTTAATGTGCATGCCTACTGTCACCGCTTGCAGCTTCAGTATATCCTCGTAATTACAATGACCCATGATCTCATGCCATGTCTGAATATCATGACTGACATTACACATATCATTTTCGTTACATTCTGTTTGTAGATAATACATTCTCTTGTACACCTCTATGTTAAATCTTGTACCGTCAGGCTCTACAAGAACATCTTTACCTTCATTGAAGAACACTTTGGCATCGTTTGCAGTAGCAGATTTGACAGAGAATAGTTCTTGTGGGAATGAGGGTATGTAGAGAGCGTTCTTTAACGTCACTGTACACCGGCGCCCCTCACTGTCTATGAGGCATACCTGTGCGTCTCCTCTCCCCTGCGCCAACCCGAATGTCAGCTCCATGCTGTGTCTCTCCGGCTCGAAGGTGCTGTCAAAGTTCTTGAATCGGTTCCTGTCGTTGATGATGTGGGACGACGCACCTGTGTCCACGATCAGTCCCTTCCTTTGGACCTGCTGCTGCTGCGTTGACCGGGTGACGTATGCTGTCTGCGCCCCGAAGGTGAAGTCCTCTCTTCCCGCTGCTCTCCGGGCGTCGTCTCGACTCGCCTCACGTCCACCTTTGCCGCCATCTTGTCCACAGCCGCCATCTTGCACGTGCGCGTACCGAGCGCTCTGTTCGCGCTTCTTTCTACACACTCTGTCCGCGTGTCCCGAAGTTCCACAGAAACTACACCAGACTGTTTTTGTGCATTTATCTTTTCGGTGACCCTTTTCTCCACATCGCCAGCACGCCATCTCCGTCAGGGGTCCGGTCGTTCTCTTTGGCGCTGCTCGGGCCTTCATTACCCTTTCTCCCGCCTCTTCGGCGACCGGGTGTGTGTCTTCTGAGGCCTCGAAGTTCCGCAGCTTGGCCTTGAACTCCCCCAGCGACATGTCTGCTGAACCGTGTGTCACCAACAGTGTGAATGGTTTATACATCTCCGGTAGTCCTCTCATAACCATCGCCATCATTAGTCCATCGCTCTGTGCTTCTCCTGCACTCTTGAGCACCGTGATGATTTGTTCCGCTCTGATGACGTATTCAGTCTCTGTGTTCGCTTTCTTCAGCGCGGTCAATGTTATATACAGGGATACGATCCGGGGCCCATAACCTGTTGACAGAGTCACCTGGGGAGCAACAATAACTTGGTCATGACGACAAGGTCCTTCTTTAGCCTTAACCGGCGTGGTTTATTCTTATGCACATATGTACCACGAGACCTCCTCTCCTTGAGAGGTAGAGTGAAAGAGATAGAGGGGGAGGGAACATTCCCTTTTATACCTTCTACCTGACGTCAGCCATAATAGCTGCGTCTCCTTACGCCTATAGCGCCCTCTTGTGGAACAGTAAAGTGCAGTTACATACAGTCATATTAACACATTACACTTAACACTTGCATAGTACAAAATAGAGTCTGCTCCCAGAATGTGTTGGTGTTTGTTTGCAAGACCTTATGGGAACATTTTGAGAAGTGTGGACTGTATGTATTATGTATTCCTCTGTGTGCATGGGTCCTGCCCCTGGGACAACAATAAGACCTGTGTGGACTGTATTCATTATGTATTCCTGTGTGCACGGGTCCTGCCCCTGGGACAACAATAAGACCTGTGTGGACTGTATTCATTATGTATTCCTGTGTGCACGGGTCCTGCCCCTGGTACACCAATTAATAACTCCATTAAATTGCTTCTCATGCTTGACCACTAAGAAGAAGAAGAAGAAACGTTATTCGTATAGCACCTTTCCTACAATAATTGCAGCTCAAAGTTTATTAAAAGGCTAAGGTGAGGTACATTTTGCTTATTTTTTAGCCTCCCTAATGTCCATAGGTAGGGTGTTCCATAGCTTTGGTGCATAATTTGCGAAGGCTGCTTCCCCCGAATGAGACAGTACAATTGAGGTAAAGGAAAGGATTTATAAACCACACATTTAATGTATATATATATATTTGAATATTTTATTTATTTACATTTATTTAGATAGGTAGTCTCATTGTGATCGAGATCTCTTTATCAATAGATACCTGTGTACAATAGATATATATTAAAAACACATTGGACAAACAAGTACAGTTCAAGTACAAACAAAGCTACCGTGGAGGAGTAAATGGTTGTTTCCCAGCCAGAGTACAAGAGACAAGTACAGTTCAAGTACAGTTCAGTCATAGATTACCATATTGCAGTCGAACAACAAACAAACTTATAAATGGTAAATGGACTGCATTTTATAGCGCTTTTATCCAAAGCATTACAACTTATGCCTCACATATACACTCACTCACACACTCACACACCGACGCAGGCAACCATGCAATAGCCATACCAGTGGGTTTTGTAGCAGAACCAGTGGGTTTTGTAGCAGAACCAGTGGATTTTTGTAGCAGGGCCAGTGGGTTTTGTAGCTGGGCCAGTGGGTTTTGTAGCCGGGCCAGTGGGTTTTGTAGCCGGGCCAGTGGGTTTTGTAGCCGGGCCAGTGGGTTTTGTAGCAGGGCCAGTGGGTTTTGTAGCCGGGCCAGTGGGTTTTGTAGCCGGGCCAGTGGGTTTTGTAGCAGTGCCAGTGGGTTTTGTAGCAGAACCAGTGGGTTTTGTAGCCGGGCCAGTGGATTTTTGTAGCAGGGCCAGTGGGTTTTGTAGCAGGGTCAGTGGGTTTTGTAGCAGGGCCAGTGGGTTTTGTAGCAGGGCCAGTGGGTTTTGTAGCAGGGCCAGTGGGTTTTGTAGCAGTACCAGTGGGTCTTTGTAGCCGGGCCAGTGGGTTTTGTAGCAGGGCCAGTGGGTTTTGTAGCAGTACCAGTGGGTCTTTGTAGCCGGGCCAGTGGGTTTTGTAGCAGGGCCAGTGGGTTTTGTAGCAGGGCCAGTGGGTTTTTCTTCTTCTTCTCATTCTCTTTTGCCGCACTAGTGCCAAGCTTGTTTGCTGTAGTACTATACTTTAGTAAGATCTGCAAAGAAAAGATTCAAGCAAACCTTTTAAAAATCCACTTTATAGTCCCATTTGCGGTCAACACTAGACGTCTGTGTTCTTCTTTCCATGCACTGCCTTTATTTTGATTACACTACTGTGGAGGAGTAAATGGTGTTACCCAGCCAGAGTACAAGAAACAAGTACAGTTCAAGTACAGTTTAGTCAAATATTACCATTCTGCAGTCGAACAACAAACAGACCTGTATATGGTAAATGGACTGCATTTACAGTATATAGCGCTTTTATCCAAAGCATTACAACTTATGCCTCACATTCACCCGTTCACTCACACATTCACACACCGATGGTGGAGGCAACCATGCAATAGCAGTACCAGTGGGTTTTGTAGCAGTACCAGTGGGTTGTGTAGCAGGGCCAGTGGATTTTTGTAGCAGAACCACTGGGTTTTGTAGCAGGGCCAGTGGGTTTTGTAGCTGAACCACTGGGTTTTGTAGCAGGGCCAGTGGGTTTTGTAGCAGAACCAGTGGGTTTTGTAGCAGAACCAGTGGGTTTTGTAGCAGAACCAGTGTGTTTTGTAGCCATACCAGTGTGTTTTGTAGCCATACCAGTGTGTTTTGTAGCCATACCAGTGGGTCGTGTAGCAGTACCAGTGGGTTTTGTAGCCATATCAGTGTGTTTTGTAGCCATACCAGTGGGTCTTGTAGCAGTACCAGTGGGTCGTGTAGCAGTACCAGTGGGGCTTGTAGCAGTACCAGTGGGTCTTGTAGCAGTACCAGTGGGTCGTGTAGCAGTACCAGTGGGTCGTGTAGCAGTACCAGTGGGTTTTGTAGCCATATCAGTGTGTTTTGTAGCAGTACCAGTGGGTCTTGTAGCAGTACCAGTGGGTCGTGTAGCAGTACCAGTGGGGCTTGTAGCAGTACCAGTGGGTCTTGTAGCAGTACCAGTGGGTCGTGTAGCAGTACCAGTGGGTCTTGTAGCAGTACCAGTGGGTCTTGTAGCAGTACCAGTGGGTTTTGTAGCAGTACCAGTGGGTCTTGTAGCAGTACCAGTGGGTTTTGTAGCAGTACCAGTGGGTTTTGTAGCCATACCAGTGGGTCGTGTAGCAGTACCAGTGGGTTTTGTAGCAGTACCAGTGGGTTTTGTAGCAGTACCAGTGGGTTTTGTAGCAGTACCAGTGGGTCGTGTAGCAGTACCAGTGGGGCTTGTAGCAGTACCAGTGGGTCTTGTAGCAGTACCAGTGGGTCTTGTAGCAGTACCAGTGTATTTTGTAGCAGTACCAGTGGGTTTGGTAGCAGTACCAGTGGGTTTTGTAGCAGTACCAGTGGGTCTTGTAGCAGTACCAGTGTATTTTGTAGCAGTACCAGTGGGTTTTGTAGCAGTACCAGTGGGTTTTGTAGCAGTACCAGTGGGTCTTGTAGCAGTACCAGTGGGTTTTGTAGCAGTACCAGTGGGTTTTGTAGCAGTACCAGTGGGTTTTGTAGCAGTACCAGTGTATTTTGTAGCAGTACCAGTGGGTTTTGTAGCAGTACCAGTGGGTCTTGTAGCAGTACCAGTGAGTCTTGTAGCAGTACCAGTGGGTCGTGTAGCAGTACCAGTGGGGCTTGTAGCAGTACCAGTGGGTCGTGTAGCAGTACCAGTGGGTCTTGTAGCAGTACCAGTGGGTCGTGTAGCAGTACCAGTGGGTCTTGTAGCAGTACCAGTGGGTCGTGTAGCAGTACCAGTGGGGCTTGTAGCAGTACCAGTGGGTCTTGTAGCAGTACCAGTGTATTTTGTAGCAGTACCAGTGGGTTTTGTAGCAGTACCAGTGGGTTTTGTAGCAGTACCAGTGGGTTTTGTAGCAGTACCAGTGGGTCGTGTAGCAGTACCAGTGGGGCTTGTAGCAGTACCAGTGGGTCTTGTAGCAGTACCAGTGGGTTTTGTAGCAGTACCAGTGTATTTTGTAGCAGTACCAGTGGGTTTTGTAGCAGTACCAGTGGGTTTTGTAGCAGTACCAGTGGGTCTTGTAGCAGTACCAGTGGGTCTTGTAGCAGTACCAGTGTATTTTGTAGCAGTACCAGTGGGTTTTGTAGCAGTACCAGTGGGTCTTGTAGCAGTACCAGTGGGTCGTGTAGCAGTACCAGTGGGTTTTGTAGCAGTACCAGTGGGGCTTGTAGCAGTACCAGTGGGTCTTGTAGCAGTACCAGTGTATTTTGTAGCAGTACCAGTGGGTCTTGTAGCAGTACCAGTGGGTCGTGTAGCAGTACCAGTGGGTCTTGTAGCAGTACCAGTGGGTTTTGTAGCAGTACCAGTGTGTCGTGTAGCAGTACCAGTGGGGCTTGTAGCAGTACCAGTGGGTCTTGTAGCAGTACCAGTGGGTTTTGTAGCAGTACCAGTGGGTTTTGTAGCAGTACCAGTGTATTTTGTAGCAGTACCAGTGGGTCTTGTAGCAGTACCAGTGGGTCTTGTAGCAGTACCAGTGGGTCTTGTAGCAGTACCAGTGGGTCGTGTAGCAGTACCAGTGTATTTTGTAGCAGTACCAGTGGGTCTTGTAGCAGTACCAGTGGGTCTTGTAGCAGTACCAGTGGGTCTTGTAGCAGTACCAGTGGGTCTTGTAGCAGTACCAGTGGGTCGTGTAGCAGTACCAGTGTATTTTGTAGCAGTACCAGTGGGTCTTGTAGCAGTACCAGTGGGTCTTGTAGCAGTACCAGTGGGTCTTGTAGCAGGGCCAGTGGGTCTTGTAGCAGTATCAGTGGGTTTTGTAGCAGTACCAGTGGGTCGTGTAGCAGTACCAGTGTATTTTGTAGCAGTACCAGTGGGTCTTGTAGCAGTACCAGTGGGAATATAACAACAACAACAACAACCATCACAGTATAAGCACCTTTTTACACAGGATGAAAAAGCTATCTTATTTGCAGCTTCATGTTTTGTGTGAAAGGATCAGTCCAGAATCTTTCAGGCCTTCTTCTTCTTCTTCTTCTTCTTCTTCTTCTTCTTCTTCTTCTTCTTCTTCTTCTTCTTCTTCTTCTTCTTCTTCTTCTTCTTTTTCTTTTTCTTTTTCTTTTTCTTTTTCTTTTTCTTTTTCTTTTTCTTTTTCTTTTTCTTTTTCTTTTTCTTCTCTTTTTCTTTTTCTTCTCCTCCTCCTCCTCCTCTTTTGCCGCACTAGTGCCAAGCTTGTTTGCTGTAGTACTATACTCTAGTAAGATCTGCAAAGAAGAAATTCACCCAAACCTTTTAAAAATCCACTTTATAGTCCCATTTGCGGTCAACACTAGACGTCCGTGTTCGTCTTCACATGCACTGCCTTTATTTTGATGAAGCTACCGTGGAGGAGTAAATGGTTGTTACCCAGGCAGAGTGCTTGACACCTGAACACGGAAGATTGCATTTTGACTACAAATAGAGCTATAAAAGTGGATTTATTTTTTTTACGCTGAGTCGATATACCTGTCAAAGAAAGTCACATCTACTCTGTTCAGCCTTGAGGGAGGAGGAGCCGCGTGCAAGATACCCGATCTTGGCCGAGGTTTTGGCGGAGGAGAAATGGCTTGCCATAAACTCAGCTACCTTGCTTGACATATTCAGCGGAGCAAACAAAGCAATGTAGGATGCGAAGGCAAACGGCAGATCACCCAGCATGAACTGAGAACATTGAGGCAAAGCTTCCAGCTGCCACCGCAACTAAACCCCTGGAACAGCTTGTTGATAATATCACCCTGAGAACATGTGTCAATGAGTCCCCACTAGAAACACTCACTGGAGTGCACTGCCGAGAACAAAGTGTGTTTCACAATGCAGCGATGAGGTGTCGAGGCTGTTCAAAGCTTGTTTTTCAGCCGTGACGGCCATGAAGAACAAAATGTAATACAGGGTCAAACTGACCCTTGAGGATGACTTGCGTGTTGCCTTCTTAAAGGTTGAAAATGTAATGCTGTCAAACAGTGACGTCTAGGCCTATTCCCCGCTTGGTATTGTACTATGTGTACTTGGAGGAGTTGTTAAAGGTCTGGAAAACTTCACAGTATAATAAGTTAATACATATACTGTATGTGTTCCAAGTCCTGTGTTGATCAAACTCTTCAAAGTTGTACAATTTGACCTTTTATTATAATGCTTCCCTCTGGCCGATTGGTGTGATGTTTGTTGTTCTGTATTGGCATACCAATATCTATCATTGTGGCACATTTTATGTCTAGCATGTACCATGGCATGGCAAACAAAGCTTTTTTTTATTTTTATTTGTGGGACTACCTTTCTGACAGACAGACTTGGTTGCAGCTAAACAGTGATAGTAAAGCAATGCAATGGCTAGCAACAGCATATGCTGTGTCATGTTTAAAAGGTGGTAGTTAAGCAATGTAATGGCACTAGCGACAGACACATATTTTAAGCATAATAGGGCTTTTGCTAAATTACAGGTAGTAAGTGAAAGTGTGCATAAGCAAGTTGGGCACGGTTCCAGCTCATTTAGTGAAGGGCTCTATTCATAGTATTCAATTATACCATCACTGCAAACACGTTGATCGCCAAATGACTCGGAAGTGTATATGACGGAAACACTGTCCTGTAATGTCACCCTCCTTGCTCTTGTTTCCAGGTGATCCTCATAGAGAACAAAGAGGAGTCTCTCGTCAGGGCCAAGAACCGCAGTGCTGAGCTGGGTCTGGCCAACATAGGCTTCATCCAGGCCAATCTGGATTACTTCACTGGACCCTTTCACGTCGGGGTGAGTGCACGGCATTATAAACGAAAGGAGCATCGATTAGATGTCATTCGTCTGTCGTTGTCATAATGTTGTTTATTGATTTATAGATGATGCAGACGGTAAGGTAAGTGCGAGGATTTGTGATGTGCAAGTAAATAGACCGCATTTATATAACACCTTTATCCAAAGTGCTTTTCAACTTGTGCCTCACGTTCACCCATCCACTCACACATTCACACACCACGGCGGAGGCAACCATGCAAGGTGCCAACCTGTTCATCGGGAGCAGTTAGGGGTTGTTTTGCTCAAGGACACTTTCACACGCTACCAGGAGGTGCCGGAATCGAACCGGCTGATTACCAGACGGCGATTACAGAGCCAGACTCGCCCCCACCGGTGTAGTGTAGTGCCCACATAGCACAAAATTATTAACATTATGAATATTCACCAGGGCCCATTGTGACCTAGCTCTGCCAGTAAACCCATAAATTAATTAATTTGTTCAGCAAATATCATAATTACAACAACACTGTGCTAATGATGTAGTTTTATTAATCAGCCTAGGCCATGCACTTTTATACACTCAATATACAGTACACCAGACCACCTAATGAGCCTGACACCTGTTCACACACACCAGTATGATTATACATTATTAAAGCCAAAACACAGGAGAAACCAACGTCTTCACCAAATGCCTTCTAATAGAAGCTTGTAAACGCTGCCACTACCTATTGTCATGAGTATGGACATAGGAAAATACAAAAGCCTTTAACTGAGGAACATTACATTTCTTACCTATTCACATAATAATAAGAAGAAGAAGAAGAAGAAGAAGAAGAAGAAGAAGAAGAAGAAGAAGAAGAAGAAGAAGAAGAAGAAGAAGAAGAAGAAGAAGAAGAAGAAGAAGAAGAAGAAGAAGAAGAAGAAGAAGAATAGTAATAGTAATAATAATGATGATAAAAAAGATTCAGAGACATTTTACTTAAGCCAAATTTCCATTTACTTTTTAATGCGAGTAGAAAAAAAACACATGTCTCTAGATGACAGATGATGAAGGGCACTCCATGTAATGCAGCTGGCATTTTGTCTATGGTGTGTCTGAAGATAAATGTGCTTCGGGGGTTGAACATTAGACAACAGACATATGGGATATAGAAAATAGGGGTTGAATTGATGCTACCAGAGACAGTCTGTATACTGAGACAGACTCTTTGGACAGACGTTGATACTACTAGCCCAGCTTGTCTTAGTCTTTCAACGCCTCATGTTATAGACCAGCCAAGTATTCAACCAAGCTATTGTACAGGCACTGAAAAGTATCATGATACTCAAAATGTGGACAATATTAGTGAAAAACGACTATTTTAAGTATAGTGACTTATGAATATCAGAATTGTATTCGTTACCCCACTATGACTGTATTGTGTTACAATTGACAGCTTCTAAAAAAGATGTTGCTGCCTTCTCTGTCACAGGCCAAATTTCACAATTGTACCCACAACTTGTACACACAGCTGAAATGTACATATTGTCTCCACATAATTTCCCAAAGAATAACTTCCATGATAGGGTTGTCTGTCGTCGCAGCAGATTCTCTCTCTCTCTCTCTCTCTCTCTCTCTCTCTCTCTCTCTCTCTCTCTCTCTCTCTCTCTCTCTCTCTCGCTCTCGCTCTCGCTCTCGCTCTCTCTCTCTCTCTCTCTCTCTCTCTCTCTCTCTCTCTCTCTCTCTCTCTCTCTCTCTCTCTCTCTCTCTCTCTCTTTTTTCTTCCAGTCCCCCTTCGCAGCTTTGCATTTTGTCGAGGCAGACTGTGGCAATTATTTTCCATTATATTCCTTTTGAACATTGGAAATGTAATTGGTAATCGTATATACCAACAATTGTAGAACAAGGTTTTTTTTATTTTTTTTAAGCTCTCAATGTTTCTGAGCAGCTACTCAGAGAAAAGAGTCTTGAGAGAAAAAGAAGAAAGGAAAAAACACACGTTCTCCCTTTGACCGATTTTCCTCTGCTGTGTGCGTGTCTGGCGTCCCAAGAGTTTGTGTTTGGTTCCCTATTCTAGAAAAACCCCAGCGCTGCCAAAGAGAATAGCGCCTGTTCCTCTCTTGTTCTTCTCACTGCAAGCTTCTAGGAGTAATATTTGGAAAGGGAAGTGTTTGTAATAAAACAGCAGAACGCTTGCCAGCCCTTTAAAAGTTTATAGAGTCAACTTGGCCGCATGCCCCCCCCTGTTGCTTCTTAATTTGTCACACATTTCTCACGTCGGCATCTCTGTGTGGAGTCTGTTTGTGTGGAAGGCGTTGCAGGTCTCACCGCGTTCTGGTACCTCCTCTTCCACAGAGACCGGCCGGGCCTATATATCCGACGGGGTGACAACCCCCGCGCTCACAAGTGCTCTCCAGCTGCGAATTTATGTCCTTCCCCCACTCAAGCGCTCAAGTGGAGTGAACGCCTACCTCCATGCCGTACGCGGAGCTCTTAACTACCCCGGCGGTGTAATTATTCTCAATTTAGTCCGGATAGCTCCTTAATTGCGGCTGCGTCTGTGTTGCTCCTGCTGACGCCCGCGTTGGGATTTGAATGCTCTTCTCTGCTTTTATCGAGCGACTTTCTCTTTTGCAAAAGAAATAAAATAAAACTGATGTTTGCTTTCAATTTGTGTCAGGTTTGTATCATCTCCTGGGGATAGTAAAAGGTGGGTCTGTCTGGTTAGAGTCATAGCCCAGTTTCAGAAAAAGAGCTACACAGGTAGTCTTACTGTCCCTCTCCCCAGGACATATAGGAATGTGTGTGTGTGTTTGCGTGTGTGTGTAGTACCTGCTATAATTAGAAGCATCTATTGTTCCAGGCCAGTCCGCCGAGACCACCCGCCCCACTTGCCGAAAAACAAACACCACAGGGCATTATTTTCGCCACTGTGTGGGCGAGAGTGTTTTGTAACTATAGACATAAGGTGTACTGTGTTGCCACACGCATGCACGTACACGCACACAGCTCAATGTTCATATTTAGATTAATTCAAAACGTATGCTCTCTTATTGGTTAGATTGTCATTGGTTGAGATTTGCACTTCAATATTAACAAGTACCCACCGGGTGCCGTCACTTAAAAAGCACAGTGCGTGAGTGTAGCACCGTAGCAGTGCCACCAGCTGTTGAAACGCTCGCTCTATTCAAACAGTGATTTATTGGATTTATTTCTGTATTGTCTGAGCCTTTGATACAAGGACATACGGTATTATGAAATCTACCCGGAATGAGCGCGTGCCTCTGTGACACGGTCCCAGCTGCACGGGCCCTTCATCATCATGCTGCTCCTGGTTCTGATATGTATTATACATGACTCCACTTTTAGTCCTATTTCATTCATTCGTTTAATCAAGCTAATTGAGTTAGTCGAGACCGTCCTATTATTAGCCGCTGTCTTGCTCTCTTAATTCTGGCGTCACGTGGGCCAGGTGTGAAACTGGCACCGGAACTGGGTTAACCCTTTCACTACCACACTACGGATGGTCTGTGGTGTGATAGTAAAGGGTTAACCTGCTGTAGTGTGGTAGTGAAAGGGTTAACCTTCTGTAGTGTGGTAGTGAAAGGGTTAACCATTTGGTAGTGTGGTAGTGAAAGGGTTAATAAATAAGAGTATTCACCCAAAGAACTTGAAACGATAGAACAGCCATTCCCCGTTAGATCAACATGCGTGTTACTGTACACTTCCTAAGTCAGACCTGTGGTAACACCACGCGAGCCGGCTCCCCATTGGGTCCGAACGCGGCACACACAAACAAATAGCTTCCAGGCGAAAATGGTCGTCAATAAAGTCAATTTGACTTGCCGGGGTGATGTGTTGGTGTCTTCTCTCTCATCCTGTAATGAATTGCCGGCGCGGTAATCACATTAAAGTGTTGGGGGACAGCCAATTTTACGGTTATTCACATTGACGTCCCTTGTCCTGTGGGATGACCAGTGAGCGAGGCATGTCTGAGGCGCGGGGAGGCTGTGGAGCTCACTTCTGGAGGCATGTCTGAGGCTGTGGAGCTCACTTCTGGAGGCATGTCTGAGGCTGTGGAGCTCGCTTCTGGAGGCATGTCTGAGGCTGTGGAGCTCACTTCTGGATGCATGTCTGAGGCTGTGGAGCTCACTTCTGGAGGCATGTCTGAGGCACTGAAGCTCACTTCTGGAGGCATGTCTGAGGCGCGGGGAGGCTGTGGAGCTCAGATCTGGATGCTCATTTGGTCTGGAGCTGCTCCAGTTTCCAACAGGGATGTGCATCGCTAGGATAAAAAAATTATACATTTTCATTCCATATCCATACCAATTATGCTTTTTTTTGTTTTTTTATCCACTTTTTCTCCTCATTTTTCTATTTTTCTCCCATCCCAATTTCATATTGCCAATTCTCCCCTCCCCTGTCTTGAACGTTGCTAACCCATCTGTTGTGAAGGATCAGATTAAACCGAATATATATTTATTTATATATATATATTTAATTGTATTTGTATATCGTTTGATATCCCCTGTATATTCCTTGTACAATATGCACTGAATATCCCTTTAGTCTACTAAACAGCCCATAATAGTTTCATTCTACCATTGGACGAGAACCTGGCGCCAGGTTGCCATACCCCTAGGTCCAAGTTCAATCGTGCCGCCCAACATGTCGTGGCAAGCCCCGGTTCCGCGCAGGAATATGTCGGGCGAAATACGAATGGTACTATTTGTTCATAGCGCATATATATATGGCGCAAGTAAAGTAGAACTTTCTTTTAGTCCAGTTCTTTACCCTCCAACAGAGTGACAGACGCAAAGCCTCCCCACGACGCACGTGTGGTGTAGTAAGGCCTACTTGGCCCCAGAATAGGCATTGAGATATCGTGTAGATTAATAGTTGAATAGTCATAGTTTGGCACTATACCGTCGAGTTGGACGTATTCTATTAAGCTAATAATAGTCTATTTATGTATGGTGCATCGTTCGGTTAGAGTTCTAAAGTTATCAGTACCCCCATCGTTCCTGACGTTATCTGGACGCTTAACCAGGCTGGGCAGACCCCTAGTGGTGCTTGCATCCGAGGAGCTCCGAGCCAGGGCGACCGGACCTGTATATTGGATTACTCTACCCGGACGACGGCGAGCCTTCCACGGCTTGGATTATGCTTTGGGTGCTTTGATTATTCCATGGATAAAGGCCAACACTGCGGAGTGTTGGAACTACCCCCCGGAGAGGACTCCAGGTGAGACGGCGCTCTACACCAGTGAGGTCGCCTCACGTCTCTCCGTTGTGGACCGGCAGCCACCGTCCACAGAGGGTCCAGCTGTATTCGTCTGCGGACCGAGGTTCTGTGGGCACCGTGTTCAAGACTTTGAATTCTCCCAAGACACCGTCGGCCAGATGGGATACCGCCAGCGGCTTCTCTAACCCCCCCCTCCTACTGTCTTACAACCAGCGGGACCCCCCCCCCCCTTAGTGTATCCAGCTATAATCATTTAAGTACCATCGCTATCGTTTCCTAAATATTCCAGGTTGTATACTTACTCCCTGCGTAACCAGAGATTGGACATTCAATGTTGATTTACCTACGAATACTCATTTGCCATAAAAGTGCATATTTCATATTTCAAATCATAAATGTAATTAAGTGAACGTTGTATATACCTTTTGCTATATTAAACCTTCGATTTGGTACATTTGTGTGGATTCGTTTCATCAGGTGGGAAAGTGTTCATCATACTTATATCATGTACTGGATGGCCAGAAGTTAAAGTACAAGAGGTAGTGGTATTAAATATCATATCTAACAATACAGTCAGGGAATTGTACCCCTCAGTTACAATTGGTCCTTCGAGCCGGATGGTAACTAGTGTAATATTAATATAGTGTTATTAATATTGAAATGGCCTATGATGAACACTCCACGAAACGATCCTCCTAACCTAGAACGCCCGCGGCGCAGACGACAGACACCTCAGTACTTAGAGGCTTACACTGTCAGTCAACTACCTAGCCTTCGACAAACGGTAAACGCGGTAAAAGTAGAAAGTAAAATTATGTCTGACCTTAACGACCAGGTTTCCCCGACCACAGAGGCCCTAGTAGGTCCTAATGTAACTGACCAAACTCACGGTGGGGACCAGGAAGGAGCTGACATGCCTTTACCCCCCGCCACTACCCAAGAAGTAGTCCCCGACCAGCCCCGGGAGGAAGACAACCCTACAGAGAGAGAACTCTGCACGGAAGAAGAGGAGGAGAGCGCAGAGGAAATAGAGCTCCAGGACTCCCCAACGAGTACCCCCAGGAGCGGCTCACGCAGGAGCGGCTCACCTCCACAACCGCCTTCCCCCAGCGAAGCGGAGAGGATGCTACAACAGGCGTTCCTCGTCAGCCTGACAGCCTCTACCGAACGCGATCGACTCCAAGCACAGGCGCTTAGCGAGCGCGAACAACTCCAAGCGCAACAACGGAGCGAAGACCAGCGCACACGCCTGGAGATGAGACGCCTCCAGACAGAAGAGAATATGGCAAGAGACTGGGCCGACGCCCAGCGCACCGCTGCCGGTGCCCAAAGAGAAGCAGATCTCACCAAGCGCGAAGTCGAGCGCGACAAGTTACAAGCGCAGCTAATGGAGCAGCTGATCCGCAAGGCAACACCCTCCCCCTCCGCCAGGGGTTCAAGGAACTCGTCGAGACAACAGTCAAGGGCAGCGTCTCCTCAACGAGCAAGCGACCCTGAACTTGACCAACAGACCGAGCCTATACCCCCCGCAGACCCCCTTCACAGACCGGTCCAAGCGAGACCCAGCTACAAGGAAGGAGCGGCATACACTGCGGAGAAGCTAAATAAACGATTACAGGATCTGGAAGATCTGATAGAGGAAGAAGAGGGAGAGGAGGAGAACCAAGCCCGACGACAGCACAGTACTCCACCGGACCAGGAGGTCCCATACAGTCCAGGCTATACCCCCGCGGCGCTGCGCTACAGACCCCCGACTCTATTCACGGGTGAGCACGACGCACGACCAGCCCCGAGGAATAGCACCTGGACCAGCGGGCCATGGTACCCTGTCAGTACCAGCCCACAGCGAGGCGCAAGAGGGGACTCGCCCAGGAGGTCTCTCCCCCAACGCTCGCCGATGTATCAGCCATCCACGGCGTCATACATTGCCACGCCGTCATTCCCAGACTTCGCCTATGAGAGTCGAGCACAGTACACGGAGCTCCGGATGTGCTTAGAGACAATGATGGTGGATGTCGCTGATGAACGCCACAAGTATGCAATATTACTGAAGCACCTGAAAGTACCGTGAGCGCACAATATAGCGCTAGCCTATGCCACCTCTTCGACACCATACACAGCGGCCCTAGCGGCGCTGGACCAGAGATATGGACGTATATGGGATTACGTAATCCAAGAGATAAGGCATATTGATCGCCTACCCCCAGCCACAGACAATCGCTCACTAGACGACCTGTCAATCAAAGTGCAGTCCCTGGTAGGGATGCTGGGAGCGCAACGGGAGAAGGGCATGCATGAGCTATACGCCAACTCTAACGTCGAGAGGATTTTGGAGAAGCTGCCACCCGCCAGACAGGAGCGCTTTAGGCGGCAGAGAGATTACCGGGATCCCAACGGCCCCGAGCCATCCCTCCTTGATCTAGCCGACTTCCTGGCGAGAGAAGTCAGCAGCTTACGACTAGATACATTTGGGCGGAGCACGCCAAGCTCCAGAGAGGGACCCAGGAGAATAAATGATGGAAGAAGATCGGTGACTGTCATGCACCAATCAGAGTCAGTACCGAGCAGTAAGAGTCACAGCACCCCCTCGAGAAAAGAGAAGTGGAAGATAGCGTGTCCCTACTGTGAGAAAGAACACTGGCTGTCACAATGTGACCTATTCACAAAGATGAATGCAGAAGAAGTGAGTCAATGGATAAAGTCCAACCGGCGCTGTTATCGATGTGCGCGGCCCCACATGGCAGCCGAATGCCGCCTAAAGAAAAGGTGCAGCCGGTGCGATGGAGCCCATCTAGATATACTACACGATAGTAACAGAAGACAGCCTCCACCTGCACCACGGAGCGGCACCAAGGCAAGTGTCATGTACATTGACCCCGCCAGCAGCAGCGGCGCCCAAGTGCTCTTAAAGGTAGTCCGTGTGACATTGAGCTACCAAGATAAAGTCATGGACACTTACGCCGTCCTTGATGACGGGTCAGAGAAGACCCTTCTGCTCGCGTCCGCTGCGGCCCAGTTGGGACTGCGGGGGAGCAAGAACGAAATGACGATTCGGACAATAAGAAGAGATTTAAAGACGATAAAGGGCGAGAATGTCTCCTTCACCATCGCAGCAAACGGGCAGCCAGAGCGACGGTACAAGATTACAAATGCTTTCACCAGCCAAGAAATAGGACTATCGCAGTACACCTACCCTGTCACCAAGTTGATGGATAAATATGTGCACCTGCGCCAATTACCTATCCCGCTCATAGACGGCGCTACCCCGACCCTGCTGATAGGCTCCGACCATGCAGAACTTATAGTCCCGATTGACCGGGTTCATACAGGACCCCGAGGCTGTCCTGCAGCAGTCGAGACCCGCCTAGGGTGGACCCTACAAGGCCCCCTCGCTAAATCTCTCAACCGAACAGCAGCCACTAGCTGCCTCCACTCCAGAACGACAGAAGAAGACACCACTCTCCTGCAGCATGTCGAGAGGCTATGGACCCTAGAGACAATGCCCTTTAAGAACGAAAAGAAAGATATTCGCTCTAAAGAAGACATTTACGCCATCAACCTACTCGAGCAGGGGACAAAGAGAGTCACAGTCGGCGGAGTGATGAGATACGCAACTCCACTCCTGAGGCGAGAGGGAATGCCCACCTTTCACGCAAAGAAAGACGCCACGGAGCGCTATCTATTGAACACGGAGTGGCGCCTAGCCAAAGACCCCGCTCAAGAGAGTGTGTACCGCGCTGAGATTGAGAAGCTAATCACAGCGGGACACGTAACAAAGATTGACATTAAAGAGGCCGATCAGACGACCGAATCATGGTACGTGCCGCATCACAAGGTCCATCACAACGGCAAGGATCGCATTGTGTTTAACTGCAGCTACCAGATCGGATCCCAAAATCTGAATAAAGAGCTCTTGCCCGGCCCCACACTCGGCCCCTCCCTACTAGGCGTGCTACTGCGCTTCCGCCAGGACAAGGTGGCTATCAGCGGGGATATCAAAGGGATGTTCTTGCAGGTGAGACTAGTAGAGGAGGACAAGCCTCTGCTACGGTTCCTATGGAGAGAGAGGATCGGAGATGAGAACCCAGCCATCTACCAGTGGGAAGTACTCCCCTTCGGAACCACATGTAGCCCGTGCTGTGCTACATTTGCACTACAGAAACACGTCACAGAGGACCCAGCAGCAGATGAAGAGGTCCAACACAGTGTGAAGAACAGTTTCTACGTGGACAACTGTTTACAAAGCGTTTCGACTCAAGAAGAAGCCGAGGCTCTCCTAATCAAGTTACGCGCCTCCCTGATCAAAGGCGGCTTTGATCTCAGGCAGTGGGCCAGCAGTGACCCGCACGTATTGCGCAGCCTCTCCTCCGCGGACAAGGCTGCCAGCAGCGAGACCTGGATGGCGACAATCCCAGGAGAAGCCCAAGAAATGACACTAGGACTAGTCTGGCGCTTCAAAACAGACTCGCTCCACTATAGACACAAACCCTTGGCTCCAGAGCAGGGAAGGTCGACGGCGATACCGACCACCAGACGGAGTGTGTACAGAACACTCGCCAGACAATATGACCCGTTGGGATGTATTCTACCTTACACCACCAGGGCAAAGATGATTGTACGAGCACTATGGGACAAGGACCAGGGCTGGGACGACCCAATACCCGCACACCTTGCCTCAACATGGAGAGAGTGGGAGACGGAACTCCGCTCACTCCCAGGCGTCAATATACGCCGCAGCTACTTCCCATCCACAGTGAGGCCAGAGACATGCGAGATTGATCTACACGTCTTCAGCGACGCCTCCGAAGTAGCCTACGGATCGGTGGCCTACCTGCGTGCCCAAGAGAAGGGAGGAAAGATACACACTGCTTTCATCCTGGCCCGCTCAAGAATAGCCCCACGTAAGCAACAATCTATCCCACGTCTAGAGCTCTGCGCAGCCCTCGCAGGAGCGCATCTAGCCACGTTAATCCAACGTGAACTCACCATTCCGGTGCACAGAACAATCTTGTGGTCAGATTCCACGACAGTACTCACATGGATCAAGTCTGATTCATGCAGATACAAAGTCTTCGTGGGAGTCAGAGTCACCGAGATTCAAGAGTTAACAGAAGAAGCGAGCTGGCGGTATGTGGACACCAAACACAACCCAGCTGACGTCATCACCCGGGGAATGTCTCTGGATGACCTAACCCGTCGCAACATCTACAGTGACGGACCAGAATTCCTCAAGCTCCCGGAAGGAGATTGGCCTACGCCCACCCCGCGGGAAGCAAGTAACGAGGAGGTTGAGAACAAGAAACCTATGTTCTGTGGACTGAGCACTGTCGCCTCCACAGACCCCAACATAGATGACTGCATTACCCTAGAGAGTGCGCAGCAAAGAACATTCCTGCGGCACCACCCAGAGATTCAGTCCCCCACTGACATGTCAGCAGCTGACTACGAAGAAGCAGAACTTCTTCTACTACAACGAGCCCAGAGAGACTCGTTCCCCGATGAGCTAGACTGTCTACAGGGAGGAAACCCCGTCCCATCAGACAGCAGACTGATTCACCTGGCACCAGAGAGTGACGCCCATAATCTCATCAGAGTGGGTGGTCGCCTGCGGAGAGCCCCCGATCTACCAGATGACATTAAGTACCCGATCGTCTTGAACAGCCGACACAAGGTCACAGAGCTGATCATAAAGAAATACGACGAGGATGTACACCACGCAGGAGCAGAGAGAGTCTTCGCGGAGATCAGACGTCGTTATTGGATATTGCAAGGGAGAGAAGCAGTACGGCGCTTCCAGCGAACCTGTCTAGACTGCCGTAAGTGGCGCGCGCAGCCCAGCATACCACGGATGGCTGACTTACCCCCCTGTCGCCTCCGAATCGGCGACAAGCCATTCCACTCCACAGGCATGGACTGCTTTGGCCCGTTGTATATAAAGAGAGGAAGAGGCACCGAGAAGCGGTGGGGTATTGTATTCAAATGCATGACCACCAGAGCGATACATATCGAGCTCCTTCCGACCATGAGCACAGACTCATTCCTTATGGCCTTCCGAAGATTCACATCACGGAAAGGAAAACCGTCTACATTGTTGTCTGATCACGGGACCAACTTCAAAGGCGGAGAAAGAGAGCTGAGAGAGAGCTTCCAAGCTATGGGCCCAGAACTTAAGACCCACCTCGCTCCATCCCAGATTGACTTCCAGTTTAATCCCCCGAACGCACCCCACTTCGGTGGAACCTGGGAACGAGAAGTACGTTCTATAAAGACAGCCCTGTACGCCGTACTTGGGGCCCAGACTGTGGCGGAGGAAGTCCTAATGACAGTCCTCACGGAGATCGAGGGATTATTGAACTCAAAGCCCCTCGGTTACGTCTCCAGTGATGTAGCAGATGTCGACCCAGTCACCCCCAACACACTCCTAATGGGGCGGCTGGACCCCGCGCTACCCCAGACAATGTACAGGCCTGAAGAAGCGAACGGCCGAAGAATGTGGAGGTACAGCCAAGTACTAGCTGACACGTTTTGGAGCAGCTTCCTACTTCACTACCTACCGTCTCTACAGACCCGCCAGAAGTGGGTAAAAGAGAGAGACAATTTGACAGAAGGAACAGTCGTCATGATTATTGACCAGTCACTACCCAGAGCTATGTGGCCGGCTGGCCGCGTAAGCAAAGTGATCACCGGTGCCGATGGCAAGGTCCGAGCAGCTGAAGTACTCGTCCAAGGGCGCACTTACACACGTCCCGTAGCGAGGCTCATAGAACTGCCCCGACTCCCAGATACTATCGATGATGACCATGACCCCATGACTTTTTGAGTTGACTGACCCTTACAGCGGACCTTGAGTGGTGGACAGTGCGGTTAATCTGTCTCTGCTTAGCTAATTAGGTGGGACTAATTAGGGGGCGGCTGTTGTGAAGGATCAGATTAAACCGAATATATATATTTATTTATATATATATATTTAATTGTATTTGTATATCGTTTGATATCCCCTGTATATTCCTTGTACAATATGCACTGAATATCCCTTTAGTCTACTAAACAGCCCATAATAGTTTCATTCTACCATTGGACGAGAACCTGGCGCCAGGTTGCCATACCCCTAGGTCCAAGTTCAATCGTGCCGCCCAACATGTCGTGGCAAGCCCCGGTTCCGCGCAGGAATATGTCGGGCGAAATACGAATGGTACTATTTGTTCATAGCGCATATATATATGGCGCAAGTAAAGTAGAACTTTCTTTTAGTCCAGTTCTTTACCCTCCAACAGAGTGACAGACGCAAAGCCTCCCCACGACGCACGTGTGGTGTAGTAAGGCCTACTTGGCCCCAGAATAGGCATTGAGATATCGTGTAGATTAATAGTTGAATAGTCATAGTTTGGCACTATACCGTCGAGTTGGACGTATTCTATTAAGCTAATAATAGTCTATTTATGTATGGTGCATCGTTCGGTTAGAGTTCTAAAGTTATCAGTACCCCCATCGTTCCTGACGTTATCTGGACGCTTAACCAGGCTGGGCAGACCCCTAGTGGTGCTTGCATCCGAGGAGCTCCGAGCCAGGGCGACCGGACCTGTATATTGGATTACTCTACCCGGACGACGGCGAGCCTTCCACGGCTTGGATTATGCTTTGGGTGCTTTGATTATTCCATGGATAAAGGCCAACACTGCGGAGTGTTGGAACTACCCCCCGGAGAGGACTCCAGGTGAGACGGCGCTCTACACCAGTGAGGTCGCCTCACGTCTCTCCGTTGTGGACCGGCAGCCACCGTCCACAGAGGGTCCAGCTGTATTCGTCTGCGGACCGAGGTTCTGTGGGCACCGTGTTCAAGACTTTGAATTCTCCCAAGACACCGTCGGCCAGATGGGATACCGCCAGCGGCTTCTCTAACCCCCCCCTCCTACTGTCTTACAACCAGCGGGACCCCCCCCCCCTTAGTGTATCCAGCTATAATCATTTAAGTACCATCGCTATCGTTTCCTAAATATTCCAGGTTGTATACTTACTCCCTGCGTAACCAGAGATTGGACATTCAATGTTGATTTACCTACGAATACTCATTTGCCATAAAAGTGCATATTTCATATTTCAAATCATAAATGTAATTAAGTGAACGTTGTATATACCTTTTGCTATATTAAACCTTCGATTTGGTACATTTGTGTGGATTCGTTTCATCAGGTGGGAAAGTGTTCATCATACTTATATCATGTACTGGATGGCCAGAAGTTAAAGTACAAGAGGTAGTGGTATTAAATATCATATCTAACAATACAGTCAGGGAATTGTACCCCTCAGTTACACCATCGACTTTCCACCCGCTGACTCTGCCAAATGAGCCAGTACGACGGCCGGCCCAAGTCGAAGGCAATGCTGAGACTGGCATTCGATACCGGAGTCTCTTGCATTGGTGACAAGCGCAATCTCCGCTACGCCACCCAGCCGCTCTCATACCAATTATGCTTAAGATTATCTCTGATTCACTTAAAACGATAATTTCTATTGATTGCATGTTGCTGATTTTGGGGGGGTGTCCGGGATCTTTTTAAATATATATATATATTTTTAGCAATTATTTCCCATAGTCTGATCCTGGATAGGTATTGCTATTGCGATCATGTGTAATTCTGGCCCCTGTTGGCCGTGAGCGGCACTTCACTTGTTTTCAATACATTTCCCATGAGCGTCTTTACTCTGTTGCATTTTAGCGTCTTACCATCTAAGCGGTTTGCCAAAAACACAGCACTTCTTAGCTTACACAATCCTGTTATAACTAAGAGATTCACTGGGGGGGGGGGGGTATTATTGTTTTTGTGCCTATATCACTAGATGTATCAACATTTCAAGTTAGCATTTCACGTTAGCAGTTAGCATTTCAGGATGACGGCGTGGCCAGCTGGGCAATAGATAGATAGATAGATAGATAGATAGATAGATAGATAGATAGATAGATAGATAGATAGATAGATAGATAGATAGATAGATAGATGCATACATACATACTTTATTGATCCCCTTGGGGAAATTCAGTTATCCAATAGCTCTCATGGTTGACATACGTTAAGACATAAATGGACACACAATAAAATCAGTACTTAAGTTAAAAAGTTTAAACATTTAAAAAGTTTAAAAAGGTAGCAGCAGTCAAATAGATCAATATGTTAAGGTAATTGGCACAATTGTTCAATTGAGTGGGGGGGACTCATGAGCCAAAAGATCCCCTGTACCGCTCAGTCCGTGAGCGCAGTGAGATGAGCCGTACACCGCAGCTGTTCCTCTGTCCTGCCAGGGTGTGATGGAGAGGGTGGCTGTCATTCTTCATGGTGTCCTGCAGCTTGCTCCTTGTGCGTCTCTCCACCACAACCCCAAGCTCCTACCAAGCACTGAACCAGCCTTTTTCACCAGCTTGTCCAGCCGGTACAATAGGGACTATGATAGGTTCCCAGGATTAGTTGCGTCACACAGCCGTTCAGATTTGGAGGACATAGAGAGAAGCCCCCACACAGTGGAAGGATGTGAAAGAGGCGCTCTGGTGACAAGTTCTGCACAAATAACAATCTGTATCAAACTGTGTCATGCCTCCAAGAGGAGTTAACTGTAGAAAAAACACGTTTCTGAGTGGAAGGGGCCTTTAACACTTTCAGCGCCACGCTATCTCCCCATCTGCACTGCCTGTGGCCACGCTTAAAAAGATGGTAATTTTCACGATGTTTGCAGAGCTATATCTATATTATAGCTATGGAGACAATACTATGGCTCATTTGACAGTCACTATCTCTCGTCCAACATGTAAAAAAGAGTTAATTTTTTCATGTATACGTTCGCGTGTTATCCCGTGGTGAATATTGTATAGTTTCAGAGTGATCCTGGCTAATTCCTGGAAGCTGAGTTATGGAGCGCTATGTGCATTTTGCGAAAGTCGTTCGCGTTGCTTGCCTGGACATGATACTATTTCCAAATCAAAGGTATATAATAGGTATTATGTTTCATCATGAAGGCATCAAAGGGGGGGCAGTAGTTTTGTGATGTTCTGATCGTCAGCAACGGCATACGTTTTGGAGTGTGACATATGATCGTTTCGATCAATGTGAAATCATTGCACACAAACTATGCATCAAGTGTGCTGGACGCGTTCCAAGTGGCTCGAATGAAGCATTTCACTTGCCCAGGTCCCATTCTCCGCCCGGACCATATAAAATGTAACACACAGTGTGAAATAAGGTTTCAAATGGTAGGCGATACTGCCACCTAGCAGGATTCAGCCGGCATTGCAATCTCGAGGTCTCAGAATGAGTCCCAATGATACACCGAGATCTGTGAGACTGTATAGAATATTAAAATCGAATAAAAGAAAAACGATGAAAACCTGAGATTTCTCGGGTTTTCAGGGGTTCTGGCGCTCAGCGCATGGCGGAGAAACCCGAGAAATGTCGGGTATGGCACTGAATGTGTTAATGCAAACAACGCATTAACCGTCAACCTTACGATATCAAAAAGCTATTTTGTAAAAAAGATAATAATAATCAAATCCTGCCTCAACAATCATACTATAATTCGCCTCTCACCTGTTGCAAGGAGCAGAGACAGCATGGATTATGCATCAGTGGAGCCTTCCAGTGATGCAAGAGACTTGGATCATTGGATCATATGATATATGTGGGCTATAAATAATGGGGGGGGGGGGGGCATCAACTTGACTCGATGGTCTAGTTAGTCAATAGTTTAGATTGTGACAGAACGTGTGTTCACTGATACCATAGCAGCTATAAGATGAATCATCCATGCCTCCAGCCCTCCCTCCACACACTGTACACAATAGGCAGGCACACACAAGGGGATGCACACTCACTCCACAACAGGACAGCGTAAGGGATGAGGAGAATGTCACCGCTCTCCTAATACCTAAACATATTTGTGAATGGGTCCTTGCTTGATCGTCTTGCCAAAACAAGGAAGGTATTTAAAAGGAAAAGTGTGAAAAATAATGAGCACCGGACCATTAAACAATGTGCGATGAAGGTTAGCAGCAAAGGTGTCTGTTATCTTGCAGGCCTAGACGGAGTATAATAATAGTCATAATGGTGAATAATGGAGCCCCATTACTTCCAGTTTTTAATTATTAAGTGATGAGTACAGAAAAGATTTCTCACAGTCTCTTGGAAGTTATCCCCTTCCTCCCAACAGAGACGGATGAGTTTAATAAAGTACATTTCTGCAAACATCCCTTGGTCCTTATTGCTTGTTCCATGATATTGTTTTTTTTAATGAATTTTTTTATCTTTTCCCCCCTCCTTTTTCCTCCGTTTTTCTCCCATCCCAATGTTAGTCGTTATGCCAATTCCCAATCCCCTTCCTGGTCGCTGCGCACCTACCCCCCACAGTCGGTCTGGGAGAGTGGAGGCTATAGACCACCGTAACACTTCCGGGATTCTGAAATCAGGGAGGAGATTGCGGGGGGGGTCAAATGAATGAATGTGGACGAGAGCCGTGATGTAAGTGGTTGCCGATACGGCTGTGGGGGTGCTAGAGACATGATCGAATAGACATTTATGCGCCTCGCTCTCCTGAACACGGCGTGACCCATAACTAATCGATCAGAACTAAATCGGCAGAGAAAAAGCCCATTTTAAAGCACCTATTCCGCATGGACATGCGCAGAGTGCCCATGGAGTCTGGACGACGCGAGATGACGCTCGAATGAATGTGGACTGTTCTATCAGAGGGGGGAGCTTCGGTGGCCAGCCGAACAGGATAATGAAAAAATGGCCAGACACGTCTTATGGCGACATCTACAATTACCTCATTGCGTCTACAGGTAGACCAATGTTTATATTTAAGTGCAGCGGTCTGTAGCCACTTACATGACCATCGAAGCTCCCCCCTCTGATAGAACAGTCCACATTCATTCGAGCGTCATCTCGCGTCGTCCAGACTCCATGGGCACTCTGCGCATGTCCATGCGGAATAGGTGCTTTAAAATGGGCTTTTTCTCTGCCGATTTAGTTCTGATCGATTAGTTATGGGTCACGCCGTGTTCAGGAGAGCGAGGCGCATAAACGTCTATTCGATCATGTCTCTAGCACCCCCACAGCCGTATCGGCAACCACTTCCATCACGGCTCTCGTCCACATCCATTCATTTGACCCCCCCGCAATCTCCTCCCTGATTTCAATGTAACGCGGAAGTGTAGTGGTCTATCACGTGCTTCCTCCGACACACGTGTAGCCAATCAACCGCTTCTTTTCACCTGGCAGCGCGGACTCTCACTGAGAGGGTGTAACGTGTGGAAGGATCACACTACCCCCCTTAGATCCTTTCCTCGCTGAGCAGGCGCCCCGACCGAATTGTAGGAGTCGCTGTTTACAACGACCAGGACCCACCCACCAGCTTTCCCACCCCTAACACTGCCAATTGTGTTAGTATGAACGACCAGCCAAGCTGGTAGCAATGCCGAGAACTGGGCTTGAACCCAGCGTCTCCTGCATTAGTGGCGAGCGCCTTGCCCACTACACCACCTAGCCGCCTCATCCATGATATTGTATGCTGCCTGTCCATTAGAGCAGGGGTCCCCAACCTTTTTTGCACCACGGACCGGTTTAATGTAGGCATTATTTTCACGGACCGGCCTTCAAGTTGTGGCAGATAAATACAGCAAACATTTTATAAGACAACGGGACAACGTTAAGTGCACGAAAAATACAACTCACCATAACGCTGAATCAGTGGGAGCCCTGGGCTTGATGGTCCCACATCACGTTTTTCTCTTTAAAAAAACTCCAAAGGCTTATCTTTTAATCCAGGGTGCTTGGTCTCCATGTGCCGAAGCAGTTTTGAAGGCTTCATTGCCTCGTTTGCTAGCTTGTTGCCACATATTATGCAGAGCGGACTTGGTGCGTGAGAGTCACCTGTATGTGATAAACTCGTATTTTAAGTATGACTCCGTCCTGGTATTGTCTGTTAAAATAAGCGTTATTTTTCTTGGAGGTCGTAGGCTCCTCTTCTGCCTCATCAGTTGGCATTTCCCCTTTGCAAAGAAGCTCTCCAAAGACATTTGTTTTTTACAAATTTTCGCTAGTTTGCGGGCTTATTTTTTTAGTAGCATATCACGTGACCGAGACAAGCTTCTTGACGTGTCAAGAGGCACACAGGCAAATGTTACGTCAGAAAAAATCCGGTTGTTTTTCAAAATAAAACACCTGTCAGACTCAAATAATCAATACAATGGAAATTATATAAATTATTTATTCTTTCTGTGCGGCCCGGTAACAAATGCCTCACGGACCAGTACCGGGCCGCGGCCCGGTGGTTGGGGACCACTGCATTAGAGGGGTTAACCTCAGCATGGTGGATCTGAGGACCCACAGGGGGTCCTCGTTGGGATTCCAGGGGGTCCCCAAGAAAAATTAGGAACAGTT
Organism: Notolepis coatsorum; assembly: GCF_963971535.1. NCBI lineage: Eukaryota > Metazoa > Chordata > Actinopteri > Aulopiformes > Paralepididae > Notolepis > Notolepis coatsorum. Next base: position 29,742,463 of record NC_140171.1, read on the forward strand.
TAATTGTACTGTTACATTTACTAGAGGGTTAGCTATAGAATAGAGTGACTATTCTATTTTTTGCCTTTCTACCTTTTTCTCCCATCCCCCGATTCAGTCATTATGCCCCCCACTGTCCTACTGTCAGTCTTGGGAGGGTGTAGACTAATTAATTGAGACCTCCCATAAGTCTCTACATCATGACAACGTAGGCAGCGGTGCCAGGGAGACACAGGCAGCTCCGAGCGAGTGTTTAGAATGGGGATCAAAGGAAAAATATCCAAGGATCTAAAAACGATCGTTTTTGGCGCTCAACCGTTGCCGATGAAACACGAGAATACTAGTTTTTGGCGGACAATGAGTTAAGAGGTTTTAAGAAGCTCTTCAAGAATGTATATACCCCACAGATACAGTAAATGTGTGACTTAATTACTCTGGACTTTAGATTAGAGAAGTATTTTCATACAGACTCTTTTTCATTAGCATTGTAATGGTGGTGTTTAGAGACAATGGGTCTCATTCTCCAACATTTTCCAAAGACTTCTCTTAGGGCAACCATCTTGGAACCGACTGAGACAGAATCGACGACAGAAGTTCACTCTGATTCCCCAATGTGTGGGGAAGATGTCTTAAGTGGCTCAAACGATCACAGCTGGGATGCCGGCGATGAGGAATGTCACCATTCTGAAACATGAACATGCGTCCCCGTCTATGTCATTTGCATACAAACCACGCCTCCGAAGCTCCTTATAAGGCAGCCAATAGGGCAGTGTGCAAAAAGTCGAGAGTTTAGACACACCTGTCCAGCTCATTAACTCATTGGGGGCCAACAGCAGAGGGCGCTGATGGCCCTTCAGCGCCAGTGCTTTATCCAATGTAGGATAGGACTTGCTTGTGAGTGCTTAAAATATATGAAATATAATAGCAATAGATCTAAATAACACGTTGATCGTCAGTGAGTTGCTTCCAGTCAACATGCACGAAACAGATACTTTTTTCATACATACATTTCCGTTTTATACCGTTAGATTCGTAACATAGAGTCCTTACCTCACATCTAATGTAGTGCAAAAAGATTAACCCTTTTCTCGCCAATGACGTGTTACCACGTCATTCCTCGCCATGCGTAATCTGCCAATGACGTTTTACAGCGTCTTTGAGATCAATATTTCAAATTTCTGTCATGGTATTCACATTTCACCCACGGATTCTTGACTGGTGCTGTAGATCTCCGCTCAACTCTCCAACGCTTCAATACCGCCACCTGGTGGCCGATCAGCGAGTTGCAACCGGATGTCGATAATTGTGACGCCGGTGTGTCTCCCTATTCCGTCCGGCCACTCGCTATCGCTCGCGGGACTATATCCAGACACCGTGCATATCGATCCGTTGCCATAACTCAATAAACAACATGATTGGACGTATATTAGTATTATACAAACCGGAACTGGATCATCGAGATCAACATCCCATAATAGCAATCTTTTTGCTCCACTCTCATCACCCAACGGTAAGAGGAGACTGGGGTGAGTTTCAGCATTTTTGATTATTATTAACCATACAAACTGCTCTGATCTATATATCACCCATACTACATGAATCATTTAACGTCAGTCATTGCATTATAAACGACCCCCCCTCCCCCCTCCGGTCACCAGCAGATGACCAGTCATGACGTTTAGGATCATGTACATGTGACATTTTTAATATAACGTTGATCGGTACCAAACTGCATTTGATCATCTAATATATGCATTTATGGCTATATCTCACGTTCTATGAAATACAGCAGAAAACGATAAAAACATATTTATACTCTGGACGGTATTTTAGTATGAATGTGTGAATGAAAAAGTAAAACGTTCCTACATCCTGAACGATAGATAATTGATGTTGAATGGGCCATAGTAATGTCAATTTAGCAATACAATTTAAAAAGTTATAGCCCTGCAAAGAAGGTGAACATCTCCATAGAAAAAAAAAGTCAAGTTAGACCGCGCTCTCAGTATATGACACTGGGTGCTGAAATCCCAAACATTTAAGCAGAATAAAGCCGAAGGCCGGACCAGCACTTTAGCCGCACTATCGCTGCACTACTCGCTCAAATTATAGCACGGCGGAGATGAAAACAACGGGCAATACGAGGAAATGGGTGAGGACTGTGGAACTGAAAGCTGATGGTAGCGAGTTGAGTGATAGTAGTATTGAGCGAGTAGTGCGGCGATAGTGCGGCTAACGCGATTGGGCGCTGAGAGGCCAATCAGGGCGTGCAAACCGAACACGGAAGGACAACTGCCTTGGGTAAAGTATTCACGCGTCCAAAACACATAATCCACGCTGCTCCGAGTGTCCCCAGTCCATCTGTTATAACGATACTGCATGCCCGAGAAGTAAAACCTGGACCGGACTTCTTAGATCGATGCACAGCCCCAGCCAGAGGGATTCCAATGATGAGCAATACCAGCCGGGAGGCATTAGGCGGCGGTATTTGCCCTTTGCGAGCTCAGACCCATTCCCAATGATAACATCAGGCTGGATGGATGAAAAATGAATGGATATAGCTAATAAAAGAAATAACGATTAAAACCCGGATTTTCTCGGGTTTGGCGCCCAGAGCATGGCGAGTTAACCCGACTTTTCTCGGGTCTGGCCCCGAATGTGTTAAATGCAACTGAAGCGATGCAGCCGTGTAAAAATGGTGGCAGAAGCGCTTTGCGACCGATCAAAATGAGATTAGATTAATGTATTGTCATCATACAGGCTACTACAGCTCGTGGCCACCTGCCGCAGCGCGCGCGCAAACACACACACACCCACACACACGCTCGCAGTACTGTATAGTGTACGTGCGTAATGAATGAACGTGGTAGGCTTATATTATTCGAATGACTTAGGAAATCACAGATACTGCGCTGCCTATAGTAGTACAGTCCACCAGTCCACTGCCCGACTCTGGCGGCCTTAATATGTGTACTGTACTTACTGTACGTATAGGGCAGATCATATATATAGCATCTACTAAATCCTAATTAAACAAGCAATTAGAATAATATAAGCCTACTGTTCATTCATTAGACACGTAGGCTACATAGTGTATTCCAATATCTGTTTTATTGATTAATGATATATTTGAAAGAATGCAGGTTATAGCTATGTAAAACAAATGTCTGTCCCATTGTACCAATCAATGGGATATATTGCATGTTGGCTATAACCTGCATTCTTTCAAATGTATAATTAATCAATATCAATTAATACAAATGCCACAGAAGGCATTCAATAATTATTACTTTCAATCATTTCACAATAATTGCATAATTGTGTTTGAATATCTGAGTAATTAAGTAATTATACATTTGTCCAAAATAGGTGGTTCGGATATGCTTAATCCAGCTGCCCTGTGATCAGATGAATCCATATTATTTATTTTTCCGACATCAAATGCGTAATTTTTTATCGTACAAATATTGTCATATATCTATTTTAATTATGATTAATTCAGTAATTCCAATTCCATGCGGCACGGTGGTGTAGTGGTTAACACTGTCGCCTCACAGCAAGAAGGTCCAGGGTTTGATTCCCGCTTGGGGACCAGGTTTCCATGATGCCAGCCAGGTACTCAGGTGGGGTATCTCCCAGGCCTTTCTGTGTGGAGTTTGCATGTTCTCCCCATGCTCGCAAGGGTTTCCCCCCCGATAAGATAAACCCAATGGAAAAACATGCACAACAGATCGCTAACGCTGTGGCGTCCTTGACGAAGACTGACGGGAGCACTTGGATTGGTCCCCGGGGCGCGGCTCACGTTGACGCCCTATCTGCTCCCGGCTGCCCATGGGGGGAAGGACAACGGGATGGGAAAAGTGCAGAGAGACATTTCATCTGCGATTCAGTGCATGTGTGTGTGTGTTCCTGTGGGTCGCCCATCTCGCGTGTGTGTTAAAACTGCATGACAAATAAAGACTTCTAGGCCTGTAGGGTTGACATGAAGGAATCACTATGATTCCTCCCAAATAAAGCCATTAAGAACACGGAGCACACACCAGTCTGCAAGTTAAGTATGCTCCTCAGCACTCGTAAATCCTGCTCTCAGGCACGGCCGAATCCAAGCTTAGGGACGGTTGGGGAATCCCACAATCGGTCGTAAGATGTCTCAAATGGCCCTGAGAGCGCATTTCTTGTCGTAAGTCCGTTGGAGAATGTTGGAGAATGAGACCTAATATTAGCCCATAAGTCCAGAACGGTGAGACAGAAGATGGTGTGTGAACTTCAAAGAGACACAAGACCTTGCAGCTAATTGGTGTTGATGCCCGCCGTCAATTATGGTTCTCCTGTAAACTTTAGATTTGAATCCCGGCAACTCGCTCTAAAGAGGAATTAACGATTGTTAAAAGATGGATACCAAGTGTGAGCACCCTCTTGAAGAACGAGACGGTGCATCTCAAGGGGTTTATCCTCTTAATTAAAAGAGATAAATAGAGTACACTTCAAACACTTGGCAGTACAGGCAGTACACATGGCTATACAAATAAACTTGACTTGACTTACAGAGTAATGATGTTGATGTACTTTAAAGGTATCCACCACTAACCACTTGGTGCTCAATCAGATGCTGTGGCCTTCTCCTCTTTGTTGGCTAGACAGGAACAATTGAGGACAGGAAGATACCCTGGGGTCTACATTTTGCATCACGTAGGTGACCTGATGTTAGAGACACCAGCTTAGAGTGAGCACCACCACCTATACTTTTGGGCGCTTGTCGCCTGTAAAGGGGGGGGTAGGTTTTCTTTTCCTTTTTGTGTATTGATTTGGTGCCACTGGTAGTCCTCCTTGCTCTCTGTGTTGCTGTGTTTTATAAATAAATATAATTATTTTGGCAAACTGTTTCATGGTTTTGTGTCACTACACCCTCACCTAATATGTCTATTTATTAAACAAACAACTCACTGCTGCACCCACTTTACCCACTTTAGAACACCTAAACACACTTTATATTTATTGGCAAAGAATGTGCACTACAACCCATACCTCATTACACCTTACTGTAAATTGTACCTAAATTGTACCCCATCCCATTTCTGCATTGTACTGTATAGTATATAGTATATTGTATTGTAACTCAGTTACTTCCTACTCTGCATTGTACATTGTATATATGTATATATTGAACACTTTTTGTCTACGTACTTGACTTCTATTTTATACTTACTATACTTTTTATACTTATCTATTTTTATCTAGCACAATCTCTGGAGCAAAACAGAAAGAAGCATTTTATATAAAAGTATTCTGTACTTCTGTATGACAACTAATAAAGAAACTTGAACTTGAAACTTGTTGCCTTGTCTTGCGTCCCCATACTGGGGTGCGTAACACTCCATCACATCGACGCTATGGGTCGAAGATGTGATGGCACACCTAAAACTTGATAGACTTAAATACTCCACCAGGGGCTCTACCCAGACATTTTTTAAAGTTTGGCAGCCATTTTTAGATTATTTTAATCTAAAATTCCCGGTTGAGGATGTTTAGGCATAGGACGGTGATTTATTAGATAGGCAATTTCTGTATGGCAAGTGACAACCTGTATAAGAACGATGCAATTTTCTTTCATTATTATTATTCTTTTTATTTTTCTCTTTTTGCTTACTGTATTTTTCATTTATTTGAGGTATTGTGTGGTTATATGTAGTCATGTATTGTATGTATGTATATAATGTTGTTGTTGAACAATAAAAAACAATAATTTAAATTTTTAAGGTATACAACAGAGCTTGCCTGTAAACGGCTCGCCTTTGTTTCCACCAGTTTTCTGTTGTGTTCTACCTCATGGCCTGCATAAAAGTAGATTTTTGCTGTCTTCTTTATTCTTGCAATGGCAAATGGAATGCATTTATATAGCGCTTTTTATCCAAAGCGCTTTACTTATGCCTCACATTCATCCATTCCGCAATTAGGGGTTAAGTGTCTCGCTCAAGGACACTTCGACGTGCTGCCGGGAGGAGCCAAAATCGAACCAGCAACCTTCTGGTTACCAGACAACCGCTCTACCTCCTGAGCCACTGTCGCCCCACGATGTGAAGTTCTAATGAGTCCGACCTCTTTCTGCTGACTGGCAGTTAGCCTGTTACATTTTGAGGACGATCGTATAGACCAATCAAATCGGAACCATGTGTTCGTGGCGCGTACAGTATGCGTGTCCTCGTGCATCCTTGTGCTTTCTTGTGCGTCCTCGTGCGCGTGCTACACATGTGATACACAATTTCCAGGGACCCAATTTCAGCAAATAAATGGTCAAAAACTCCATTGGATGCGTTTAAGGCCCCACCCTAACCTACGTCTTCATACACATCTCTGGAGTGATTCGTTTTCACAACTGATTCTGACATTTGTATTTGATGAAATCACCAATTGCCAAATTCTTAATGACAGAGTCACAGTAGACTTCTTTGGGTTCAGAATTGTCACATTTCCAGTTGGCTCCTTCCCCAGAGTAATGGACCACTGTACTTTAATCAGTGGGATTGGCCATGTGTCCTTAGCCTCACCTTTGGCTGGCCCTGTCCACGCCCGGAATCCTGCTCAGATAAGTAGGGTAGGAATGTTTCGAGGTGGCCTTTTAGGTTGACGATCGGTTTTAGATAGCTCAGATACATTGAGAGATAGCTAATTTCAGATAACATTTTTGGTTTTCTTCTGTTTCTTTCTTTTTTTCTTTCTTTTATTATTATACGTTATTTTGTATGTCTCCTAGTCCTTCCAGAGTAGGGAGACTGAGGAGAGAAACACTCTGACAGGATTCAGTTCCAGCCCAGCAGGGGCACATGTGGTGTCCAGAGACCAGGAGCTTGACCGTCACACCATCTCCAGATGTGTCTGTTAGCAGAACGTGGAGATGGGCAGAGCCCAAGTGGTTACATTTGAAAACCACGAATGATCTTGACCACAAGCCCTTGAATGCTGAACTCCTGTAGCACAGTTTGAGACCTAATAATGAAGCGTGGTGGATGGACCGGACGATGTGGTCTACTTGAATACAGAGAGCCTATGGGGGATGTTCTGTTCTACTCCATCAGCCAGTGTTTAACCACTCCAGGACTAATGTATAGTCAGATATCCACCGTCACGCACAGTTTACCTTCCTCAATGGGAAGCCTAGGGTATCCGTGCCTCAACACCTAACGCTTTAATAAAATCTGTTTGTGCTTCCCCTGTCTGTCGTTGAGAGCACGTTTGAAAGCAGCAGCTTTTACACAGTAATTAATGGGACAGAATACATTTTACAGTTAGGAAGATATCAATATTTCTGTTGCGATTGTAATGTGTGTGTGTGTGCGTGTGTGTGTGTGTGTGTGTGTGTGTGTGTGTGTGTGTGTGTGTGTGTGTGTGTGTGTGTGTGTGTGTGTGTGTGTGTGTGTGTGTGTGTGTGTGTGTGTGTGTGTGTGTGTGTGTGTGTGTGTGTGTGTAGATGTTGCTTTGATATCCTTGCAGAGTTGTGCTACCCCGATTGTCAATTGAGTGCATACGTAATATGTAACTGAAAGGCCTCTGATTACCTGAGTGCATTTGCAATGTTTATATCCTTAGCCTGTTTATAATGTATTTGTGTGTGCGTGTCTCTCTCTGTGTGTGTGTTCTCCAGGTGGCTCTCCATGCGTGTGGCGTGGCTACAGACATGGTGGTGCAGCACTGTGTGCAGGCAGCAGCAGGCTTCGTGGTCAGTCCCTGCTGTTACGGCTTCATCCAGAACACGCTCAAGTTCACCTTCCCCAGGAGGTCAGTGAGCAGCCGCACCGGCTTCAGCGGCCAGCAGTCCAGCGACTAGGTTGCTACTGATAACTGATAGCTCCTTCCTATCGACGTTGTAGCGCTCGAGACCACGTTTTGAAGGTATCGGCCTCATCTCAGAATGGATACTCACCATCCTATCATCGTTAATTCCTCTTAGTATCACAGTGATACCTTAAAATGGTGTCTGACAGGCTTTTCTTATTATTTTCTTATTATTATTTAGTGGTTGGTTGGTAGGGGTGCACACATGCACTCACATTCACACACTCTAGAGCAGGGGTGGGCAATTATTTTTCCCAGGGGGCCGAATGAGCAACTGAAAATATGTTGGGGGGCCGGGCCAAGCAGTAAATGGCATTGTTTTGACCCCTGGTAAGAGTGTATGTTATTATTTGGCAATTAAAATGTGAGGTTAGCTTTCAAAAATATCATTTATTCAAATAGAATTTATTTCCAAAATGATAAACAAAATGTGAAACATTAATAACAAAGGGCATTTTGAGTTTCTATTGAAACAAGGATTTTCTTAGCTTTCTAAAGACATCACATCATCTTATAGCAAAAATAAACAAGACATGTCACTGAACTGTGTAAAGAAAAGTGTCCCAGTTTTGTAGCCTTTTTTACTTTACATGCCTATATTAACACTTTGACTGCCGGGACACGTCTTTTCACGTCTTTGCTGGCCATGCTAAAGTTGCCGGGGGACGCTGTACAGCGTCCTTATATCAATATTTCAAAAATCTGCGATCGGATTCATATTCCCCCTCCGCTGGCCTGAGATCCACCAGCAGGACCCACTGAGCTCTCTGGCGGTTCAGGAGCGCCATCTGGTGGCCGATCGGCGCAATCGCCACACAGGATCTTGAATAGAGGTTGTCATGACGACCGTAGTACTTCCGGGCGCTCGCTATGGTTCATGGGACTCTGGCTCGTCACGCTACACGGTGATCGATTGGCAATAACTCGATAAACAACATGATTTGGACGTATATACCATTATACAAGCTGGAGATGGACCGGGTAAAAATATATCCCATAATGATAAAATTTCTACTCGACGATGATCGCCCAACGGCGCGCGGAGACTGGGGTGAGTTTTAGCGTGTAACGTTACCGTCTTAGATACTAACTGCTATTATCAACATTTGACCCACATTAGATGATTGGTATAACGCTGCCCACGGAATTATAAACGCCCCCTCGCCCATCCGGTCAACATCAGATGACGTGTAGTAACTTCTAGAAGTACGTCTAGTTGGAATTTTTTATATCGCGCTGATTGCCATCAAACTGTATTTCATCATCAATATAATGCATTTGGGGCTATATATCACGTTCTGGAGAAAGCTGCAGAAAGAGATGAAAACATACTTATACATTAGACCATACTTTACTATGAATATGTGAATGAAAAAGTTTAACGTTGCTACACAATGAACAATACATATAGGACTTTGAATGGGCCCTAATAATGGCAATGTAGCAATAGAATTTAAAAAGTTATAGCCCTGCAAAGAAGGGGACTTTCTCCATAGACAAATAGCGCTGGCAATCTATGGTATATCATTAATTTAACCCAAGGCAACCAAAGTGTTAAACATTTAATGTTTTCAGAACTGTGCAAAAAAAAGAAAAAAAAATATCAAGTGTCCCATTTCACTTGTTATATTTCCACATTTTAGTGTTCTTCAGTTCTTTTTTTTTCATTCAGTGTGAGAAATCCAGTCTCTGTTGAGCTTTAACAAGTCCATCAAAGTCAGGTTGCATGTCTGAGGTGGAGATGCGAAGCACAGCTGCCAGATGTTCATCAGTGAGAGAGGATCTGTACCTGGACTTGGTAAACGTCATGATGACTGAGAATGTCTGTTCACATATGTAGGTGGATCCAAAGAGAACCAACATCTTCTGAGCATGTCTCCTAAGCGTATATTGTGCGTGTGAACGTTGACATGAAAAAAGTAAAAAAAAAATAAAATTATTAAAAGAATTTTTTTTTTTTATTTTTTTTTTATTATCATGTAATCTTTCGCGGGCCGGTCAGAATCATCCCGCGGGCCGTATCCGGCCCGCGGGCCGTACAATGCCCAGGTCTGCTCTAGAGCCTATATAGTGTACATCTATCTACATTTATTGTGCTAAAATGTATTTTTTTATTAAAAATAATGTATAGCCAATTAGCAGAGAAATTGTGTCAATTCTGAGTCCCAAATTTTATGGCGGACCAACAAAATTACAGTCATGGTCTTGGACTTGCAGTCTCGGTCTTGACGCGGTCTCTGCCCCAGTCGGTGTCGGACGCCTAAAGTCTCGGTCTTGAGCTCCGGTCTTGGTCTTGACTTGGTCCGGCTTCATATCCTCATGGAAAAATACCTGCCATGGACTCAATTTCTATTTTGTTTGTTTGTTTTTGTGTCGTATTTCTCGTGTCATCTTCTCTCTTCTGCCCTTTCTGTCTATTGTTTGTCTCAGTTTCTCATTAGCTCCCTCGCTCTCTGTCACTCCTCTGTCACTGTCACTCTCTCTCTCTTTCTCTCTCTCCCTCTCTCTTTCTCCCTCTCCCTCTCTCTCGTCCCTCGTCTCTTGTCTCTTTATCTCTTGTCACCGTCTCGTGTTTTCCTTTCGTCTCACCACCGGCCTAGAGACAGCCATGTCACATCGCCCTTTGCAAGGCCCCCCCCCCTGCCCATTCAATCTCACTACCATTATGACAGCAGCAGTTTAATCAGGGGCGGGGGGGTTCTATGCACCGAGAAGAGACACAACAGAATGCTACCAAAATCCAACAGGAGAGGCAAACGAGAATCTAGGGCTGTTTATTTGGTGTTGATTTGGACTAACTTTGTTAGTCGGTTAGTTGTTTTTTTATGCTTTTTTCCCCCCTATGCTGGTTGCAGTTATTCCATGCAGTCATTCCCTGTAAAATTATGAGCATCTGCTTGGCGCTTAATCTGTGTTCATATACACAGTTGCATGTACAGTAGTAAACACAATTTTACAGATTTGTCGATCTGTAAGTGATTAGTCGAGAAAATCGTAGACTTTTGGTCAACTTAGAACGTCTTTAGTCGAGGACAGCGCTACAATAATCAATGTCCATCTCGGAATTACTTCTGATAACTAATCTTTTGTTGACGCCTTGACTATTATGTCGCTGCTTGGAGTATGCTTAATGGAATAGTGCTGGAAGGTTTTTTAATGGTTAAACAGGCTGTGGTTGTGTATCTCTGTATATCTTGGCAGAGCTGTTGGCCAGACAGAGGTGGAGCACGCTAAATCTGTTAGAGTGGGGTAGGTGTGTTGGACCCAAGTGCAGGACAGAATGGGTAGACGAGAGGCAGGTGTTGATTCTCAAACAAAATAATGTTTATTTACTTTCGCGAGATATCAAAAAAGGCATACACGGCAATAACGTGGCACAAAGAAAATGGGAGACTACTCTTGTCTCCAAAACGGAAAATAAAGAAGAGACAACACTGTCTCCAAAATACGTTATTGCGCAAACATGTTAACTCATTGACTGCGATGCTGTTTTCCCATCTTTACTCAATGGCGCCAGCGTTATTGACCATTTTTTCGCAATGTTTTCTGACCCATCGTGTGTTCTGTATTATAGCTATGGAGACAATAGTATGGCTCATTTGACAGGCATTGTTTATAGTCCAACACTGACAAACCAGTTCATTTCTACATACTTTAGATTGTGCCCTATTCCACGCTAAACATCGCCCCTTTTCAAAATAATCCAGTATTTTTTTCTAGATCGCGAGATATGACGTGTTATGCATATGCCCAAATCGTTCGGGTTGCTCGCCTGAAACCTATATTATTTCCAAATCAAAGGTATATACCATATATATATGTTTCTTCACAAAATCATCAAGGGGGGGGGGGGTCGTTTTACCTCGAAGCTGCGATCGTTACCAAAAGCATGTTTTAGGTTCGGTAAAATACGACACTGATCAATACAAAAGCATGTTTTAGGTTCGGTCAAATAGACCTAAAATAGACCTTACCTTAGTCAGAAGGTACTCCAAAATGAATAATCCCAGTCGTTCCATCACAATCGCAATTACTCGTGTCCTTTGGGCATACGGGAAACAATATCAAATCTCTGACAGATTGCTGTGTTCTGATTCACTTTACGGGGGAGGGGTTCCTGCAGCCAGATGCACAGAGAGAGAGAGAGACCCAGAGACTAGAGACCCAGTTCAAAAGGTAGGCGATACTGCCACCTGGCGGGATTCGATCGTCATTGCAATTTTAACATAGGCAGCGGTGCCAGGGAGACACAGGCAGGTCCGTGCAAGTGTTTAGAATGGGGAAATTGGAAAAAAAGAGAAAAGGATCAAAACCCGAGAAATGTCGGGTTTGGCACTCAACGGTTGGATTTTAAACCCAAGAAATGTTGGGTTTGGTGCAGTAAGAGTTAAGAGAACTATACTTAAAAAAACGGGGAAAGCAAGGTGGAGAAAACACTGTCTCCAAAACATGGTACAAAATAAAACACGTCGGGCGACAGTGCTACATAAGCACATAATGGAATAGAATAGAATAGAAATACTTTTATTATCCAGAGGGAAATTTGACACTGCAAATCGCTCAACATTTAAACATTTAGACAGAACAGCTCACGAATAAGAATAATAAAACAAATCAAATCAAATTGCCTAAGATAAGAGTAGAATAAAAATGGAATAAAATATACAGTAAATAAATACAGTACAAATATACTGAGGTCTACAGTAGGTGTAATATTGCACAGTGTCCAGGAAGATGGTAACTGTCACTCTGTGCTCAGTGATGCAGTAAGGTACAGTGATGCATTGTATAGTCTGATGGCTGTTGGAATGAAGGACTTCCTGTGCCGTTCAGTGCTGCATTTAGGTAGTGTGAGCCTGGCACTGAACATGCTCCTCCTGTCAGCCAAGTCTGTGTATAGTGGGTGGGAGGGGTTTTCCCTGATGGCCTGGAGCTTAGCAAGGCTCCTCCTCTCCGCCGCCCTCGCTAGGGAGTCCAGCTCCACCCCAACCACGCTACTGGCCTTCCTGACCGCCTATTCTTTAATTGGAGCCGAAGAGTGCTGCCGAGTGCTTCCGCGTTCTCCCTGATTGGCTGCGACGCGCCCCGCGGCAGCCGCAGAGCGGAGCGGCAGAGCTTGCGGCATTATGTAGCCGTAATCCTCGATGTTTTTCCATCAACGCTTAGCTCAACTGGTACGCCGCCGTGCTGTGGAGCCTGCGGTGCGGTTGGTCACAAGTTTGAATCACTTCAATTTTTTTTTTTTTTTTTTTTTTTACGTTTATCATCTCTCGCTATAAACGTGCATTCTTCCGCTGGTTACGTTTAGGCATTCTTTCGGAGTTGGTTAAGGTTAGGGTTAAGTTAAGGTTAGGGTTAAGGTTAGGCATTATTTCGGAGTTGGTTAAGGTTAGGGTTAAGTTAAGGCTAGGGAGGGTTAAGGTTAGGCATTATTTCGGAGTTGGTTAAGGTTAGGGTTAAGTTACGGTTAGGGTTAAGGTTAGGCATTCTTTCGGAGTTGGTTAAGGTTAGGGTTAAGGTTAGGCATTATTTCGGAGTTGGTTAAGGTTAGGGTTTGTCACAGAGAATGCCTGTCTGTCTTTCTTGACGTGGAGGATGCAGCCTATTTCCGCACTGCCGCTCTCTCGCGCTGCCGCGGTGAAACGCGATGCACTCTTCGGCTGTGATAAATATAGACGCTTCCTGACCAGCTTGTCCAGCCTGTTTGTGTTCCCTGCTCTCAGTCCGCTGCCCCAGCAGGTCACAGCGTACAAGAAGGCGCCCGCCACCACGCATAGAACATCCTCAACATCCTTGTACAGACATTGAAGGATCTCAGCCTTCTGAGGAAGTAGAGTCGGCTCTGGCCCTTCTTGTACAGTGCCTCTGTGCGTTTTGACCCGTTCAGTTTGTTGTCGATGTGCACACGAGGTATTTGTACACCTCAACCATGTCCACATCGACTCCCCTGATGGAAACGGGGGTCACAGATGCACTCCTCCTCCTCCCCAGCTCCACAACCAGTTCCTTGGTCTTCACCACATTTAGCTGCAGGTGGTTTTTATCGCACCATGTGACGAAGTCCACTACCAGTTCCCGGTATTCCCTCTCGTCACCGTCCTTTATACATCCCACTATCGCAGAGTCATCAGAAAACTTCTGAAGGTGGCAGGACTCTGACCGATAGTGGAAGTCGTTGGTGTAGACAGTGAAGAGGAAGGGAGAGAGGACTGTCCCCTCTCTCCCTTCCAAAAAGAGTATCCAAAAGAGAATGCAAGACAAGGTAATTATATCGGCGGCAACTAACTTATCCTCCAAGACGGGAGCGATAAGCGTTTCTTCACGAAAGTGTACTCACGGTAATGTTCAGTGAACGACTGACAATCTGAATAGTAAACAAGGAGGACATATAAAGCAGAATAAACTATACACACCAGGTACCAATCATGGCAATCAGGGAAGAAAGACAGGTAATTACATTTGGGCAACACAAGGGCTTTTGCTCCCAGGTGAGAGCAAAACCCCAAACGTTACAAAATCCTTCTGCCATACACAAGTCATCCTATGTTTCTGAAGGTTTTGGTTAACTGGTAATGTATTTAAAGGTCCCATATTGGGGGAAAACACACTTTCAACCCAGTCAGATTTAGCACCCAGCCGTATTGAGAAACTGTGCCTTTAAACGACTTCCGTCTTTATGTGATCTCACACGAAAAGGTTCACCGCAATGCGCTGCCTTGACCCGCATGCGCATGGGAAAAATTTACAAAGCGCTTGCTCGTAAACGTTCTCTTTTCTACCTACAGTTGAACATGAATATGTTTCTGACATTTTTAATTGTAATCGTACAGCATTTGTAGATGTACGATAATTATTGATCAAGGCGGCTCAGAAACAGCCCATTGAGAACGCAACTGAAAAACAAGCGTATAGCGGCTGCTAGAATAGAACCTCAAAGACCCATTTAACTAGTTGAAAAGGACGACATTATGGGACCTTTTAAAACAAAATCACGTTTCCACTATAATGTTGCTGTTACCTCAGGCCTGTGTAACGTGGAGAGTTAAGAGCACTATGGCACTAAGGTATTTTTACTGCACTTTTATTGCCGAAGCGAACACTTGCTGCTGGTACGAGCAAGGGGGGGGGGGGGAAATGTGAGCATGTTTTCATTATTCAAATGGAGTATCTGCACCCTGGTCCTCTCCCACATGCTCCTCTACTGTTTTAATACAGCGATATTAGACTTGACACACAAAGGTCAGAAGGGCCGATTCACTGAATTGAAATGCAGAAAAGTATTTAAATGACCGTGGATACAAAATGAGCCTCATTTATCAATATTTCTGTACGTGTGTAGAAGGTTGAAAGTTGGTAAGTAATGATGTGCCACAATTGACTGAAAGCACAAAATGTCAAGTATTCATTCTAATCAAATTGGAAATGCAAAGTGGAAATGAGTTTGATAGTGTATTATTTGAAAAGCTCTCCATACAAATATGTGTGCATTTTGTTTGATAAACGGTGCTTGATATGTGCAGACATTCTATCATTAGTGTTTTTGTAATGGAAAGTATGATCCCAGTGATCCCTCGGAATCTATTCATGCGTGCGTGCGTGCGTGCTTTCAGAAAGATCCTTTGATGAATATTGGCCTTCAGTGATGAGCTTGGTAGATTTGGGAGGACCAAACAGAATGATTTCTTTTCATTTAGTTGAAGGACATTTTGAGACATCCATGATTTTATGTCCTCAATGCAGGCTCTCAGATTGCCGAGGTTGGAGGTATTATTAGGTTTTAGGGGAAGATATAATTGTGTGTCATCAGCGTAAAAATGGTAGGAGATATTATGCTTCTGAATGATTTCAGCTAGTCATCATCATTAGGTGGCTTCTTCGTTCCGAAGGTTGCCTATCACTCTCCAACCCATTCTGTCCCCACTTCTTCTCTCCAACTCCGTGACTCCGCCTCTCACTCCACTCCAATCACAGACATCGTCTACCCAGCCTCTTCTTGGTCTTCCACTTCCTCTCTTTCCATCCACCTTCCCCATCACCACCTTCTTGAACATCTCCCCGCTGGATCCTCTCAGAACATGCCCGCACAACTCCATCTTTCTCTTTTTCAACCTCTCCAGCAGCTGTCCCCCTTGCATATCCGCTCTTCTCAGTACCTCCTCATTCTTGATCTTATCCTTCCATGTTATCTTCAGCATCTTCCTCAGTGTCCACATTTCAAAAGAGTCTATCATCCTCTTTGCCTCTTCATTCATTCATTAGTGGTCTTTCAGAATGTCAAAATGTATTTGGAGCTTGTTTTGCTTCCGGGACGTGATATAATTCTTTCCCCGGGTAGAGTTCTCTTGCCAAAATCCCATCCGTGGAGACCACAAAAGGAGTCTTGGATATCTAGAAGCAGTTGTCGATTGTAGACAATTTTAACTTATGGATGGATGTTAGACACAAACAAGGCAAGGAAAAACACAGATAAATGAGGCAGTGACGGGCAGCCATGGACAGAGGCGCAGCCATCTTGCTCTCTCTCTCATAGGTCACTAGATGTATCAACTTATAATACATGTTTCACGTTGGCATTTCATGTCAGCAGTTATTGCATGTCCATGATGACGGTGTAGTGGCTGAGCATTGGGACCACGATGACAGTGTAGCGGCTGAGTGTTGGGACCACGATGACAGTGTAGCGGCTGACAGCAAAAACTTGGCAAATCTACTGTAAATCCACAGATGTATCATATTTCAGAGTTATAGCTCTGTATGTCACCCAGACCGTCCTCTCCTTCCCTGCTGATGGGGCACTGCTTCCTAAAAGATGGTCCCTTCAATGAAATCGCTATCTTCCTCTCACGTGTTTGCTGAAAAACATGGACAGAGGATATATAGCCTACATACTATGTGGTGTGTAAGTGTTGTACAGTATGCAGTAGACTAGTAGAGGATATATAGCCTACATACTATGTGGAGTGTAAGCGTTGTACAGTATGCAGTAGAGGATATATAGCCTACATACTATGTGGTGTGTAAGCATTGTACAGTATGCAGTAGAGGCCTAAGCACCCAACCTTGTCAATCTTCCATGTCACTGCTCCGCCCTCAGGTGAAGTTCCCCAGAGTGTTATGGACCTGCTGCAGGTGGACACATTCCAAGCAACTCCCAGGTGTTTTTTTTACGAGTTGAAGACCCCCCCCCCCCCCCCCCACACACACACACGTGTTTTTAACTCTTTCAGTGCCACGCCTGGTTTTCCATTTTACCGCTTGAATGCCACCATCCGCGCCAATGTTAACGTTAATATCGCCTAATCTATGTTTTAAATTATGGCTATGTGTCTAATCTGCCCATCGCATTATCAAAGACTATTTTCCAGACAGTGCTGTGAAGGCAGATTGTTTTTTTATCGTGTCGTTGCCGTTTCAGAGCAGTTAGAAAAGCCCCCGTTTTGATATAAAAAACAGCTCATTCTGGAGCATTCTATGAAAATCGTCTTTTAGTGGAATATTCCACAACGTTGATATTCGTCGGCCTTTTTATGAATCGTTTTCAAATAAACGCTAGATGATCAATATTATACGTGCACGCACGCACATTACGGCCGCGCGCGGATAATCGCCTCGTTGATTTCCTCTCGGAGTTTTACATTGAAACCGAAAGAAGACATTTCACAAAACAGCTTATAACTTCATCAAACGTACTCTGATTATCCTACCACTGATAACATAGAGTCCTTACCTGACATCAGATGGTATCCAACTGGTATATTCCAATTCCTGATCACCATTCGAAAAAATCGATACGTGTATGGATCCAACGCGACACAGTGGATCTCCATGATCCGCGGGGATCTGAGGCTCCAGAATAAACTCTAGTAACCCCGGCTGGATCAGTGAACTGGAAAATGTGGAGTACCGGATTTTTTTCCCCATTCATTTTCATTGAGTCCATTCCAAAATCACTTATGTCATCTGGGAGACGACAGGGGGCGCTTTTTTCCACAGTGATCACCGGCGCAGCTCGGCAATACTCGGGTAGGCTCGGGTGATGCAATAATTTTTTCAGATCGCAAAAAAAAAATAAAAAATAATAATTCAGAGAAATCTCGTGAGTGGCTAGCAACCACCTATAAAAAAACACGAGAAATCTCGTGAGTGGCACTGAAAGAGTTAACCTTTATTTTTTAGGTTTTTAGCAGCATCCCTACACCTTTGCCATAACTGAGAAGAGAAACCTCTTGCGCATTTTTGTAATTTTTGAATAACTTTTTCTTTCTCGCCAGTGGTAAAAGTGTGCCTACCAGTAATTTTGTCTTTGATGCCGCATGTGGGGCTAATGGGAAAACTGTGTTTCACCGAAGGATGATAATGCAATGACGCCGGGGGACCTGATCAGCAATGCTAAGCTTGTTTTGGCTAGCGATTTTAACTGCCGCTTTGAAATAAAAATAAATCCCCCGCCTTATCAGAGAAAGAAATGTATATTAGAAGGCCTTGTTCACGGGACCACAGCCTGCATGAACACAGACAAAGCTAGGATTGATCAGGGGCGACAGTGGCTTGGGAGGTAGAGCAGTCGTCTGGCAATCCGGAGGTTCCCGGTTCGATTCCCGCTCCTCCCGGGCAGCGTGTCGATGTGTCCTTGAGCAAGACACTTAACCCCTAATTGCTCCCGATGAGCAGGTTGGCACCTTGCATGGTTGCCTCCGCCGTCGGTGTGTGAATGTGTGAGTGAATGGGTAAAATGTGAGTAACAAATTGTAAAGCGCTTTGGATAAAAGCGCTATATAAAAAAGCAGCCATTTACCATATACCATTTATTGATGGTCCATTCATTTCCTAGGATATTCTGCAGTGACGGGGCCCGACGGAAATACTTCGTCCTATGAGAGGTCTATGAAGGACCTGTGAACACCTCGCCCCCCTTCCCCCCTCATGCCTTCCACCAAGCTGGTTAACTTTATCTTTTTCCACCTAAACAGTTCGCCGGATTTTATTTTTTTTACATGCATAGTCAAGTCAAGTAATTTATTTATGTAGCGCATTTAAAAGCTCAGAGAGCCGACCAAAGTGCTGTACAGTAACTACAGAATAAAAAACTATAGACATAGTCACACAGTGTAACAGAGGACAATACAACATGACAAAAGACAGGATGGACAGTCAATACAGTAGGACCACAAGACATAGGAGACTAGCCGATATGTTATGGGAGTAGGACTATGCAACAGACAGTACGGTAGGACATAAGACACAGGGAATGGCAATATAGTAACTGGACACTGTAGAGAACACAGAACAGCAACACCAGGGGGACTGAGTAAGCACTAGGCTGAGAGAGAAAATTGTAGAGAGAATGGTAAGGTAGCGGGGATTAATCCTAGCCAAATGCTATGGAGTAGAGGTGGGGTTTGAGGTGGGATTTAAAAGCATCCACAGAGGGAGTCAGATCTTATGTCTGGGGGAAGACCATTCCATAGCCTGGGGGCCACTGCTGCAAACGAGCGGTCACCTCAAGTTTTAGACTTGGTGCGAGGGACAGTCAGGAGGGCCATGTTTGATGATCTAATGGACCTGGGGGCTGAGTAGGGGGTTAGGAGGTCTGATATATACAGGGGGGCTACGCCAGTCATTGCCTTAAAAATAAAAAGGAGGATTTTAAAATATATTCTCAGGGTGACAGGGAGCCAATGGAGGGAGGCCAGCACAGGGGTGATGTGTTCCCTCCTTTTGGTGGCAGTCAAGAGCCTTGCTGCTGAGTTCTGAACCAGCTGGAGACGTGATAAGGATGTTTGGCTGATGCCTGTGTACAGGGAGTTACAATAGTCCAGACGTGAAGTGAAAAAAGCTGGATTTGACAACGGAATTGACCTGTTTGTAAAATTTTACCCCAAGGCTCTTGACATGGGGCTTGACATAGGTGGAAAGCTGACCTAAGCTGTCTGTGATGAGCTTGGTAGATTTGGGAGGACCAAACAGAATGATTTCTTTTCATTTAGTTGAAGGACACATTTTGAGACATCCATGATTTTATGTCCTCAATGCAGGCTCTCAGATTGCCGAGGTTGGAGGTATTATTAGGTTTTAGGGGAAGATATAATTGTGTGTCATCAGCGTAAAAATGGTAGGAGATATTATGCTTCTGAATGATTTCAGCTAGTGGTCTTTCAGAATGTCAAAATGTATTTGGAGCTTGTTTTGCTTCCGGGACGTGATATAATTCTTTCCCCGGGTAGAGTTCTCTTGCCAAAATCCCATCCGTGGAGACCACAAAAGGAGTCTTGGATATCTAGAAGCAGTTGTCGATTGTAGACAATTTTAACTTATGGATGGATGTTAGACACAAACAAGGCAAGGAAAAACACAGATAAAATGAGGCAGTGACGGGCAGCCGTGGACAGAGGCGCAGCCATCTTGCTCTCTCTCTCTCTCTCTCTCTCTCTCTCTCTCTCTCTCTCTCTCTCTCTCTCTCTCTCTCATAGGTCACTAGATGTATCGACTTATAATACGTGTTTCACGTTGGCATTTCATGTCAGCAGTTATTGCATGTCCACGATGACAGTGTAGCGGCTGAGCGTTGGGACCATGATGACAGTGTAGCGGCTGAGCGTTGGGACCATGATGACAGTGTAGCGGCTGAGCGTTGGGACCATGATGACAGTGTAGCGGCTGAGCGTTGGGACCATGATGACAGTGTAGCGGCTGAGCGTTGGGACCATGATGACAGTGTAGCGGCTGAGCGTTGGGACCATGATGACAGTGTAGCGGCTGAGAGTTGGGACCATGATGACAGTGTAGCGGCTGAGCGTTGGGACCACGATGACAGTGTAGCGGCTGAGCGTTGGGACCACGATGACAGTGTAGCGGCTGAGCGTTGGGACCATGATGACAGTGTAGCGGCTGAGCGTTGGGACCATGATGACAGTGTAGCGGCTGAGCGTTGGGACCATGATGACAGTGTAGCGGCTGAGCGTTGGGACCGTGATGACAGTGTAGCGGCTGAGAGTTGGGACCACGATGACAGTGTAGCGGCTGAGCGTTGGGACCACGATGACAGTGTAGCGGCTGAGCGTTGGGACCGTGATGACAGTGTAGCGGCTGAGCGTTGGGACCATGATGCCAGTGTAGCGGCTGGGCGTTGGGACCACGATGCCAGTGTAGCGGCTGAGCGTTGGGACCATGATGACAGTGTAGCGGCTGAGCGTTGGGACCATGATGACAGTGTAGCGGCTGAGCGTTGGGACCACGATGACAGTGTAGCGGCTGAGCGTTGGGACCACGATGACAGTGTAGCGGCTGAGCGTTGGGACCATGATGACAGTGTAGCGGCTGAGCGTTGGGACCATGATGACAGTGTAGCGGCTGAGCGTTGGGACCATGATGACAGTGTAGCGGCTGAGCGTTGGGACCATGATGACAGTGTAGCGGCTGAGCGTTGGGACCACGATGACAGTGTAGCGGCTGAGCGTTGGGACCCCGATGACAGTGTAGCGGCTGAGCGTTGGGACCACGATGACAGTGTAGCGGCTGAGCGTTGGGACCACGATGACAGTGTAGCGGCTGAGCGTTGGGACCACGATGACAGTGTAGCGGCTGAGCGTTGGGACCACGATGACAGTGTAGCAGCTGAGCGTTGGGACCACGATGACAGTGTAGCGGCTGAGCGTTGGGACCGTGATGACAGTGTAGCGGCTGAGCGTTGGGACCATGATGCCAGTGTAGCGGCTGGGCGTTGGGACCACGATGCCAGTGTAGCGGCTGAGCGTTGGGACCATGATGACAGTGTAGCGGCTGAGCGTTGGGACCATGATGACAGTGTAGCGGCTGAGCGTTGGGACCACGATGACAGTGTAGCGGCTGAGCGTTGGGACCACGATGACAGTGTAGCGGCTGAGCGTTGGGACCATGATGACAGTGTAGCGGCTGAGCGTTGGGACCATGATGACAGTGTAGCGGCTGAGCGTTGGGACCATGATGACAGTGTAGCGGCTGAGCGTTGGGACCATGATGACAGTGTAGCGGCTGAGCGTTGGGACCACGATGACAGTGTAGCGGCTGAGCGTTGGGACCCCGATGACAGTGTAGCGGCTGAGCGTTGGGACCACGATGACAGTGTAGCGGCTGAGCGTTGGGACCACGATGACAGTGTAGCGGCTGAGCGTTGGGACCACGATGACAGTGTAGCGGCTGAGCGTTGGGACCACGATGACAGTGTAGCGGCTGAGCGTTGGGACCACGATGACAGTGTAGCAGCTGAGCGTTGGGACCATGATGACAGTGTAGCGGCTGAGCGTTGGGACCATGATGACAGTGTAGCGGCTGAGCGTTGGGACCATGATGACAGTGTAGCGGCTGAGCGTTGGGACCACGATGGTTCACAGGCCTCCTCAGACTTTGAGGAAGTAGAGAGAAGCCCCCCCCCCCCCCCCCGCCCCCCCTGTGGAAGAATGTGAGAAGGGCGCTCTGGTGACAAGTTCTGCACAAATAACAATCTGTATAGTCAAAGTCACGCCTCCAAGAGCAGGTAACTATAGAAAAGTCACGTTTCTGAGTGGAGGGGACCTTTAATGCAGCTGCCCATTTCTCTGCATCCAATAGCGGATTCTGATAGAAAACCTCTAACTGGCCAAGTTAAACATTATAGTGGCCCCTGACCCCCGACCCCTGACCCCTGCCATGCCACGTTGGTTATTAGTTAGCCGTACGCTTCACGTCGGCCCTCTCTCACGACCACAAACACATCTGTTTCCCACGACACAGACGGGAGACCTTTACTAAAAAAGGCCCTCTTTTCCTCCGGGGGGAGAAGTTGGGCCGGTGGTTTTCAGGAGAGATTTGAGAGTGTTGTTTATGTTTTCTCAAGGGTTTTGTTATGACCAATTCTGATGGTTTGTTGCATCAAGCGACGTTTCTCAAAAAAGACGGAATAGATGCCACACTGTATTTACCCCGACTCTCCCCGACTGTTTGCACAAGACGAATTAACGCCAACGAAACGCTCTCTCGTCAGACACTCCCTGCAGCATTAGAGGGAACAGCGAAATATTCTATTTAAATCATTTATATTTTTCTGTTTTTTTCTTTTCTCGTTACAGCAAGAGGTTCCAAGAGACGCTGAGTTATAAGGTATGCATTGAAGATGTGATGAAATTGCCCCCGTTGTATCTATTATTAATTTATGTAGATGCAAGTCGTCGGGCACAGAACCATTTAATGTAATGAAAATCTCCCCTGTTTTGATGAGTGTTGGGCCTCAGTCAGTTCACACGATTTCTCACGGCAAATGGGAAGAAGCGGACCTGTTTTTCAATAACAGAACCCTCACGGTGTGCGTTCTCTCGGCATAATGAAAGCCGTTTTTCCACCATTAAAGTGCAACACTTCAAGAAGCTGCTGGTTGCATTAACAGAAGTGCAACTGAGTCAGGAATTTTAATATTCAAGGTTTATATTATAACGCTTGAACGTTTGAACCTGTGTATGTTTTATTACGACAAGCATTACAGAGACACTAAATTGATGTTTAGATGCGTCAGGAATGTGGAAAACATCTTGACGATATGTCGCCGGCGGTCTCCCCATTTCTCCTGCCTGACCTTGTGTATCTCCACTGCTGTCGTCTTCATTTCTCCATTTTCAACGGAGAGAGAGATAACATCACCACCAACCTCGTGATAGCACTGAGCTCTGGCCTTTTTCCCCCAGGAACAGAGATTATTACCCCGGGATTCACAAGTTAGAGAGCCTCACGCCCGTCACCGCTCGGCCACCGACACGGCCTTGAACCCCGGGAAGGGGCCATCCCATAATGATACATGGGAGTTGTCCCCGCCCCCTCTGAGGAATCGGTGGAGAGGCTGCTGTGGGCCTCGCCATGGCAACCGCACTGTGGTAGTCGATGGGTCACGACATCGGATTGCCTCCGACATCCATCTCTCTCCGGCGCTCTTGGACACGTAACGATCTGATGTGCTGTTAGACGCGTAGAGGAAGAGCGCCGGAAGGCTTTCACCGAGTGCAATTTGTCCGTATTGTTTCCATCCGTCCAAAAAAAAACGGAGCCAGACAATGGAATCCTAATGAGCATAACTGCAGTCTGCAAATGAACACCGAGACACTTTAGCCACAACAGAGGAGACGTCTATATCCCGTTTTAAACACACAGACTCATTATCCAAAAATTAACCCTGTAAGCTCTGTAAATCCCCCCTGTCACCCTCTAATGCTTTTATTTTTATCCAGTATGTTTGCTATTTGCTGCGTATCAGTACTCAACCCGAGCCCTTGACTGAACACTGCATTCCACGGCTCTGTGCCACGCTACACGCTACTCACTACATGCTACACGCTACACACTACACGCTACTCACTACACGGTACACACTACATGCTACACGCTACACACTACACGCTACTCACTACACACTACACGCTACTCACTACACACTACACACTACACACTACACGCTACTCACTACACACTACACACTACACACTACACACTTCACACTACACACTACACACTACACGCTACACACTACACACTACACACTACACACTACACACTACACACTACTCACTACACACTACTCACTACACACTACACACTTCACACTACACGCTACACGCTACACACTACACACTACACGCTACACGCTACACACTACACGCTACACGCTACACGCTACTCACTACACACTACACACTACACACTACACGCTACACACTACACACTCCACACTACTCGCTACACACTACACACTACACACTACTCACTACACACTACTCACTACACACTACTCACTACACACTACTCACTACACACTACACGCTACTCACTACACGCTACACACTACTCACTACACGCTACACACTACACACTACTCACTACACGCTACACACTACTCACTACACGCTACACACTACACACTACTCACTACACACTACACACTACTCACTACACACTACTCACTACACACTACACACTACACACTACTCACTACACACTACACACTACTCACTACACGCTACACACTACACACTACACGCTACACGATACACACTACTCACTACACGCTACACACTACACACCACACGCTACACACTACTCACTACACACTACACACTACTCACTACACGCTACACACTACACGATACACACTACTCACTACACGCTACACACTACACACTACACGCTACACACTACTCACTACACGCTACACGCTACACACTACTCACTACACGCTACTCACTACACGCTACTCACTACACGCTACACACTACTCACTACACGCTACACACTACTCACTACACACTACACACTACACACTACACACTACTCACTACACACTACACACTACACACTACTCACTACACACTACACACTACTCACTACACACTACTCACTACACGCTACACACTACACACTACACACTACACGCTACACACTACACACTACACGCTACTCACTACACACTACACGCTACTCACTACACGCTACTCACTACACACTACACACTACACACTACTCACTACTCACTACACACTACTCACTACACACTACTCACTACACACTACACACTACACACTACTCACTACTCACTACTCACTACACACTACTCACTACACACTACACACTACTCACTACACACTACACACTACTCACTACACGCTACACACTACACACTACACACTACTCACTACACGCTACACACTACACGATACACACTACTCACTACACGCTACACACTACACACTACACGCTACTCACTACACACTACTCACTACACGCTACACACTACACGATACTCACTACACGCTACACACTACACACTACTCACTACACGCTACACACTACACGATACACACTACTCACTACACGCTACACACTACACACTACACGCTACACACTACTCACTACACACTACACACTACTCACTACACGCTACACACTACACGATACTCACTACACGCTACACACTACACACTACACGCTACACACTACTCACTACACGCTACACACTACTCACTACACACTACTCACTACACGCTACTCACTACACACTACTCACTACACGCTACACACTACACACTACTCACTACACGCTACACACTACACACTACTCACTACACGCTACACACTACTCACTACACGCTACTCACTACACGCTAGGCGGCATAGTCGTCCTGCAGCTAGTTACATAGGCTGACGACACTCTGACAAATGGCACATCGACGGAATAAAACTGCTAATGATCTGAGATATTGGTGCTCAGCGGCGACTCCAGGACCACCTGGACCTTTCGCCTCGCTCTCGCCGCTGACCCCTTTTGAGTGAGGAATGGAATCATTTAGAGCGGGGAGCGGGTTAGAGACGACTAGCTGCTCTCCTGGGTCGTTACGTGAGCCGCGAGCGGGAGAAACAGGATGGGGGGAGACTTGTCCTTTGGTTCGGGAATACATTTCTTGGTGATCTCCCTGGCCTCTGCGGAGTCTATAAGGGGCCGGCGTTACGTGAAGAGTTGTGTGTTGTTTTGTGTTTACACAGTAGTACTTTTCTCACGGAAATAACCGCTATTGTTTAAATAGCTCCACATTCTGCAATGCCAGTAGATCCAGCTTTAATTTAAAATAATAATCTTGGAACATTTTCATATAAATAAATGTCTATTTTTCCGCTCCCTAGAACAGCCGAGAACAGCGAATGTATTGCTGATGATAATCAGTGGTGTCCGGTCGGACATTCCCAGGAAAATCACTCTGCACGTCAGGAAGTGACACGTTTTACGCAGTGTTGGGGAGTAGCTTCGCTGAGAGTATAATTGAAGAGCATAATGTATTAAATTGGCTTAGTGTGGCTTTGTATTCCTCTCCCAGTATGAACGATACCTCTAACAAGCCTAAGCTAGAGTTAACAACCTGCCTTTTCTCCTGGTTTAGGAACACATGGTCCTCTGTCGCTTCGCAGACCAGACGGCTGGCCAGCTTCCTCCTGAGAGACGCCTCATAGGTAGCGTTGCCTTTACCTCTTCGCTTGGACGAGTGCAGCTCCTGTAGACGATTCTACACCCTGGCTACTGGAATAAAGCTTTGACACACACCTTTCCACACCGGCTCGCCCACCACCGATGTGAAGAGAGCCTGGTTGTAAAACATGATTCACCGTAACAAAGTGACTGCGTAGAGAACTGTTGTTTTGCAGTTGTCTGGCCCGAGGGCAAGTGTTTTGTCAGATAGATTGAATCTCCTCTCCGGGCCTTTGGTGCAGTTTTTTGTTGCACAGCGTTTTATTGTGTGTGCGTGTGTGTGTGTGAGGGAGGGGGGGGTCTATTGAAGAGAAGGAGCCTGTCCTTATCCTGGTAGCCATCAAATCAGAGCTCCCTCCTGCATTGGGAGGAGGCCCTCCTGTGCCTCATCCGTCTACAGTGTTCTCATATGTACCTGACACCGCCTGTCACGCCGGCTTGTGCTCTGTATCAGTTATGCTCTCTCTATCAGTGAGCGGGGCACCATGTGGCGGCTCTAGCCAGCCCCCTTTCCCAGTAACGCGTTCTAAACATCTTTGATCTCGTCTCCCCCGGAGCCTGCCTGGTCTGCCTGCCACTGTCTGAGCGGCATGCAGCACATTATTCTACCCCCCCGTCGCCAAGCTGCACCGTACAGCTGCAGAACTAGGTAATTTATTTAAAGTGTCTGCTTTTTTAAAAGGGACTTCTGACAGGGCAGGGGAGTGATTTCAAAGTGATAGTGTCGACGCACAAATGACCCCTTTTTAGAAAAAGTATTAGCCCTCGGGATCTGGGCAACGTAACGAGTTGAAAGAAACACCAGAAGTATGAGCATGTGTGATTTATACGATGAAACAGGGTAAGAGAAAGTGTCCACCGGTGTACATATTCATTTGAATTTGTTGTCTATTTTGTTGGTAAATGAAAGGTCAAGACAATGCAACGTTGCGTCACATTGGACCAGCATTCTACACGACCGGTGTCCTGAACTTGGTCTAAAGTTCGAGTGTGGGTTCGAGTCTCTGTGATCTAGTATCACTAAAGTTACAGTGTGGGTTCGAGTCCCTGTGATCTAGTATCACTAAAGTTACAGTGTGGGTTCGAGTCCCTGTGTGGGTTCAAGTCCCTGTGATCTAGTATCACTAAAGTTACAGAAGTATGTTGGGAATTACAGGAGTATTACTGAATAGAGAGCCTATTAGGATGCTAGATCCTAATGTGAAACACTATGATTTGCCATATCTTGCTATGCTCGCTCATGCCTGTATTTTTTATGTCCGTTCTATTTTATAATTTTTTTTTTACTATTTTTAAACTGAATCATTTTAAACTATTTTTACTATTTGTGTTACTGAAAACTGTAAGCGGAGAGCCTATTGGGATGCTAGATCCTAATGTGAAACACTGTGATTCTACCTGTCTATCTTTTTATGCTCGCTTATGCCTGTATTTTTTACTGTTGTGAAGCACTTTGAACTGCAACCTCTGTATGAAAAGTGCTATACAAATAAAGTTATTATTATTATTATTATTATTATTAAAGTTACCCCTGGTCCCACGATCGCCAGACTTCGGTATTGTTGTCAAGGGAACATGGTTATCAAGGAACCATGATCATTTTGTCGATCTGGAAACATCCTCTGTCAGATGTTGACCTTTTCCCCCTCTGCGCTTCTCTCCAGGTAAGCAGTGTATGGGCCTCGTGGATCTGGACCGTTCCTGGGCAGCAGAGGACCATGGGTACTCGGTACAGGTGATGACCATGGAGCCCGAGAGCTGCTCGCCCAAGAACAACATGCTGGTGGGCGTGGCTAGAGGAACCCGCACTGCCACCCAATAGACCCGTTCCTATCCAGCCGGCGGGAGCAGCACAGATCTAGTGCTGCGAGGACCTTGTGTAGTCATAGGTCAGAGCAGTGCAGATCTAGTGCTGCGAGGACCTTGTGTAATCGTAGGTCAGAGCAGTGCAGACTTAGTGCTGCGAGGACCTTGTGTAGTCGTAGGTCAGAGCAGTGCAGACTTAGTGCTGCGAGGACCTTGTGTAATCCTAATTCGGAGGATCTTCACTGTGTTGAGGGGCTGATGAAGTATGAAAGCATTCAGGCTGTGTGATTACATTATTTGTATTGAAAATCATTACTTGCCTCAACTCATTTATGAACAACACCTAGTCAGCTTTTCTGATGTATGAAATTTAATTGTGTTTTTTTTCGTCTTTAGTTTTTTGCTTGTTTTCATTGAACCGCTGTGCCAATACTGTGTCTTTATTGAACCTGAGGCTTTATTAAACATGCATAGCTCACCTTGTTGTCACAGATATTGATCAGATCCACCCGGGGACTTGAGCAGGCTACTCTCTGAGGCCTCATGCCCTGTAATTCCTTTTTAAGGACTTGTTTTGTACTTACTTTTGCACTATTGTTTGCTGAACAGTAACAGCTGGTCCACATCGCAGGCGTGACGGCTTCCTCGCTGAACTGCAGCGGTGCACACGCGTGACGGTGTCAGACAGCGTGGTGAAAAGAGAGTTTTCACTGTATATTTTTCAGTACCTCGCATCTCACGCTAGATAATAGGCTCTGAACCAAATCTCTAGGATGACATGCAGAGCCTCTCTGCTCGCTTGGGTTGTGTGGCTGCTCTAACCTGTTAACATGGTCACTGTGTGGCTGCTCTAACCTGTTAACATGGTCACTGTGTAGCTGCTCTAACCTGTTAACATGGTCACTGTGTGGCTGCTCTAACCTGTTAACATGGTCACTGTGTGGCTGCTCTAACCTGTTAACATGGTCACTGTGTGGCAGCGGCTGCTCTAACCTGTTAACATGGTCACTGTGTGGCTCTAACCCAGGGGTCAGGAACCTTTTTGACTGGGAGAGCCATAAAAGCCAAATATTTCTAAATATATTTCATTGAGAGCCATATAGTATTTTTAACATATAATAAATTAAATATGTCTTACTTTTAATGCAACTTCTGGTGCTGCATGGTTTTGCTGATGGCCTTGTAATCTGGTTCATACGTGGTGAGATTGAGCTTCATGCAGGCATTGAGGCTTCCATCAGTTAAACGTGAGCGTAGGTTGGTCTTAATGTTCCTCATATGCGAGAATGACTGCCCACATGCATATGTAGAGCCAAACATGGTCAATACGGCAATACTCACACTGCATTGTGTGGTATGTCACAGGAAGCTCGTTCCAAGTTTTAAGAATCAGCTGGTCTTCAGGTTGAAGATTTTTAATTTCTGTCCACTTGTGTTCCCACGCCAGCTCTGCTCGCTATATCTTCAGCTACAGATACTATTAGCTGTATCTTCAAAACTAATTCTGTTTACTTTAAAATGACACAGTATTATTAAGAAATATCACAAGTATTAAAAAAAAAAAAACGTTTTTTTTTTTTTTTTTTTTTTTTACTCAAAAAATTCTGGGAGCCATATGCTGTCACCAGAAGAGCCATATATGGCTCGCGAGCCATAGGTTCCCGACCCCTGCTCTAACCTGTTAACATGGTCACTGTGTAGCTGCTCTAACCTGTTAACATGGTCACTGTGTGGCTGCTCTAACCTGTTAACATGGTCACTGTGTGGCTGCTCTAACCTGTTAACATGGTCACTGTGTGGCAGCGGCTGCTCTAACCTGTTAACATGGTCACTGTGTAGCTGCTCTAACCTGTTAACATGATCACTGTGTAGCTGCTCTAACCTGTTAACATGGACTGTGTAGCTCCTTGTGTAGCTGCTCTAACCTGTTAACATGGTCACTGTGTAGCTGCTCTAACCTGCTGACATGGTCACTGTGTGGCTGCTCTAACCTGTTAACATGGTCACTGTGTAGCTGCTCTAACCTGTTAACATGGTCACTGTGTAGCTGCTCTAACCTGTTAACATGGTCACTGTGTAGCTGCTCTAACCTGTTAACATGGTCACTGTGTAGCTGCTCTAACCTGTTAACATGGTCTCTGTTACAAAGGATCAGATTAAACCGAATATATATATTTATTTATTGATATATATTGCATAGTATTTGTATATCGTTTGATATCCCCTGTATATTCCTTGTACATATACACGGAATATCCCTTTAGCCCAGACCATAATAGTTCATTCTCCTATTGGACAGCGGTCCACCGGCGCCAGGGACCGGCCTCCGGAGCCAGGTTCAAAGTCACCGTCAAGATGTGTCTGGACATGCCCGCCCTTGCCCAGGGATACGCGACAGAAATGAGAGTGGAACTAGTTTTGTGCACCGTGCGTATAAATACGGCGCAGGTGAATGTAGAAGCCCCTTAGCCCCTTACCTCCGTACCCTTCGTCCAGTTAGCATGTTACCGATAAGTTGAAGCCTCACCCACGATACAACGTGCGGTGAAGTATGGCCTGTTTGGCCCCAGAATAGAGCATCGAGACCGCGTGCGAATTAATAACTGAATTGTCAGAGTTTGACGCTATACCGTCGAGTGCGACATATTTCTATTGAGTCTTTAATAGTCTATTTGTGTATAGTGTATCGTGCGGTTATAATTCTACAGTGACCAGCATCTCCAACGCTTCCTCGTATTAGCTAGAGTTCTTATCCAGGCTGGGCCGACCGCATGGCGCTTTCACCCGAGGAGACCTAGGCGAGAGCCGTATGGACATGTACACTGGATTAATCTACCCGACGACTACATAGCCCTTTGCGGCTGGAATATATTTGCTTTGGTCCTGTGATTTATGGAGCGGAGAACCAGCCAACGCTGCACGTGTTGGATTTACCCCGAGAGGAGTCAAGTCGAGTCGGCGCTCAGAGAGCCTGAGGCCGCCTAGCTTTCTTCCCTGTGGAGCTACAGTCTACAAGAGAACCAAGCTGTATTCGTCTGTGGATCAAGAGGCTACTGCACCGACTTCTGTACCTGAAGTCTCCCTAGTCATCGTTGACCAGACGTCCTACTACCGACAGATCTTCTACCCCCCTTGCTGGCTTACAACCAGTGGGAACCCCTTCCAGTATCTCCCGCTATTACTAGTGTACCATAGATATAATTCCCTAAGATTCAGGTTGTATAATTACCTCCTGCGTAACCAGAGAATGGACATTCGTTATTGATTTGCCTACGCATATTCCTTTGCCTTACAAGTGCATTCAAAGAATAATGTAAAGTATCCTATGTACCTTTTGCTCCATTAAATACTTGATTAATACCTTTGACTGGAACCGATTTCATTGTGGGAAGTGTTCATCATATTCATATATCGTGTACTGTATGGCCAGTAATTAAAGTACATAAAGCGGTAGTGGTTTAATGATACCATACTTATCAATACAGTCAGGGAATTGTACCCCTCAGTTACAATTGGTCCTTCGAGCCGGATGGTAACTAGTGTAATATTAATATAGTGGTATTAATATTGACATGGCCTATGATGAACACTCCACAAAACGGTTCTCCTAAAGTAGATCGCCCGCAGCGTAGACGGCAGACACCTCAGTACTTAGAGGATTACGTTGCCAGTATACTACCTAGCCTTCTACAGACGGTAAACGCGGAAAAAGTAGATAGTAAAATTATGTCCGACCCTATCGCCCAGGTTAACCCGCCAATAGAGGCCCTAGTGGGTTCTAATGTAACCGACCAAGCTCACGGTAGGGACCAGGAGGGACCCGACACGACTTTACCCCCCGCCAAGACCGAAGAAGTAGTCCCCGGAGAGCTCCAGGATAAAGACAGCTCTCCAGGGATGGAACTCTACCCGTTACAAGAAGAGGAGAGCACCCAGGAGATGGATCTCCAGGACTCGCCACAGGAGAACAGATCTCCAACGAGTACTGCCGGGAGCGGATCACCTCAACCAGCGTCTTCCCCCAGCGGGGCGGACAAGATGCTGGCACAGGCATTCCTCGCCAGCCTAGCAGCCTCTACAGAGCGCGATCGACTCCAAGCACAGATGCTTAGCGAGCGCGAACATTCTTCCATGGAAAGAGAACGCATTCAAGCGCAGCAACGGAGCGACGAAGATCGTATACGTCTAGAGATTAGACGCCTTCAGACGGAAGAGAATATGATAAGAGACCGGGCCGAAGCAGAGCGCGCCGCCGCCGAAGCCCAAAGAGAAGCAGAGCGCGACATCGCTCTCACCAAGCGCGAAGCCGAGCGCGACCGATTACAAGCGCAGATAATGAAGCAGCTGATCGCCAGGGCGACACCCCCTCCCTCCGCACGGGGTTCCAGGGCCTCGTCAAGACACGGGTCAAGGGCACCCTCCCCTACCCGATCAAACGACCCTGAGCCCGACCACCAGAGAGAGCCTATACCCCCCTCCGAACTCCTTCCCCGACCGGTCCACGCGAGGACCAGCTACAAGGAAGAAACGGTCTACACCGCGGAGAGGCTAAATAGACGACTACAGGATCTAGAGGACCTGCCAGAGCAAGAAGAAGAGGGAGAGGAGGAGAGTCAAGCCCGACAGCAGCACAGAACTCCACAGGACCAGGAGGTCCAGTACAGCCCAGGCTCTACCCCCGCGGCTCTGCGCTACAGACCCCCGACTCAATTCACGGGTGAGCTTGACGCACGACCAGCCCCGAGGAATAGCACCTGGATACGCGGGCCATGGTACCCAGCAGGTACCAGCCCACCAAGAGGCGTAAGAGGAGACTCGCCTAGGAGGCCTCTCTTCCAACGCTCACCGATGTGCCAGCCATCCATGGCATCATACATTGGCACACCGACGTTTCCGGACTTCACCCACGAGAACAGAGCACAGTACACCGAGCTACGAATGTGCCTAGAGACAATGATGTCCGATGTAACTGACGAACCGTACAAGTATGCTATCCTACTGAAGCACCTCAAGGTGCCCCGAGCGCACAATATAGCGCTGGCCTATGCCACCTCTACTACCCCATACACAGCGGCTCTAGCAGCACTCGACCAAAGATATGGACGTATATGGGATTACGTAATACAAGAGATAAGGCATATTGATCGCCTACCCCCAGCCACAGACAATCGCTCACTAGATGACCTGTCTATCAAGGTACAATCCCTGGTAGGGATGCTGGGGGCGCAAAGAGAAAAGGGTATGCACGAACTGTACGCGAACTCTAATGTCGAGAGGATTTTAGAGAAGCTTCCGCCCGCCCGACAAGAGCGCTTCAGGCGGCAAAGAGACCACCGTGATCCTAACGGTCCCGAGCCATCCCTCCTAGACCTAGCCGACTTCCTAGCGAGAGAAGTCAACAGCCTACGGTTGGATACGTTCATGCGGAGCACCCCAAGCTCCAGAGAGGGACCTAGGAGAGCAAACGATGGCCGAAGATTGGTGACCGTCATGCACCAATCAGAACCAGTACCGAGCAGCAAGAACCACAGTACCCCCTCGATGAAAGAGAAGTGGAAGATGGTGTGCCCGTACTGCGAGAAAGAACACTGGTTGTCACAATGTGACACATTCAAGAAGATGACCGCCGACGAGGTGGGTCAATGGATAAAGTCCAACCGACGCTGTTACCGATGTGCGCGCAGTCACATGGCAGCCGACTGCCGCTTAACTCTTTCAGTGCCACTCACGAGATTTCTCGTGTTTTTTTTATAGGTGGTTGCTAGCCACTCACGAGATTTCTCGGAATTATTATTATTATTATTTTTTTGCGATCTGAAAAATTATTGCATCACCCGAGCCTACCCGAGTATTGCCGAGCTGCGCCGGTGATCACTGTGGAAAAAAGCGCCCCCTGTCGTCTCCCAGATGACATAAGTGATTTTGGAATGGACTCAATGAAAATGAATGGGGAAAAAAATCCGGTACTCCACATTTTCCAGTTCACTGATCCAGCCGGGGTTACTAGAGTTCATTCTGGAGCCTCAGATCCCCGTGGATCATGGAGATCCACTGTGTCGCGTTGGATCCATACACGTATCGATTTTTTCGAATGGTGATCAGGAATTGGAATATACCAGTTGGATACCATCTGATGTCAGGTAAGGACTCTATGTTATCAGTGGTAGGATAATCAGAGTAAGTTTGATGAAGTTATAAGCTGTTTTGTGAAATGTCTTCTTTCGGTTTCAATGTAAAACTCCGAGAGGAAATCAACGAGGCGATTATCCGCGCGCGGCCGTAATGTGCGTGCGTGCACGTATAATATTGATCATCTAGCGTTTATTTGAAAACGATTCATAAAAAGGCCGACGAATATCAACGTTGTGGAATATTCTACTAAAAGACGATTTTCATAGAATGCTCCAGAATGAGCTGTTTTTTATATCAAAACGGGGGCTTTTCTAACTGCTCTGAAACGGCAACGACGCGATAAAAAAACAATCTGCCTTCACAGCACTGTCTGGAAAATAGTCTTTGATAATGCGATGGGCAGATTAGACACATAGCCATAATCTAAAACATAGATTAGGCGATATTAACGTTAACATTGGCGCGGATGGTGGCATTCAAGCGGTAAAATGGAAAACCAGGCGTGGCACTGAAAGAGTTAAAGAAGAGGTGTAGTCGGTGTGACGGAGCCCACCTAGATGTCCTACACGACAGTAACAGAAGAAAGCCTGCACCCTCAAGCAGCACAAAGGCAAGTGTTATGTACATTGACCCCGCCAGCAGCGGGGGCGCCCGAGTGCTCTTAAAGGTGGTCCGCGTAACACTGAGTTACCAAGACAAGGTCATGGACACTTACGCCGTCCTTGACGACGGGTCAGAGAAGACCCTTCTCCTCGCATCCGCTGCGGCCCAGCTGGGGCTGCGGGGGAGCGAAAACCAGATGACGATTCGGACAATAAGAAGAGATCTAAAGACGATAAAGGGCGAGAATGTCTCCTTCACTATCGCAGCAAGCGGGCAGCCAGAGAGACGGTATAGGATTACTAATGCTTTCACCAGCCAAGAAATAGGCCTGTCGCAGTACACCTACCCCATCACCAAGCTGATGGATAAATATGTGCACCTGCGTCAACTACCTATCCCGCTCATAGACGGTGCCACCCCGACCCTGCTGATAGGCTCCGACCATGCAGACCTCATAGTCCCGATAGACCGGGTCCACACAGGGCCCAGAGGCTGTCCTGCAGCAGTCGAGACCCGCCTAGGATGGACATTACAAGGCCCCCTCGCTAAGTCTCTTAACCGAACAGCAGCCACTAGCTGCCTCCACTCCAGAGTGACAGAAGAAGACACCACCCTCCTACAGCATGTCGAGAGGCTATGGACACTAGAGACAATGCCCTTTAAGAACGAAAAGAAAGACATTCGTTCCAAGGAAGACATTTACGCCATAGCACTCCTCGAGCAAGGGACAAAGAGAGTCAAAGTCAACGGAGTGATGAGATACGCAACTCCACTCCTGAGGCGAGAGGGTATGCCCACCTTCCACGCCCCAAAAGAAGCGACGGAGCGGTATCTATTGAACACAGAGCGGCGCCTAGCCAGAGACCCCGCTCAAGAGACTGTGTACCGCGCTGAGATTAACAAGCGAATCACAGCGGGACACATAAAGAAAATTGACTGGCGACGTCGTGCGCTGCTCCGCGCCTCCCTGATCAAAGACGGCTTTGATCTCCGGCAGCGGGCCAGCAGCGACCCCCCAGTATTGCGCAGCCTCCCCCCAGAGGACAAGCCCCTGCTGCGGTTCCTATGGAGAGAGAGGATCGGGGATGAGCAACCAGCCATCTATCAATGGGAAGTCCTCCCTTTCGGAACCACATGCAGCCCATGCTGTGCTACGTTTGCACTGCAAAAACACGTCGCAGAGGACCCAGCAGCTGATGAAGAGGTCCGACAAAGTGTAGAAAATAGTTTCTACGTGGACAACTGTCTGCAGAGCGTCTCGACGCCAGAAGAAGCCGAGGCCCTTCTACTCAAGCTCCGCGCCTCCCTGATCAAAGGCGGCTTTGATCTCAGGCAGTGGGCCAGCAGCGACCCGCAAGTATTGCGCAGCCTCTCCCCCGAGGACAAGGCAGCAAGCAGCGAGACCTGGATGGCGACCATCCCAGGAGAAGCCCAAGAAATGACATTAGGACTAGTCTGGCGCTTCAAAACAGACTCGCTCCATTATAAACACACACCCCTGACCAAGGAGCAGGGAAGGTCGACTGCACTACCGACCACCAGACGGAGTGTATACAGAACACTCGCCAGACAATATGACCCGTTGGGATGTATTCTACCTTACACCACCAGGGCAAAGATGATTGTAAGAGCGTTATGGGACAAGGACCAGGGCTGGGACGACCCCATACCCGAACACATTGCATCCACATGGAGAGAGTGGGAGACGGAACTCAGCTCACTCCCAAGTGTCAACATACGCCGCAGCTACTTCCCACCCACAGTGAGGCCGGAGACGTGCCAGATGGACCTGCACGTCTTCAGCGACGCCTCCGAAGTAGCCTACGGTTCGGTGGCCTACTTGCGTGCCCGAGAGGAGGGAGGAGAAATACATACTGCCTTCATCCTGGCCCGCTCAAGAATAGCCCCACGAAAGCAACAATCTATCCCGCGTCTAGAGCTCTGCGCAGCCCTAGCAGGAGCGCAACTCGCCACGTTAATCCAACGTGAACTCACCATTCCGGTGCAAAGAACAATCTTGTGGTCAGACTCCACGACAGTACTCACATGGATCCGGTCTGATTCGTGCAGATACAAGGTCTTCGTGGGAGTCAGAGTCACAGAGATTCAAGATTTAACAGAAGTAGCAAGCTGGAGGTATGTGGACACAAAACACAACCCAGCTGACGTCATCACCCGGGGAATGTCCCTGGATGACCTCACCCGTCACAACCTATACAGTGACGGGCCAGAGTTCCTCAAGCTCCCGGAAGAAGAGTGGCCTACACCCACCCCACGGGAAGCGAGTAAAGAGGAGGCAGAAAACAAGAAATCTATGTTCTGTAGATTGAACACACTCGTCTCCACAGACCCCGACATAGACGATTGCCTCACCCTAGAGAGTGCGCAGCTAAAGACATTCCTGTGGCACCACCCAGAGGTTCAGCTCACTACTGACATTACTGCAGCTGACTACGAAGAAGCGGAACTTCTTCTACTACAACGAGCCCAGAGAGACTCGTTCCCCGATGAGCTAGACTGTCTACAGGGAGCAAAGCCAGTCCCATCAGACAGCAGACTGCTCCACCTAGCCCCCGAGAGCGACGCCCATGGTCTCATCAGAGTGGGTGGTCGTCTGCGGAGAGCTCCAGACTTACCGGACGACGTCAAGTACCCGATAGTCTTAAACAGCCGACACAAGGTCACAGAGCTGATCATAAAGAAATACGACGAGGATGTGCATCACGCCGGGGCAGAGAGAGTCTTCGCGGAGATCAGACGTCGTTATTGGATACTGCAAGGGAGAGAAGCAGTGCGGCGCTTCCAGCGAACCTGTCTAGACTGTCGTAAGTGGCGAGCGCAGCCCAGTATACCCCGGATGGCTGACCTACCTCCCTGTCGCCTCCGACTCGGCGACAAGCCCTTTCACTCCACCGGTATGGACTGTTTCGGCCCGCTGTATATAAAGAAAGGAAGAGGCACCGAGAAGCGGTGGGGTATTGTATTCAAATGCATGACCACCCGAGCGATGCATATAGAACTCCTTCCAACCATGAGCACAGACTCATTCCTTATGGCCTTCCGAAGATTCACATCGCGGAAAGGCAAACCGTCTATATTGTTGTCTGATCACGGGACAAACTTCAAAGGCGGAGAAAGAGAGCTGAGAGAGAGCTTCCAAGCTATGGGCCCAGAACTTAAGACCCACCTCGCTCCATACCAGATTGACTTCCAGTTTAATCCCCCGAACGCACCTCACTTCGGTGGAACTTGGGAACGAGAAGTACGCTCAATAAAGACAGCCCTGTACGCCGTGCTTGGGGCCCAGACCGTGGCGGAAGAAGTCTTAATGACAGTCCTCACGGAGATCGAGGGAGTATTGAACTCAAAGCCCCTCGGTTACGTCTCAAGTGATGTAGCAGATGTCGACCCAGTCACCCCCAACACACTCTTGATGGGGCGGCTGGACCCCGCGCTACCACAGACAATGTACAGGCCGGAAGAAGCGAACGGCCGAAGAATGTGGAGGTACAGTCAAGTATTGGCTGACAAGTTTTGGAACAGCTTCCTACTCCACTACCTACCGTCTCTACAGACCCGCCAGAAATGGGTGAAAGAGAGAGACAATTTGACAGAAGGAACAGTCGTCATGATTATCGACCAGTCACTACCCCGAGCTATGTGGCCGGCCGGCCGCGTAAGCAAAGTGATCACCGGTGCCGACGGAAAGGTCCGAGCAGCCGAAGTGCTCGTCCAAGGGCGGACCTACACCCGACCCGTGGCGAGGCTAATAGAACTGCCAAGGCTCCCCGATACCATCGATGACGACCATGACCCCATGACTTTGTGAACTGACAGACCCCTCACAGCAGACATTGAGTAGTGGACAGTGCGGTTAATCTGTCTCTGCTTAGCTAATTAGGTGGGACTAATTAGGGGGCGGCTGTTACAAAGGATCAGATTAAACCGAATATATATATTTATTTATTGATATATATTGCATAGTATTTGTATATCGTTTGATATCCCCTGTATATTCCTTGTACATATACACGGAATATCCCTTTAGCCCAGACCATAATAGTTCATTCTCCTATTGGACAGCGGTCCACCGGCGCCAGGGACCGGCCTCCGGAGCCAGGTTCAAAGTCACCGTCAAGATGTGTCTGGACATGCCCGCCCTTGCCCAGGGATACGCGACAGAAATGAGAGTGGAACTAGTTTTGTGCACCGTGCGTATAAATACGGCGCAGGTGAATGTAGAAGCCCCTTAGCCCCTTACCTCCGTACCCTTCGTCCAGTTAGCATGTTACCGATAAGTTGAAGCCTCACCCACGATACAACGTGCGGTGAAGTATGGCCTGTTTGGCCCCAGAATAGACCATCGAGACCGCGTGCAAATTAATAACTGAATTGTCAGAGTTTGGCGCTATACCGTCGAGTGCGACATATTTCTATTGAGTCTTTAATAGTCTATTTGTGTATAGTGTATCGTGCGGTTATAATTCTACAGTGACCAGCATCTCCAACGCTTCCTCGTATTAGCTAGAGTTCTTATCCAGGCTGGGCCGACCGCATGGCGCTTTCACCCGAGGAGACCTAGGCGAGAGCCGTATGGACATGTACACTGGATTAATCTACCCGACGACTACATAGCCCTTTGCGGCTGGAATATATTTGCTTTGGTCCTGTGATTTATGGAGCGGAGAACCAGCCAACGCTGCACGTGTTGGATTTACCCCGAGAGGAGTCAAGTCGAGTCGGCACTCAGAGAGCCTGAGGCCGCCTAGCTTTCTTCCCTGTGGAGCTACAGTCTACAAGAGAACCAAGCTGTATTCGTCTGTGGATCAAGAGGCTACTGCACCGACTTCTGTACCTGAAGTCTCCCTAGTCATCGTTGACCAGACGTCCTACTACCGACAGATCTTCTACCCCCCTTGCTGGCTTACAACCAGTGGGAACCCCTTCCAGTATCTCCCGCTATTACTAGTGTACCATAGATATAATTCCCTAAGATTCAGGTTGTATAATTACCTCCTGCGTAACCAGAGAATGGACATTCGTTATTGATTTGCCTACGCATATTCCTTTGCCTTACAAGTGCATTCAAAGAATAATGTAAAGTATCCTATGTACCTTTTGCTCCATTAAATACTTGATTAATACCTTTGACTGGAACCGATTTCATTGTGGGAAGTGTTCATCATATTCATATATCGTGTACTGTATGGCCAGTAATTAAAGTACATAAAGCGGTAGTGGTTTAATGATACCATACTTATCAATACAGTCAGGGAATTGTACCCCTCAGTTACAGTCTCTGTTCTAACCTGTTAACATGGTCACTGTGTGCTGCTGTAACCTGTTAACATGGTCACTGTGTAGCTGCTCTAACCTGTTAACATGGTCACTGTGTAGCTGCTCTAACCTGTTAACATGGTCACTGTGTAGCTGCTCTAACCTGTTAACATGGTCACTGTGTAGCTGCTCTAACCTGTTAACATGGTCACTGTGTAGCTGCTCTAACCTGTTAACATGGTCACTGTGTAGCTACTCTAACCTGTTAACATGGTCACTGTGTAGCTACTCTAACCTGTTAACATGGTCACTGTGTAGCTACTCTAACCTGTTAACATGGTCACTGTGTAGCTACTCTAACCATAGGCACAAAAATGTAAAGCAAGACGTTCCTCATGAGGGAGTGAAAGATTTGACTGTACTGTATTTGTTCCTTGAAGCAAAAAAAACAAAAACACATACAGTACATCAGGGATGAGAATGTATTATGATCACATGACCACATTGATTCTCATTGATAAGCAATGGAGAGAAAGAATGTATAAACTATTGATCAAACAAACCAATTAACCCTCTGAGACCCACATAAAACCTATTTTTGTGTTTTCTATGGAGTGGGGGGGGGGGGGGGGGCAGGGCATCTTTAGGGGGAGATAGCAAGTCAACAGTAGATGCCATATAGAAGTAGTGACATCATATGAACCTGGACATTTATTTGAAATGCAGCTCAGAACTGTGTTTTTCTGTCTAGTCATAAATCTGTAATAAACATTGTATTTTGGTTAGGCGCTCATTGCTATTTTGAAGGTTTCTTTAGAGTGTATAAAGGCTTAGAACATTATGATCAAAGTGTATAATGGCCATTCTCATGCTCAATTATGTCTCATAAGTTGTTTGTTAATTTGGTGAAGAATGTTATAATTTTGACCCCTTGAAAATGGATAAATCCCTCCGAAATACCACAGCAAGACCTTGAGAAACACCATATAAAAATGCATGCTGTGATTTGGTATCAAAACCGTATGACATTTGGAGATAAGAGGAAGGCCATACATTCCCTGAACGCCCTAGGTCCCTAGACTGTGGTTGTAAAGTTTCACAATGCTGTGGTTATCCTAGAGGTCACAATAGGTCATTTTATACAGTGCGGTCAAGTAAAGAAAAGGGAAAAAAATAATGGTCTCACTACTATGAAATGGCTACTATGGGGACTAACATTATCACACATGAATACATTTGATCTCATTGGATCCACGCAAGTCTCATATTTCCAGTCATACCCAGTGTATGCAATTTGCAATGCAATAGGCTGTTTAGAGACCCCTGTAT
This sequence comes from Notolepis coatsorum, assembly GCF_963971535.1. Classification (NCBI taxonomy): domain Eukaryota; kingdom Metazoa; phylum Chordata; class Actinopteri; order Aulopiformes; family Paralepididae; genus Notolepis; species Notolepis coatsorum. The sequence goes on from NC_140171.1 coordinate 29,784,431, forward strand.
GCAGAACTAATCAAATATACCATTTTTTGAATAGGCGAAAATAACACTGCATGCAAAAATAACTGCATGGTTCTTGCCCAAAGCTGGGATGGGATTAGTTGCAGTGGGCATGTCTGTGAAGCAGAGACTTGTGGCTACCTCAAGAACCCATTTTGATTCACATATGTAATATAATATAATAATACACTTTATTTGTATAGCACCTTTCATGCAAGAATTACAGCTCAAAGTGCTTCGCAGCAGTAGCACAGGCATAAAATTAGCACAAGATTGGCAAATAAAGAGCAATGCATGAAGTGCAGACATAAAATAAGTATACAACTAGAATAAAATAGATAGCAGCAAAATAGACAGTCAAGGTAAGCCACATTAAATTACATCGTTTTTCATATTAGGATCTTAATAGGCTTGATTCTATGGCCATTTTTAAAGAGACAGTAATAAAAGAGTAAAATAGAATAGACAGAGTAAAATGGTGCAATAGTGCAGTGCAATAAAACTGTTAATAAAATAGTAGATAGATTGAGGTGAGAGGTCATGGGACCCCTTTCAAAATGGCCATTTTAAATGTCCCTGATTTCAGGATTTTCCCTATGGGATTACTCATTAAGACTCTCTGTGTGTCAAAGACGATACCTTTAGGGGTACAATACAAGTAAAATTGCTAATTTGTGTGACGTGACGTTTACATTATTACTGGACTAAAGAGCTGCTGGGCACTCGACAAAAATAGACTCTGTTGATGGCGCTGTCGGTGTGGACACCATCACGCTGCGTGCCGCTGCCGTTCAGCGAGACCGCCGCTCTGCTGCCAGTGGGGACGTGGTGCCAGTCTCACACCACCTGCTACATCACATTATGGGCTTTGCCTGTCTACTCAAACAAGAGCAGCAGGACTTTACACCCCCAGAATGAGAGATAAGTAAATCATATTTCCACATGCTGTTTTTGCAAATAGTCTGCGTGGACCTCTGTAATAGAACTCAGCAGTCGGCATCTCTGTTACCAGGTATTTAGAGAGAAAAGGAGAGATTCCCTCCAAAAAAACCTTCTTTACCTCAAAGTGGGATGAGGAATCGTCACCTGCACCTGTGCCTGTGTGTGCAACTGTGTGTGTGTGTGTGTGTGTGTGTGTGTGTGTGTGTGTGTGTCGGTATTTGTGCCTGTGTGTACATGTCGATGTGTGTCTGTGTGTGTCCACACCCACGCGCACTTGTGATTTGATTAAAACTCCAATCACGACAGGTAACAAATAGCATTTGTCACCGCTTCCATGGGAAGGTGCTGATTATTCCTCATGGAAGGAATGAGCGCTGTGTGCCTTAATATGTCCCAACAGTAATGAATATTTTATGATTGCGAGGCTGCAGGAAAAGGTCAGTGTGGACCTGCGTGGTCACTGTTGCCACTAGAACCTAGGTGCCAAAAGCCTGCAAACTGCTCACTTGCTACTCTCCAAAGCATTATTTGCAATTATGTATACTGCATTTATATAGCGCTTTTATCCAAAGGACTTTCCAAAATTGTGCCTCGCATTCACCAACCATGCAAGGCGCCAACCTGCTCATCGGGACACTTTGACATGGTTACCGTGGTTACCGGTTTACCGTTCTACCTCCTGAGCCGCTGTTGCCCCACTGTGTCTACTCCTAGATAGTTCATGGTTATGTGACGACGCTGCCCTCGACTACTACTCTGAGGAATTCTACCACGTCACCTTGATGAATATTATTCCAGTGGGTTGAGAAAACAGAGTCCCTGCTGCCACAGAAGGGAGAGAGGAGGCTTGTCCCAATCTCATCTGAATTCCGCCAGCAGAGCCAATCTATCCCGGGGTGAATGACTAGAGACGGAGCGCCTTCCTTTATTTCAAAAGGAACCGCGTGTCTCGCTCCCTGTGCCTATGGTCTCTGACCAAATCCACGCACATCGGCACAAAGAGCGAGGAGGAGGTCCCGCTGCAAGCGGGGGGACATTAAAGTGCAGAGCGGGTTCACACTCGAGCTGTAATGGAATGGAAGTTGAGGCTCGACAAGGTTCTTTGTATAAAGTAGGTTGAGAGAGAGCCAGGGGTTATTCCAGCGTTACGCGTCTGGTGTGCAAATGTTATTTCCTCTTGCATTTCTTATCTGCTTGTGTAAGTGTGGGGCCTGGGGTATATATACTGTAGATATATTTGTATATCGTGTATGTCATAAATGTCATGATGAATTTAAAATGGGTGACCCTGATGTAAACAAGACGAAAGTCTTTCTCTGGTCTGCATCCCCTTAACAATTGTGTGTATTGAGCCGTACTGTATTGTACCCATTCTGCAATCTGTTAATAACGTTTTCAATCAATCAATGTATAAAAGCCTTTACTGTGGGATCCTTGCAGAGTGCACGCCGTGCTGCCATGTCACCTCGCACCATCACTACAGTTACACGTATCCCCACCTGTCTGAAGAAGTCCACCATCATCCCTGTACCCAAAAAATCTACGCCCGCTTGCCTCAACGACTACCGCCCTGTAGCCCTCACCTCCATAGCCATGAAGTGCTTTGAGAAGCTAGTGAAGGGCTACATCTGTTCCTCCCTCCCCATCAACCTGGACCCTCTGCAATTTGCATATCGCCCCAACAGGTCCACGGAGGACGCCATAGCCCATGTGCTGCACACAGCAGCATCACATCTGGACAAGAGGCAGGGGAACTATGTGAGAATGCTGTTCATCGACTACAGCTCAGCATTCAATACCATAGTCCCCTCCAAACTCATAGCCAAGCTCAGGGACCTGGGCTTGAACTATGACCTGTGCCAGTGGGTCCTGGACTTCCTGACGGGCAGACCCCAGGTGGTAAGAGCCGGCAACTGCACCTCCTCATCCATCACGCTCAACATAGGGGCCCCCCAGGGCTGTGTTCTGAGCCCCCTCCTCTACTCCCTGTACACACATGACTGCGTAGCACAGCGGAACAACAACACCATCATCAAATTTGCTGATGACACAGTAGTGGTGGGCCTGATCTCTGCCAACGACGAAAGGGCCTACCTGGAAGAGGTAGAGAACCTGTCACAGTGGTGTCAGGAGAACTGCCTCTCCCTGAACGTCAGCAAAACAAAAGAGATGATTGTGGACTTCAGGAGGTCGGGGGTCAAGGACTACAGCCCCCTCAGCATCGACGGGGCACCAGTTGAGAGAGTGAACAGTTTCAAGTACCTCGGAGCCCACATATCCAAGGACTTGATATGGACCACACACATTGACAGTGTTGTGAAGAAGGCACGACAACGCCTCTACTTCCTCAGGCGCCTAAGGAAGTTCCAAGTCAGTCAGAAGATCCTTAGGAACTTCTACTCATGTACAATAGAGAGCATCCTGACCAGCAACATCACCTCCTGGTTTGGGAATAGCACTGCACAAGACCGTAGCAGACTACAAAGAGTGACACGTTCAGCCGAACGCACAATTAGAGGGGGGCTTCCCACCCTCCAGAACATTTACAACAAGCGGTGCAAGGGGAAGGCTAAGAGAATTATTAAGGACTCGAGCCACCCGAACAACTGCCTCTTTGAACTGCTGCCGTCAGGCAAGCGATACCGGAGTCTTATGGCGAGCACAGAAAGACTCAGAAGGAGCTTCTATCCCCAGGCCATCAGGCTGCTAAACGAACAATAATCGCTAAACGAACAATAATCACTATGCAACAACCATCAAATGCACACAGCACACACACCCACACGCACACACTCACTCAAACAAACAACACACTGCAGCACCCACTCTCCACACTTTAGATCACACAAACACACTTACACTTTATATTTATTGATAAAGGATTTGCACTACAACTCGTACACCTACTGTGAATTGTACCTAAACTGCACCTCGTCCATTTATGCCTTGCACTATATAGCATTGTATATTAGTACACTGCACAGTATTGTATATTGTATGGTAACTACGTCTACGAACATTGTACATATGTCTAAACTGAACACTGTGACCTCTTTTTTTACTTCTAATTTTTACTATGTTTTTATTTCATACTTATCTTGTCATGCACAGTCTCTGGAGCGCAACAGTAAGAAGCATTTTGTACAAAAGTATTCTGTACTTCTGTATGACAACTATTAAAGAAACTAGAAACTAGACAGTTTTCACTCTCAAATCGCCTAAATCGTTAAAACAAGACCAGGCAGACAGACATTGCCTGGTATGCACTGTGGCCGACTGCAGCCTGGAGAGAGATCTCCCCAGGACCCCTCTTGGGGCCCCTCCCTTAGATGACTCCTGCTGGGACCCTCGTATGTCCCTCCTGGGGGGGAGGCTACTGTAAGATTCTTGGAGTGGCTAAATCGGCGGAAACTCACTTCAGTAGCTCAGTTGCTGTGCCGTAGATGGAAAAATTATCGATCGTTGAAAACAACTTCTAACTGAAGTGTTTTTGCTTTGAAACAAGTACTGTATACTATATATTAGGGCTGACCCCTATTAGTCGAGTATTCGGTCGAAAGGAGCCGTAGTCGACTGGCCAACCTCTTAGTCGAATATAAAAAAAAGAAGAAATTTGAATTATTTGAAAAAAAAATTATCATTCTTTCCAAAAGAAAAGAGGCCTAGAAGCGTGGCTAACGCTGATGGCACGCATACCAGAGGCTAAAACAGGGCTACCAGAGGCTAAACAGGCACAGAGGCACTGAAAGAAGATTTCACCCATCTAATGAACACACTAGACTAGACAAATATCAAGATGTATCCATCAGTGGACCAATTGCATGCTTTTGCAGAGGACAAGAAGCCTTCAGTCGACTCCTACAGACATTAAGCACCCCCCACAGCCCAAATGGAATGTAAAAAAATGTAAAAAAAAAATAATAATAATATTATACTTTTTATTTTTTTTGTCGACCAATAGTCGACTAACGGCAAATTTTGGCCAATCATAGTCGACCATCCAAATCCTTAGTCGGGGACAGCCCTACTATATATACAGAAAGAAAACGATAATATATAGACAAAAAGGGAGGTCTGACTAATCACAGCAAAATACCGCAAACAATTGCCCTAAATTGTTACCGCAAACAACTGCAAACTGCTCCCCGTCGGTTCTCGCTCTTACCTCTTGCTTCCCCCTCTCACCTCTTGCTCTCACCTCTTGCTCCTCGCTCTTGCTTCCCCCTCCCCCCTATCACCTCTTGCTTCCCCCTCTCACCTCTTGCTTCCCCCTCCCCCCTCACCTCTTGCTCCTCGCTCTTGCTTCCCCCTCCCCCTATCACCTCTTGCTTCCCCTTCTCACCTCTTGCTTCCCCCTCCCCCCTCTCACCTTTTGCTTCCCCCACCTCTCGCTCCCCCCTCTTGCTCCTCGCTCTCGCTCCCCCCTCTCACCTCTTGCTTCCCCCTCCCCCCTCTCACCTCTTGCTTCCCCCACTTCTCGCTCCTCCTTCTTGCTCCTCACTCTCCCTCCCCCCTCTCACTTCTTGCTCCTCGCTCTTGCTCCCCCTCTCACCTCTTGCTCCTCGCTCTCGCTCCCCCCTCTCACCTCTTGCTCCTCGCTCTCTGCTCTCGCTCCCCCCTCTCACCTCTTGCTCCCCCCTCTCACCTCTTGCTTCCCCTTCTCACCTCTTGCTCCCCCTTCTCACCTCTCGCTCCCCCCTCTCACCTCTTGCTCCCCCCTCTCACCTCTTGCTCCTCAATCTCTGCTCGCGCTCCCCCCTCTCACCTCTCGCTCCCCCCTCTCACCTCTTGCTCCTCAATCTCTGCTCGCGCTCCCCCCTCTCACATCTTGCTTCCCCCTCTCACCTCTTGCTTCCCCCTCTCACCTCTTGCTCCTCGCTCCCCCCTCTCACCTCTTGCTCCTCGCTCTCCGCTTGCGATCCCCCCTCTCACCTCTTGCTCCTCGCTCTTGCTTCCCCCTCTCACCTCTTGCTTCCCCCTCTCACCTCTTGCTTCCCCTTCTCACCTCTTGCTTCCCCCTCTCACCTCTTGCTTCCCCCTCTCACCTCTTGCTCCCCCCTCTCACCTCTTGCTTCCCCTTCTCACCTCTTGCTTCCCCCTCTCACCTCTTGCTTCCCCCTCTCACCTCTTGCTCCCCCCTCTCACCTCTTGCTCCCCCCTCTCACCTCTTGCTTCCCCTTCTCACCTCTTGCTTCCCCCTCTCACCTCTTGCTTCCCCCTCTCACCTCTTGCTTCCCCTTCTCACCTCTTGCTTCCCCTTCTCACCTCTTGCTTCCCCCTCTCACCTCTTGCTCCCCCTTCTCACCTCTTGCTCCCCCCTCTCACCTCTTGCTCCCCCTTCTCACCTCTTGCTTCCCCTTCTCACCTCTTGCTCCCCCCTCTCACCTCTCGCTCCCCCCTCTCACCTCTTGCTCCTCGCTCTCCACTCGCACTCCCCCCTCTCACCTCTTGCTTCCCCCTCTCACCTCTCGCTCCCCCCTCTCACCTCTTGCTCCTCGCTCTCCACTCGCACTCCCCCCTCTCACCTCTTGCTTCCCCCTCTCACCTCTCGCTCCCCCCTCTCACCTCTTGCTCCTCGCTCTCCACTCGCACTCCCCCCTCTCACCTCTTGCTTCCCCCTCTTGCCTCTCGCTCCTTCGTCTCAGTCTTGATCTGTATTCACTGGTTTTCCGCAGACCTTCGGTTTTATACTCCCATCTTCCAGATGATACATTTTTATGTCGAGGAAAGCGATTTTATTTTCTTATTATCAACTTTCCTGGCTGTCATTTAACCTGTATAATTGCTAAAAACGTTCTCATGTACCGCAAAAATACCGCAAACAATTGCCCTAAATTGTTACCGCAAACAACTGCAAACTGAAAAAGCTCATCGCTCTTGCTTCCCCCTCTCACCTCTCGCTCCCTGATATAGTCTACAGTTGCAAGGTATACAGTATAGCATACATTGTATACACAGTATAGTCTAAACTAAAGTATAAAAATGCAGCATGGAAGGTACAGAAATCAACATGATATTTTGTGCAAGAAATTCAAGTTCTGAGTTAGTGCATAGAACCTGTTCTTGAACCTGCTGCTCCTGGTTTAGCTGCTGAGGTACCGGCAGCCAGACTGCAGAGGGAGAACAGTTCTGCCCAGAATGCGTCTTGAACGATGGAGCGAGCCTTCCTCCCACACCTGGACTTGAAGATCTCCTCATCATATTTGTACAAATATGGCCATATTCATTATTATACAACAGGTAAGTCCGACCACGCATTGTGATTGGTCGAGTGTTCTAAACCGTGAGTATATTCATGATACACTTAAATCACCATGAATATACCACTGCGCTGGCTTTAGAATGTTGTAGAAGGTTTCAACTGTCATTCATCAAACGGAAACTGTCAACATGACCTACTCCGCGGACAACGTTACGTTTAATTAACGTACCCGTTAACCAGGGGTGTAAAAAGTACCCAGAAATTATACTTTTTTTTGTATTTTATTTTTTTATTATTTTTTAAACAAACACATAAACAAACATGACAACACACGATAAGATATACAAGCATTAATTGTCAGAGCACATCCAATGAAATCACATTTTAGTTAATTGTCTTATATAAGATATACCCCTAATACCTGTTATCTAAAAACCTACACACATATGCTCCAGCTCGAACCCCCCCCTCCCGGACCCCACCTTGGGAAGTACCTCCATTATCCCTCGCACCTAACCAGACACTACCATTATAAGCTAGCTTTTATTCTCTCCACCACTTCTAACCACATTGACATTTTGGATTCATTGAGACCCAGAATTCTTGCTGTAGATATTTCTTGATAAATCACATCGAGATATGTAAGAAACCAAACTTTCCGGCACATTTTTTCCGGTTGAAACCAGCGTGATGCGATCAGCTTTTTAGCTACTGTGATACCCGATAAAACCAATCTCTTTAGCTGTGGATTTACTGCAAACTCAAAAACATCATTCAATAGTAATACCGAGGGGTGTACAGGTATATTCCAAGATACGAGTTTTGATAATTGTTGGGTCACATCTTTCCAGAATGCCTTAACTGGTGGGCAGTCCCAATACATGTGCATAAATGTCCCTTCGTCCCCATTTGTACATTGGGAGCATTTGGAGTCTTGTTTAAGACCCATTCTGCACAGTCTTATAGGAGTCAAGTATGTCCTGTGAATATAGTTAAGATTGATTTGTTGATGATCCGGGTTCCTTGATGTAAGTCGGACATTTGCCCAGGCTCCTTGCCAATCAAAGTCATTTTCCAGGTCTGGTATATCCCTCCTCCAGACAGAGTCTAGTTGGAGGGTTTCATACGAGGACGTTAGTAATTGATGATAAAAATCTGAAACAAAACCTCTCAATGTCTCTCTTTCATAGAAGAATTTGTGGTATCTGTGGTGTTCAATTGGTATGTCTAATGGAACACTGTGAGACTTCAAACATAGCTGTAACTGTATGTAAAAAAGCCATGTGGACTTGGTGAGATTACATTTTTTGCGTATTTCTTTATCACTACAAAAACCCTGTTTGTTAAAAACATCCCCTAATGAGTGTATGCCTTGCTCTTCCCATATAGGGAATCTTATAGGTCGTTTTTCAATTAAGAGTGCATTGTTATTGAATAAGGGAGTATGATTGTGCCATTTATGTGGGTTAGGATTTTTCTTTTGTGATTCACGCCATATCCGGATCGCATGAGTAATTATGGGGCCAAATTTCCGTTCACAGTGCTTGATTGGTAGTTTAGTGTATGCTATGTCCTTCAGTCTATGTGGGGCTACTATGTTTTCTTCTAATTTTCTCCAGGATACTAATGCTTGGGGGTCAAACCATGTTGTCAATGGTCTTAATGTGTACGCCTTAAAATATTGGAAAAAATCTGGAAATGCCATGCCACCATCTGCTTTATTTCTCTGTGCGGTGGATCTTTTTATACGTGGTGGTTTGTTATTCCAAATAAATTTGTATGTGGAGGAGTGTAATCTTTTCCAGTAACCCTCTGGAGGGGGTAACGGTAGCATTGAACTGAAGAAGTTGATTCTAGGTAGTACATCCATCTTAACTATTGATATCCGTGCTTGTACAGTGTTTTTAAGTTTTGCCCATCTATCAAGGTCGTCTTTGATTTTGTTTTGGATTTTTGTGTAATTGTGCTTCACCGTTTGTCTTATGGTGGGGAATATTTCCACTCCCAAGCATCTAAAATGTTTTACCATCGGTATCTCTCCTGGCGAGAGACCAGAGACCAGAGGCGAGAACATATTAGACCATGTATACTCGCAATTTAAGAATGGGTACAAGTCACAGGCTCTTAGTCCATTCGGTAAAAGCGATCACGCTGCAATTTTTCTTTTGCCTAAGTACAAACAGAGTCTCAAGCGAACGCCGGTGGTCTCGCGAGAGGTTAAGCGTTGGGCCGTGACGTCAGTGGAGTCACTCCAAGCAGTGCTGGGAAGCACAGAATGGAGTGTATTCCGTGATAACACAGCCAATATTAACGAATACACCGAAACGGTGATTGACTATGTCTGTACTCAGGTAGAAGTAATAATCCCCACCACCAAAATTAATATCTACCCAAATCAAAAGCCCTGGGTAGACAAATCCGTCCGTGAGGCTCTGAAAGTGCGCACATCAGCATACAACACCGGGCTGGTGACAGGCAACATGGAAGAACACAAGATGGCAAGATACAACGTCAGGAGAGCAGTAATAGAGGCAAAACGGCGTTACAGGGATAAAGTTGAACTTCAGTTTGAACAGGCTGACTCTAGAGGCATGTGGCAGGGCCTCAGAACAATGACAGACTACAAAGGAACCCCCCTCAAACTGAACAGTGACATCTCCTTAGCAAATGATCTCAACTCCTTCTATGCGAGGTTTGAGGCTGTGAATAACAACACCAGCCTACAAACCACGGCAATGGGGGGGGGGGGGTCTGCTGATGGAGACTCAGTGTTCAGGGTAACAGAGCATGAGGTGAGACGGATCTTTAAAAAAGTGGATATCAGGAAGGCAGCAGGACCGGACGGCATCCCCGGCCGCGTCCTAAAAGTCTGTGCCGACCAACTGGCCCCGGTATTCACTGACATCTTCAACCTGTCCTTGGAACAGGCCGTCATCCCCACCTGTCTGAAGAAGTCCACCATCATCCCTGTACCCAAAAAATCTACGCCCGCTTGCCTCAACGACTACCGCCCTGTAGCCCTCACCTCCATAGCCATGAAGTGCTTTGAGAAGCTAGTGAAGGGCTACATCTGTTCCTCCCTCCCCATCAACCTGGACCCTCTGCAATTTGCATATCGCCCCAACAGGTCCACGGAGGACGCCATAGCCCATGTGCTGCACACAGCAGCATCACATCTGGACAAGAGGAAGGGGAACTATGTGAGAATGCTGTTCATCGACTACAGCTCAGCATTCAATACCATAGTCCCCTCCAAACTCATAGCCAAGCTCAGGGACCTGGGCTTGAACTATGACCTGTGCCAGTGGGTCCTGGACTTCCTGACGGGCAGACCCCAGGTGGTAAGAGCCGGCAACTGCACCTCCTCATCCATCACGCTCAACATAGGGGCCCCCCAGGGCTGTGTTCTGAGCCCCCTCCTCTACTCCCTGTACACACATGACTGCGTAGCACAGCGGAACAACAACACCATCATCAAATTTGCTGATGACACAGTAGTGGTGGGCCTGATCTCTGCCAACGACGAAAGGGCCTACCTGGAAGAGGTAGAGAACCTGTCACAGTGGTGTCAGGAGAACTGCCTCTCCCTGAACGTCAGCAAAACAAAAGAGATGATTGTGGACTTCAGGAGGTCGGGGGTCAAGGACTACAGCCCCCTCAGCATCGACGGGGCACCAGTTGAGAGAGTGAACAGTTTCAAGTACCTCGGAGCCCACATATCCGAGGACTTGACATGGACCACACACATTGACAGTGTTGTGAAGAAGGCACGACAACGCCTCTACTTCCTCAGGCGCCTAAGGAAGTTCCAAGTCAGTCAGAAGATCCTTAGGAACTTCTACTCATGTACAATAGAGAGCATCCTGACCGGCAACATCACCTCCTGGTTTGGGAATAGCACTGCACAAGACCGTAGCAGACTACAAAGAGTGACACGTTCAGCCGAACGCACAATTAGAGGGGGGCTTCCCACCCTCCAGAACATTTACAACAAGCGGTGCAAGGGGAAGGCTAAGAGAATTATTAAGGACTCGAGCCACCCGAACAACTGCCTCTTTGAACTGCTGCCGTCAGGCAAGCGATACCGGAGTCTTATGGCGAGCACAGAAAGACTCAGAAGGAGCTTCTATCCCCAGGCCATCAGGCTGCTAAACGAACAATAATCGCTAAACGAACAATAATCACTATGCAACAACCATCAAATGCACACAGCACACACACCCACAAGCACACACTCACTCAAACAAACAACACACTGCAGCACCCACTCTCCACACTTTAGATCACACAAACACACTTACACTTTATATTTATTGATAAAGGCTTTGCACTACAACTCGTACACCTACTGTGAATTGTACCTAAACTGCACCTCGTCCATTATGCCTTGCACTATATAGTATTGTATATTAGTACACTGCACAGTATTGTATATTGTATGGTAACTACGTCTACGAACATTGTACATATGTCTAAACTGAACACTGTGACCTCTTTTTTTACTTCTAATTTTTACTATGTTTTATTTCATACTTATCTTGTCATGCACAGTCTCTGGAGCGCAACAGTAAGAAGCATTTTGTACAAAAGTATTCTGTACTTCTGTATGACAACTATTAAAGAAACTTGAAACTTGAGGGTTATATCTTTTTTTGCAGGGGTGTTAAGTGGAAGGAAAGCCGACTTCGGCCAATTTATCTTAAATCCCGATAAATCACCAAAGTTCTCAATCATCTTGAGCAGATGAGGCAATGTGGTGTTGGAGTTTTGCATGAACAATATTACGTCGTCCGCATATAAACAAATTTTTTGTTGTGTGCCCTTGATTACGATTGGTTCTACGGATTGGGATTGTCTTATATATTGTGCTAAAGGCTCTAATGATAGATTGAATAGTCCGGGACTAAGAGGGCAACCCTGTCTGGCAGAGCGTGATACCGGAAAGATTTTGGAGATGATTGTGCCTGTTGTAATCATGGCCGATGGGTCTTTGTATAATACTTTAATCATATCAATGAATCCTTTTCCTAACCCCATCCTTTCTAATACTGCCCATAGATACGACCATTCCAGCCTGTCAAAGGCTTTCATAGCATCCAGGGACAGCATCGCCTTAGGTATGGTGTCATCCTTGTCGGCATCTAGTACGTGCAGTATTCGTCTTATGTTATCAGTGATCAGGCGGCCTCTTATGAAGCCAGTTTGGTCCGGGTGAACTAAAGACGTCATATGCTTTTGTAATCTGATGGCTAATACCTTAGAGTACAGTTTGATATCGGTTCCGAGGAGGCTTAAAGGTCTATAACTACCGCACTCGTTGGGGTCTTTGTCTTTTTTAAGGAGGACTGTTATGAGTGCAATATTGTCATTCTTATGGAAGTTCCCCTCCTTGACTGAGTATAAGATCATATTTAGTAATAAGGGTCCAATTATGTCCCAACAAGAAAGGTACATTTCTGATGGGATACCGTCTCTTCCAGGAGCCTTACCACTTTGTATTGCGGTTATGGCCTTCTTGATTCCTCTAGTGTGATCGGTGTTTCTAACTGTTTAGCGTCATCCTCTGAAAGTTTAGGGAGAATAATTTGATTAAGATATGTGTCCATTTTGTTTTGATCGAAGGTCGTTTCTGATTTATATAAGTCGGAGTAGAATTCTTTGAATGTATCGTTTATTTTTACAGGGTCTGTTTCAAGTACTTGTTGTGCTCTAATGGTAGTTATATCTGCACATTTTGCATTAATTCTCAATCGCATGGCTAATAGGTGACTAGGTTTAGAACCTTGGGAGTACTGCTGTTGTCTTGTGCTGCGTATTTGTATTTCCGATTGTTGTCTGTATATGGCATTGATCTCTATTTTTAGTACGTTAACTTGATTCTCTAGTCGAGTTGAGTTGTTGTATTTTAGAGAATTAAATAACGTTGAGTAAAGCGTTTCCAGCTCAGCCAGTTTTGTGCATTGATTCTTGCGCATTTTGGAGGAAAAGCTATCAGTGAAATCTTTGATCATTCCCTTTACCGACATCCATAATATTCTGGGGTCTTGCACCGAGTTTGCATTCTCCCGTTGGAATACTATAAGAGCTTCTTTGAGTTGTGTAATGAATTCCTTGTTATTAAGCAGCATCGAGTTAAATCGCCATCTTGGGGCTCGGGAGGATAGTATACCAAATGTTCCTTTAAGGAGTAAATAACAGTGATCTGATAGTGCGTTGGGTATCATTTCCACTTCATAATTATCAAATAGTCTCTGTGATGCAAAGACATAATCTATTCTGGATAATGTGTTATGTCTCGCAGATCGACAAGAGTACTTTCGGGTCGTGGGATTAAGTAATCGCCATAAGTCATTTACACCTGTAATCTTCGACCAATCCTTTAATGCCTTAGATGAATTCTTTTGTTCGCTGGAAAAGGCGAGGTAAGATTTGTCCATCCTTGGGTTCCAGATGGCATTAAAATCCGCACCTATTATAAATGAGTAATCGGGAATGTCTAACATTGCATTGGTTAGTGTAGTGAAGAAATCCTCTTCGTACAAATTTGGGGCGTATACCGCTACCAACGCTATTTTCCTGTTCTTATGTACAATCTTAGCTATAGTTATCCGACCTTCTACATCAGACCATACTCCCTTTAATACAATATTCAACTTACGTTTAACGACTATGGCTACACCCCGAGTTCTCGTACCAATAGAAGAGTGACTAATATTATGATATGTATTGTCCGCTAATTTATCTATGTCTTTCTCTAGAATGTGCGTTTCGCTTAGCAGAGCAATGTCCACATGTTCTTTTTTCATCAGTGTGAGCACGCTTTTGCGTTTGAGTTGGTTATTTATTCCCCCGGTGTTCCATATAATTATATTCAAACTAGCCATAATCTATACATGTTGTATTGTAGTTTTTGGTAATGCTTCTGGAGTGCGAGGCAATAATAGATATACATCCAACTAGTGAGGTCCCGTTGAGAGCCGAGCTTAAAAACATACATATATACAAATAAAAATCCCATTCCCTCCCCTCCCACGAGAGTCGTACAGGATTGTGTTCCATGAACACAACCTTTGCGTATGACTCCCTCCCTTGCACCACCGGATATCCCAGAATGATCCAATTATCCTTAACATTCCTATGTATACCATAGGATCTAACACTCTAAATTCTACCATAAGTAGAATGTCGACTGTGGCTTGGCCACTTTCCCGTCAAATAAAAATTTAAATAAGATAAAACTAAAAATAAAGACCAAAAATAAGCTTCAATTATCATGCCCTAATCACTTACATTTTATATGAACTTGTGTAATTTATAGTAACCCATGAATAATATGGAGGTATTGAACTGAAAAGAGAGCCTCAATAAATCAGAGAAAACAGAAGAAAAAAAACAAGTAAAAGAACATTAACTTAGATCTTAAAAGAGCTTTGCTATGCTTAAACATCTAAAGTATAAATTGGAGAAGTAGTGGAAATATTTCCAATTAATAAAAAGCAATTTTTAAATACGTATATGCAGCATTTCCCCTGGCGAGGGGTGGGCGATGATCCGTTGTGTAGAATGTTATTCCAGCCGGCCGCTGCTATGATGGTTCTGTGGTTCTGCAGCTAGATGCTGTTGATTATTCCCCTGAAGGGCTTCTGGTAGTATGTCTGGCCACGTATTGCTGTTATTCCAGAATGTTCCCTATATCAAAGAATGCTTTAGATGTTCTAGATTATTCCAATATGTCGTTTTTACAGTGTTTGAATGTTCCAGTATGTTCTGGAGTGTTCCAATTTTGAATCCAATATGTCCGCAATAATAGAATCCCGACGGGGAAAGCATTCAATAACTCTGAGCTCGTAGGTCTCTCTGTCCCAAATCATCGGTTCATTTAAGTTTATACTATATGGTGTCCATGCATAACAGAGATTAAAAGGCCATTTATACACTATCCTGCGTGTTGTGCAGACATGTATTTGGCTGCATCTTCAGGCGAGTTGAGGAAAACCCTTGCTCCTTGTTTATCGACGATGCGAAAGTATTGCAGGGTATATTAGTAGGGGTCTGTATAATTCCAGAAATTATACTTACGTGAAAGTATGGGTACCTTCTCAAAATCGCACTCAAGTATAAGTCAGTATCTGGCTAAAAACACATTTGAGTAAAAGTCAAAAAGTTTCTACTTTTAAATCTACTTACTAAAAAGTGAAAGAGAAAGATCCCTGCTTTCTAGTCTTGCACAAGGACCAATCATGATGGGTATGGGCAGGTTAATTTTCCATTGATGGGGATTTGATTGGCTGTTTTTAAATAAAGTGCGGCAGCAGGATTAATAACGTTAAAGTTAGTTCGGCCAGAGAAACAAATATACTAATTAAAATAGTTGGACCTGCGAGATTTGTACTTTGTAGGCCTGTATTTTAAATGTGAGGAGTAAAAAGTATGTTTATTTTCTCTGAAATGTAATTGAGTAAAAGTACAAGTATACAAACCTAATAATACGCGAGTAAAGTACAAATCCCCCAAAACAGTACTTAAGTATTGTAACGAAGTACAATTACTCAAGTACTTTACACCCCTGTCGTTAACTATAAACGAGTGGATAGATATAGAGGAGTCTAATGCAAGCGAAAGTCGGAAAAAGTCATCAGCACCTCGGATTAATTGTGGCTTTTCTCCAGCACGCTCAGCCCATCTTTTGTTTGATAGGCATGTCTAATAATGCTGTTTTTATGAATGCCGTTAGATGTAGGCCCGTCCTCTATATCTATCCACTCGTTTATAGTTAATGGGTATGTTAAATTAGACTAATTCATCATTCGTTTGCGTTGCCAAGCTTGTTGATAGCCTACTCCATTTGAAATTCCATAGCAATGAGACATCTTTAGGAAAAAAATGTCTATGCCAAGTTCACTGAAATCGATATAAAAGACCCTAGAATTGTCTGTATTCATCCTTTATTTTTCCTTTATTTTTTATGAAAGCAATAATACACTCGGAAGCCAGTGGTATGTCATGAATATTGCCACGGCTAACGTCACTCGAGCTTCGCTCTCGTGGCTGCAGGCGCATCACAGCCGTGGCAATATTCATCACATACCACCGCTCCTTGTGTATTATTGCCTAATTAACATACAGCCTGTTCTGCAAAATCCAGGCTTGGAGCTTGAATGTAGAGCTGTACGTTCTACACAGCAGGGGTGGATCGTCCAATGACACAGCCAACACAGACCAAAGATGACCTAAAATGCAGAGGTAGAAAGTAACTAATTACATTTACTCGAGTTACTGTAACTGAGTAGATTTGAGTACTTTCAAAAGTTTGAACCTATACTTCTACTTAAGTAAATCTTTAAGTATTTACTTCTATTTTTTACTAGAGTAAAAGCATTTTGGTCATAAGAGTACCGAGTACAATCTTGTACGTGTCATTTACAGTAAAACTAATTCTGGACACAGCACACAGCAGCATCACACCTGGACAAGAGGCAGGGGAACTATGTGAGAATGCTATTCATCGACTACAGCTCGGCATTCAATACCATAGTCCCCTCCATACTCATAGCCAAGCTCAGGGACCTGGGCTTGGGCTATGACCTCTGCCAGTGGGTCTTGGACTTCCTGACTGGCAGACCCCAGGTGGTGAGAGCAGGCAACTGCACCTCCTCATCCATCACCCTCAACATAGGGGCCCCCCAGGGCTGTGTTCTGAGTCCCCTCCTCTACTCCCTGTACACACACGACTGTGTGGCTCAGCGGAGTAGCAATACAATCGTCAAATTTGCTGACGACACAGTGGTGGTGGGCCTGATCTCTGCCAACGACGAGAGGGCCTACCTGGAAGAGGTCAAGGTCCTGGCGGGATGGTGCCAGGAAAACAGCCTCTCCCTGAACGTCAGCAAAACAAAGGAGATGATTGTGGACTTCAGGAGGTCGGGGGTCAAGGACTACAGCCCCCTCAGCATCGACGGGGCACCGGTTGAGAGAGTCAACAGCTTCAAGTACCTCGGAGCCCACATATCCGAGGACTTGAAATGGACCATACACATTAACAGTGTGGTGAAGAAGGCACGACAACGCCTCTACTTCCTCAGGCGCCTAAGGAAGTTCCAAGTCAGCCAGAAGATCCTTAAGAACTTCTACTCATGTACAATAGAGAGCATCTTGACCGGCAACATCACCTCCTGGTTTGGGAATAGCACTGCAAAAGACCAAAGCAGACTACAAAGAGTGACACGTTCAGCCGAACGCACAATCGGAGGGGGGCTCCCCACCCTCCAGAACATTTACTACAAGCGTTGCAAGGGGAAGGCTAAGAGAATTATTAAGGACTCGAGCCACCCGAACAACTGCCTCTTTGAACTGCTGCCGTCAGGCAAGCGATACAGGAGTCTCAAGGCGAGCACAGAAAGACTCAGAAGTAGCTTCTATCCCCAGGCCATCAGGCTGCTAAACGAACAATGAATGAACACTACACAACAACAACCACCAAACACACATAGCACACACATCCACACGCACACACTCACTTTAAACAAACACACTGCAGCACCCACTACACACACTTTATAGCACACACCCACTTTAAACAAACACACTGTAGCACCCACTCCCCACACTTTATATTTATGGATGAAGGATTGCACTACAACTCGTACACCTTACTGTAAATTGTACCTAAAATTGTACCTCATCCCATTTCTGCTTTGCACTAGATAGTACTGTACATTAGTACACTGCATAGTTGTGTATTGTATATTATATGGTAACTCAGAACATTGTACATATGTCTATACCGAACAACTGTGACCTCATTTTCTTCTTCTAAATTCATGCTATATTATGTTATTATGTTATTTGATACTATCTTGTCTAGCACAGTCTCTGGAGCGTAACAGTAAGAAGCATTTTGTATGAAAGTATTCTGTACTTCTGTATGACAACTATTAAAGAACTTGAACTTGAACTTGGACATTCACAAGCTTTGTTGGTATAATTAAATAGGAATTATCTCCAAACAGTGGATTTATTGTGACTTCTCAAAATATTTGCATAGATCGGGCAAGAATGAGTACTCGGTTCATTTTAATGGAACGATTTTGGGGCATGCACAAGTTATAAAGTAACTAAATACGTAAGTACTTTTTTGGAGTGATACTCTTTCACTTTTACTTAAGCAATTTTCTGGACAAGTACTTTTACTCCTCTACTTAAGTACAATTTTACTGAAATAACCGTACTTCTATTTGAGTAATATATCTCAGTACTCTTTCCACCTCTGCTCAAATGTAAACTTTGATGCAGTAGAAAATCTCTAATTGGAAATAATTGTTTCTGGTTTGTTTTATAACCACTGTTATTATTTGGAATTAATATTCAGCTCACTAGAGTGTTTCGAGCACCCATTTAATTTCATTACATCATTATAATCATTACTCATATTGTGTATGACAGTTTGGGTGCGACAGTATATTGCTCCATATTTGCCGGGTATGAATTTACCCTTTGACAAATAGCAGCATTATTTATGATGGTCTTGATTACATGGCCCTTGGCTGGCTCAGGATATAGGCCTGTCGTAGTGGGATCAGTGTTGTTACTGCCCAAGTCCTCCAGCATCTCTCATGGCTTGTGCATATTCTTTCTTTAATGTTTTACATTCAAGTAGAAGAAGAAGCAGAAGATGCAGATTAACATGCACACATGAGTCGCCGATGAAATGTCTCTCTGCACTTTTCCCATCCCATCGTCCTTCCCCCCCAAGGGGCTGTGGCATGGGCCGCGCCCCCGGGGACCAATCCAAGTGCTCCTGTCCATCTTCGTCAGGGACACGACAGCGTTAACGATCTGTTTTGCATGTTTTTCTATTGGGTTTATCTTATTGGGAGGGGAAACCCTTGCGAGCACGGGGAGAACATGCAAACTCCACACAGAAAGGCCCCACCTGGGTACCTGGCAACGCAGCAACCTGGTCCCTAAGTGGGAATCGAACCCAGGACCTTCTAGCTGTGTTAACCACGACACCACTGTGCCACCGTAGTTTATGGACATACCATACATACAGTATACATTGATTGATTGAACATTTTATTAACAGATTGCAGAATGGGTACAATACAGTACGGCTCAATACACAATTGTTAAGGGGATGCAGACCAGAGAAAGACATTCGTCTTGTTTACATCAGGGTCCCCCATTTTCAATTCATAATGACATTTATGACATACACAACATACAGATATACTGTATATCATGACATACATGACATACAGATATACAGTACTGTTACATTTATGACATACAAGATATACAAATACTGTTTAACAGAGATCCTGACAGAAACTATATACAGATTCTAGGGGGAGGAAACTACATTAGGACGGGGGGGGGGGGGTTGGACATTTACAGGGCCCAGTTTCGAATTGCAGTCTCCCGTAAGTGCTCTTTGAGGGTGGTTTTGAAGGTGGGTAGGGATTCAGATTATTTTACGGCTATGGGTAGGGCGTTCCACATTGATGTGGCATATTTGCTAAAACGTGTTTAGTCCCTTGTTTGTGCCGAATCTGGGTTTAACATGATTTGTGGAACTCCCTCTGGTGTTGTGGTCATGGAATTCACTGACCTTTGGGAAGTATTTTGACATGTACATGGGTCTCTTAGTGGTGTAGTATCTTGTACACAAGGCCCATTGCAAGCTGCTGTACTCTGTCGTCTACTCTAAGCCATCCTAGGATGTCAAAATGGGCAGGGGTGAGGTGGGTTTTAGGAGTAAGGTCAAGCAGTAGTCTGACCAGTTTGTTTTGTGATGTTTGTAGCTTGTTTTTAGCACCTTTGAGGTGCTTTAGTACCATGAGGTGCAAGCATAGTCGTAGTACCCTTGAATGAGTGCTCCTGTTAGTCTTCAGGGTATTCTTGTTTACCAAAGAGGAGATCCGGTACAAGAATCTTGTTCGTTGGTTGACTTTTTTGATTACATTGGTTGCCATTTTGTCACAGGAAAGATTTGCCTCTAGGATGGACCCTAGGTATGTAATTTCATCTTTCCTTGTGACAATATTGTCACCCACTGTAACAGAGAAGCCGTTGGCCTTGCTGAGTTTGTTATTTGATCCAAAGAGAATGGACTCTGTTTTACCCTGGTGTGTAATGATAGTTTGAGCCAGGTGCAGATTCTGCCGAGTTCAGAGCTGTTAAAAAAAAAAGAAGAAAAAATGTTTTGGGTATACACTAGTGTGTGGTTTTTCAACATCATTCCGAATAACTTACAGTACAACTCACTTCTCTTGCAATAAATCAATATGGAACCCAGTAGTCATTTCAGCTGTGGTAGAGAAAACTTGATTCATTGTTTAATTAAGATCAAAATAGGCCTAAACTTCTCCAGTCAGTCGGTTCCAAGGAATGTCAAGCCACTGTCTCAGCACCACAGCAGAGATTTATGTTCAAATCAGCAACGGGGTATTACAAGGCGTCGAAGGCGAATACTGTCATGTATCAAAAACCAATAGTGACAGTGAACAGCCAATCGGTCGTTAGAAATCATGTTAAGACTACTGGTCAGACTACTGCTTGACCTTACTCCTAGAACCCACCTCACTCCTGCCCACTTTGACAACCTAGGATAGATAGATAGATAGATAGATAGATAGATAGATAGATAGATAGATAGATAGATAGATAGATAGATAGATAGATAGATAGATAGATAGATAGATAGATAGATAGATAGATAGATAGATAGATAGATAGATAGATAGATAGATAGGATGGCTTAGAGTAGACGACCGAGTACAGCAACTTGCAATGGGCCTGGTCTACAAGATACACCACACAACCAAGGTACCCATGTACATGTCAAAATACTTCCCAAAGGTCAGTGAATACCACGATCACAACACCAGAGGGAGCTCCACAAATCATGTTAAATCCAGATTTGGCTCAAACAAGGGACTAAACAAGTTTTGCAATTATGCCACATCAATGTGGAACGCCCTACCCACAGCTGTAAAGGAATGTGAATCACTACCCACTTTCAAAAACACTCTCAAAGAACACCTACGGGAGACTGCCATTCGAAACGGGTCCCTGTAAATGTCCTAACCCAACCCCCTCCAATGTACAGTAAATGACCAAGTATGGTTTTGTCAATATTCCAATGTACAGTTTTGCTTGTACAGTTGTACAGTGTCCCACACCCACCCAACCACCTCCAATGTACAGTCCCCCCCAACCCCACCCCACCTACCCAACCTCCTCCAATGTACAGTTTCTATGTCAAATGTATACTCTCTTTTCTGGACTCTTTTTGTATCACAAACAGTACTGTATTTGCAAATCTGGTATGTCATAAATGTATAGATGTAGCAGTACTGTCTATCTGTATGTCATGTATGTCATATATCCTGATAAGCTGTAAGCCGTATTTCGCCTAAAGGTACATGCCTAAGTAAATGGAAGATTGCTCCACTTCTGCAAGGTCAATTTGCATGTTCTTGGTATCTAGGAACATCTAGGGACCTGGGGGTATGTATTTCCATTGTCAGAAATATTGTGTCTGTTACTAGGCTTGAGTAAATTGTGATGATACAAAGGAGAATATAAATAATGATTTATGATTTTTGCATCTTTGATAAAAAATTGATACGGGTAAGAGAAAATGCTCACTGAGCTCATTCACCACCTTATTGAGATCATGTGTACAAAAAATCTAAGCAAATGAACCGCGGGAAGATGATTAAACAGAAGGATTTGTAGATACAGTAATTAATGATAATTGATTTTAATTATAAATTCATATTTGACCTTGACCTTATTATGGCCAGATCATACATCTATGGATAGGGAAAATGCTCCTCTTTCCAATGGCAGGGTTGAATCTGGATTTAGTCATTTCCTTGCGGTTTTTACGATAATTAGCATTTTCCGATAAATTTGTATTTCCGATCAATCGTATAAAACATCGGTAAAAATGGAAATATACACTTTGACTACTGTTTTTGATAGGGTTATGGTCTTTACTCTTGGCTACAAAAAAAATATTTAAAAACATTGACCTCTTAACATCCAAGGGCCCACATGTGGCCGATTCTTTGCCGACCTCTAGTGGCTCGGTGTGCATTTCTTTTAATACAATATATAGATAGAATTAAAGCCCTATTTGTTGCCTGTCGATTGCCCTTTCAGGTGACAAAATCCGTTCAGCGGTTCTCGAGTTACATGCCGATATGTGAGGCGTGCCCCAAAGTACGCAAAAGTACACATTACCACCCCCGATACCCAGGGCTCTAGCTCCGTCAATCATTTGGCGATCTCGAAAATCTTTGCACAGGGTTGTAGCCAATTAGTGTGGCTTTCCAATGATACCCCATGATATGATAATTGGGGATCTAATACGGTCTCTATTGATCAATTTATGATAAAGAAAAGAAAAGTCCCCTATAGGGGGACCTTAAGGCTTAACAGGATTATGATGAATTGAAAATGGGGGACCCTGATGTAACCAAGATGAAAGTCTTTCTCTGGTCTGCATTCCCCTTAACAATTGTATGTATTGAGCTGTACTGTACTGTACCCATTCTGCAATCTGTTAATAAAGTTTTCAATCAATCAATCAATCAAAGCATCCATCTCGTGGTCCAACATTACTGATGCAGATGGTGCTCGTTAATATGTTAATATATACAATTCAACCTCCCCCCCCCTTTTTTTTTGCTTTTCATGGACTCATTATAGAAACATTTCATTGATTGACATGGATTCTGGAGGCATGTGTTACAGACGAAGCTTTAGTGGATCACAGTTCAGAGAGGAGATGAGACGGGCTGCTCTCGTTCCCTCCTCAGACAGGCGGCGCAGACAGAAGAGCCCCCAACGCTTGAATGTCAGATAATCAGTCTTCAAATGACCAAAGTCGGACACAATCCTCTCTCGTGGAGACACACAGAAAATCTTTACAATCAAATACTGCGTGCCTTGTGTTTATAGGCTGTATACATGCCTGAATTACTACCTGGGAATACTGGGCAAATCACCCGGGGCCCAAGACCACGGACGTTCTGGAGCGTCCCAGGTTTGTGTGTAGATTAATTGCATCAGCTCACTAATTTCCATTGGGATATGTGCCCATACAAGCATGGTTTTAATAGAAAGTTAATTAATTGCGTGGCACGCTGACGCAGTGGTTAGCGCTGCTGCCTCACAGCATGAAGGTCCTGGATTTGACCAGCAGGGGGCCTTTCTATGTGGAGTTTGCATTGTTCTCCCTGTGTTTGCGTGGATTTCCTCCGGCTACTCGTGGGTTTCCCTCCCACACCAAAGGACATGCATGTTAGGTTTCCTGCCATTGCCCTTGACCGCGGTAGCTACTCATGGCGACGCTGGCGTTACAAATGGAAATGGAGTTGGTCCCCGGGCGCCGCACTGTGTGGCTGGCTGCCCACTGCTCCTAAATAATTAGGATGTGTCAAATGCAGAGGACGAATTTCCCCAAGGGGCTTAATAAAGGTTCAACTTAACTTAACTGAAAAGGGCTCCGGCATGCAGTTTAAAGTACAGTGGCCCCACTTTTCTCAAAAGGCGCTTGAAATGAATATTCCAGAGCTGTTTTTTGGCCCTGGACACTTGTGTCTGTCCCGCGTGGAACAAAGGGGGCCCATAACACTATCTTGCCCCGGGGCAACCTACTGGCAACCTCCGGCCCTGGCTACAGTATGTACACCAAACATGGTATGGATGCAGAATATGGTGGGGAAAACTGAATTTTGTCATTATTATCCAGTATCTTTATGAAAGCTTAAGTGTCATTGTTTCTCAAAACACAACATTTATATTGGTCCTGTTAGAGTTGATAGAGAACTTGATTTTTACTTGATTGGTCATTTTACATATTAAGTTTGTTTGTTTATTTATTTTTTACTCTGGGACAGTTCACATTAATGAACATCTTCAGTTTCCACATCAATGTAAATGTGCCAGATTTGAGCTAATTAGCTAGTTTCCATCTGTCTACCGCATGTATGGTCTGGTCTGGTCTGTAGATACTATATATAACGGATGGTATCGTGAAGCGCAGTCAAGAAGGGCTGGGGTGAGTAGCGGTGCTATGGGTTAAACTCACTCTCACATCCTCAAAGACAGATAGACACGTTGCAAAGTAGTCACCTCAAACTTTGATGCCGCGAGTCAGAGTTGAACCCCGGTCTCCCACACCGCGGGCAGCAACACAGACCGCTATACCAAGAGGTGAATTCACTTCTTTGTACCGTGTCTATGCGTCTTTTGAGGATGTGAGAGTGAGTTTAACCCATAGCACCGCTACTCACCCCAGCCCTTCTTGACTGCGCTTCACGATACCATCCGTTACATATGTTCCTTCTTTTTTCCCCATACTATTTTGTGAACACCAGAATATAGGCTACCTGGGTGGGCACCTGTGTGCAGGCTATGTAATTAATTAGCGTGTTCGGTTTTCCTAAGCATTCGCGGCACCTTTTAGTGGGGGGGGGGGCGGGGGGGTGCAATCTGGGGTTTCTTGGCAGTGACCCATGCGTTTGCAAATGTCTCCTACGCGCCCCCCGGGCAGGATTATTAGTGCAGTTTTAAACTGCTGGCTGGAAGTTGAGAGGTGAGAAAGCCCACGCCGCAGTGATCCTTTTTCATTGGATCATAGCCCACTGAACTTGTGCGGAGAGACTAGAGAGAGCTGTGGGGAGAGACTGGGGAGCTGTGGGGAGAGACTGGGGAGACTATAGGAGCTTTGGGGAGAGACTGGGAGACTGGAGACTAGCTGTGGGGAGATACTGGGATACTGGTGGAGAGCTGTGGGGAGATACTGGGATACTGGTGGAGAGCTGTGGGGAGATACTGGGATACTGGTGGAGAGCTTTGGGGAGAGACTGGGATACTGGAGAGCTGTGGGGGAGAGACTGGAGAGCTGTGGGGAGAGACTGGAGAGCTGTGGGGAGAGACTTGAGAGCTGTGGGGGAGAGACTGGGGAGCTGTGGGGAGAGACTTGAGAGCTGTGGGGGAGAGACTGGGGAGCTGTGGGGAGAGACTTGAGAGCTGTGGGGGAGAGACTGGGGAGCTGTGGGGAGAGACTTGAGAGCTGTGGGGAGAGACTTGAGAGCTGTGGGGAGAGACTTGAGAGCTGTGGGGTCCCTCGCACGCCGATAGAGTGCACTCCGCTCCACACACGCGTTGGGTCACTTCTAGGCAACAGACGCACCTCGGGAATATCGCAAATGAGCAGCTTCAAGGAGGACGCAGCAGGCAAACGTGTGTGAGAGAAAGTCTTCCGTTTCCTCCGTTTTCATTCTTCCCGCCGCGGTGACCGGTGCTGGTGCATAATAACAGCCTCTGGTGCATCTGGATTCGGGAGAATAAAGCGCAACGCGCGCGTCGATTCCTATAATCATGGAATTATGGATAAAGTTGATGCTCGTGTGCAGTTTCTGTTTTGGAGCAAGTGCAGAGTTTGACGGCAGGTAAGGCATCCTCTTCTTCAGACCAACAAACTAAATGCATATGCATGCACTTTGTGTGAATTGTGCTTTGATTTGATGTGGCTATATCCGACCTATATATCCAGTTTGTTTGAAACTGTAATTTCAGTTGAATTTCAGTTGTTGCGCTTACTAGCCTATTATGTGTTTAATTAAGCCTTATCTTGACCTCTAAATGTGGAGAGCATTTTGAAGATAATGTGACTGAAACGTGTTGATTTAATGTGCTGGCATTCTGAACAGCGCAATGTGCGCAACGATATACGGTGCCTCCGGGCACATAGAATAGAAATTCAGCACCACAAATCGCTCACAATAAACATTTAGGTAGTCAAAAATCTAAAATAAGAATACACACAGTCAAAGATATACATTCTAAAATATGTTCTAAAATATATATTTTTTTAATTATATAGGCCTACAGTCCAAAAAAATACAGTAACTAACATGTAAAATGCCAAATGTACAGGAAGATATACAAGGATTTATACTCTGAGCTCAGTGGCACATGAGGCGCGTTAAACAGTCGGATGGCTCATCTTCTGATTGATTGATTGAATGATTGATTGATTGATTGAAAACTTTATTAACAGATTGCAGAATGGGTACAATACAGTACAGCTCAATACACACAATTGTTAAGGGGATGCAGACCAGAGAAAGACTGTCGTCTTGTTTACATCAGGGTCCCCCATTTTCAATTCATCTCTTGCCTATACTTTTATCCTCATAAACTGCGGGCATCGTTCACTCCATTTGTCTAAGTTAATTCAATAATGCATAACTAATCCAACAACGGGCAAGCCCACTTCCACGGTGGCGTGAGTTTTGCGCTTTGAACTCCTACTGTGAATGAGTACCATTATTACACGAGCAAAACCAAACAAGCTATACACCCTTGTCCCCCACAGACGTTTCGCCTTTTTTGGGGGGAGCTGATCTGACAGCACATTGCCCGGCGGTTCATGTTCAAACACGAATCCGGTAAACTATGCGAAGAGAGGTGTGGAGGTGTGCCAAATCCAAGGAATGCGTCCGAGATTTAGATCAGCTCGCAGGGTGCACCTGAGTTGAACATGATGCATGGCGTTCATCCACGTTAGGCTGTATACTTTGTATTAGTCAACAAAAATACAAAATAAACTAGCTTATAAGGTATAGATATACACAGTGAATGTACCCCTTGATACTGAACTCTCGTCTTTACCCCCCGAGAATGCATATTAAATGTATAGCTTTCAAGTAATTGCATCAGGCTTGGTTATGAATAGACTGCTAGGTCATTTTTCTCTGCATTTGGACTAAAGTGCACTGCACTCGAGGTCATGAGTGGAATGCGATGCTTGTGTGCTGCTAATGTATTTATTCTTGTTCACATCGGAGTGATTTCCAAGCCCCTGCAGTGTAAAATATGAGGGAACTTGGCACAAACAGTTATAGAGCAAGACAGAGTTGGTACATATTTAATGTTACAGAGTTTTAAGGATATTTCTCCAGTGGGGAATGCAGTCAATTATTCTAATCAGATTATTCTCTTCATTTATCATTCTCAGACAGGCTGAGCCTCAAACGGAATCCTCTTATCTTATCTCAATCGATTTAACACTTGGGAGATGTCCACTGTTTTATTGTATTGAACTCTAGTTTGTGTTCCAAACAATCCTCCCTGTCAATTAGGGCCATCCAATTTAAACATCTTACCTATATGTATCTCAGACCGCTGTATGCCCTGAAGAAGGCCGATAATACATTTTTATTTTTATTTTTTGGTTCTACAATGAACTAAGCTATTTATTAAAGCCTTTTTTATATACAAGAAGAGTGCCTGGAACTTCCTTATTTTTATTCAACTGACTTCCCTCATCCAAGAGCACCTTTAAAAAAACCACTGGATTCACACCACAAAGATGCTGCAGCCCTCCTTCTTGTTCAAGATCTTACCGTATAGCTTGATATTACCGCAGTTTTCCCCCACATCCATACGCAAGACCGCCACAGTGGGCTATATGGCAAATTGGGATCACTCACTCACACACACTCACTCACCAATGGAGATCTGGCAGGGAGGTTTTGGGGGGGGGGGTAAGGATATTTCAAGAGTAACTTGGGCCAGGCGACTGGGTGGCGTAGCGGAGATTGCGCTCGTCACCAATGCAAGAGGCTGCGGTCTCGACTCCCCGAGTCAGCATTGCCTGCGGCTTGGGCCAGTCGTCATACTATCTCAATTGGCTGAGGTAGCGGGTGGAAAGTCGATGGGTGGGGATTTGGACGTTGTGGACAGCGACTCCTACAGGTCGGTTGGGTGATGCCTGTGCAGCAGAGACAGGAGGTATCGGGGGCAGCGTGAGCCTCCCACGCGTTACTCCTCTCCACTGAGAGTCCGCGCTGTCTGGTGAAAAGATGCGACAGCTGCCTCCTCGTGTACCGGAGGGGACACGTGATGCAAGGCTTCTATCCTCACTACAGCCGACCAGTGGGAGGCATAGCCTAGCAACGTTCAAGACAGGGGAGGGGAGAATTGAAGGGGAGAATTGGCCACACGAAATTGGGATGGGAGAAAAATAGAAAAAATAAGGAGAAAAAGTGGATACAAAAAAAAATAGTAACTTGGGCCCTTTTATACCCATTATCGTGTCATTAATTCCTCTGGTTGATCCCAGTGACCAAGGCCAGTGTGGAGGCCAGTGCCTTCATTTCACACCATGCCTGTGTGTGTAACAACTAGCCCAGCAGCATGCAGCATACAGTTAATTATCAACGTCTCGGCTGATGGAGCAGCTTGTCACGCCAGTCATTATTAGACAATTTTCATGGTTATAATCTTGCCCTGATTCGGCCTTCAGCCTCAATATTAATTCATAGATAGTAGAATCCCCTGAGAATGAGGCGCGAGCAAAAAGCCATTTATTACGCCGTCCTCTTCACTTAGAGCCTTTTAGAGAAGATGCCTAACAGGCTTAAGGGTCTGCGCCACATCAAGCATCGCCGTCAAGGACATTTTGCCCTCGTATAGCTCTCCCTGTAAAATGTCCCGCCTCTAACTGTGTTTAAATAATGTGTAGTAGTGTTGCCAGCTTACGACAGGCCTGCTTCCAGCTGAGCCGGCAGTATTCCAGATGGTAGCTAAGTGACTCTGTGACGAGTAAGCAGGACTGGGTGTCAAACCTCGCTACTGTTTGAGCACCGACGGAATCGTGCCCGTAGCACCAGAGCGTCGAAGACAACAGAGTATGAATAGGTGATTTTTTTCAGTTAGCCTACTCTGTCTGTCTGTCATCTCCTTTATTATGCTGACTTGCTGAGCTTTCTCCGTGCTTTATTCAATAGGGCCTATTCATTTTGATGTTTTGGCTAATGGATATTCTGCAATAGCTAAGAGTAATAAGAAGAATTATGAAATAAAAACACTACATCGTCACGTGAAAAACACACAACACAGCCCACTGTCAATGTCCGGTGACCTTCTCCATCAGCACAACCCTGCACTGAAGGTTTTGGCTTATTATGTTAAATGTCATTGTACTCAGCAAAATAACTCACTCAGCAAAATAAGGTATCGGAAAAAGGTATAATTTCGGTATCAAATCCCGACTATCAGTATCGGCATTGGTATCGAAAAACTTCAAACGATACACAGCCCTGCCAGTAAGTTCACCATTTGAGGGCAGAACACTTTGCCGAGATGAAAGACTACACAGGGTGGATATTGGTGATGTCACTAAACTGCAGTAGTCCAGCCCAGCCAACCAGCACATACCAGACCTGCTCAGTAATGGTACTCCAATGCCATGGGCTGGTGCCAAAAAGCCCATTGTTTGTATTGTATTATCCATGGATCCATGGGTTTATACTAAATGCTATACTGCTTACCGATAATACATCTTTAAGAGACAAGTCACATCTATGATATGCTTAACCCTTTCACTACCACACTACAGACGGTTCTGTAGTGTGGTAGAGAACGGGTTAACCTTCTGTAGTGTGGTAGTGAAAGGGTTAACACTTTGGTAGTGTGGCAGTGAAAGGGTTAATAGTCAGATTCCAGAGTGGGTTATGTTGATATAGACGTGAATAGCATAACAATATCTTTCCTAAAAATCAGAGAGGAAGCTTTACACGACTGCATTTTGGCATTTTGGTTCCCAGTAAACATTATGACGTCTATAAGAATGGATGACTGGTGGGCCAGGGTGTCTCAGCAATGTCCCAACAATATGTGAAAAGGAAAATCTGAGACCAATGTTGTTTCATCATCGTTGAAGTTCCTGTAGAACGATAAGATGAGGTTTTCAAATCCAGGCTAAGAATATAACTTCTTAAAACATCAGTAAACATACTCCTAGCAGCAGTGGTGGAATAAGTACACAGTTCCTTTAAGTAAAAGTAGAAATACCCAGATAAAATAGTACTCTGGTAAAAGTAAAACTCGTCAATTCAAAATGATACTTAAAAAGTAAAAGTAGAGAAGTAATTGATATTGAATGTACTTAAGTACCAACAATTTTAAGTATGCATTCTACATGATGCCTGTGTATTTCAGTCCTTGGAAGCGTTCAACCCTTGAACCATTGACCTCTAAATGTTATGTTAAAGTGGTACTGTACTGTATGTGGTCCAGTTATGTTGCTCTGATTATATCCTCTTCAAGTTGGTAGGCTTCAAATTTGAAAATACATTATCTTCATATATTTTTGCAACATTTTCTATGAAAAATCCTTTTCTTCAAAAGTAACTAGTAACTGATTGGCTCAGATGAATATTGTGGAGTAAAAAGTACAAAGTTCCCTAAAATGTTAATACTACCTCAAAACTGTACTTACGTAGAGTGCTTGAGCAGAAATGCTCAGTAACTTCCTTTCCACCACTGCCTAACATCAAGTTTCTGGGAAAGGACCTTCTATGACAGAATTTACATTTAGGTTGAATAAAAGGCTAATTTGTGTCAAGTTGTGATGCATCTTCAGTTGGCCTGGACTCCCGTTGGCCTGACAATGCTGCTGGCTTAAGTAATGTTCTCTGTTGCCAGGGCATCTGCACTGTAGTATCTGCTGAATGCACTCTCTGACCCTTGAAACACTGCACATGCACCTCTTTCTTCGACGCATAGGTTCTCTACATCCGTGGTGTAGGGGTTAAGTGGTTGAGTATACTGTAGCTATAGGTTACCCGCTGTATATGTACGCTTTGCTAGCTACATATCACATCCGGGGCAAATTAACAGAGAGTGTAATTAACTGACGATCTCCCGGGCGACGTTACTGTCATGTCAGTTCTTTTTTACTCACTTTGAAGCACTTTTTATCGCCTAAACATGAAATCCGGGCCACTTATTTGTCAAACACACACAAAGTTGTTTAAATGCTTCAACCTTTCTAAATGTCTGTTTTCTGGAGCCATACCATCGCCCAAGGAGATCTCAAGTTAATTTCACATGACTGGCTGTGTCATGAAGCGAGCAGAGCGTCGAGCGGATGGTACACACACATACACAGGGAACCTGCAAACCTCAACCTATACTGTACTTGATCTCCTGTGGTAATTGTTAATGTCCCGTATCATATCCTGACATTGTAATGATATATCCTTGGTAAACCACACACGGATCTGGCACCAGGTAGGACTACAGTGTGGTTCAGTGGCATCGTGCCGTGAGACCCGATGACTCCACTGGCTGCCTGTCAGGAAGAGGGTGGCAGGTTGGAGCAAGTCTTACTCTCAAGGAGCTACAAATCCGCCAATCTACTGTATGTCCGTGGGTATCATCCGTGAGGTAGAAGATCATGTCCCAAGGCGTGTTTCACATGCTGGACTGTGGATGAACTGGCCAATAGAATGACAGACAGATGGACGGATGGATGGACAGACAGACAGATGGATAGATTCACATAGATGGATGGATGGATGGATGGATGGATGGATGGATGGATGGATGGATGGATGTATAGATACATTCACATTTACATTTAGTCATTTAGCTGACACTTTTATCCAAAGCAACTTACAAGTTCTGTACGACAAGTCATCAGGAAGGGCACAACTCTATCAGCTGAGTAACAATGTTCATCAAAGTGTTGAGTGCTACAGTGTAGGTTAGTTTATTAGGACAAGTGCATGACAGTAAGGTTAGTTAGGGTTAGATATTCTCTCTTTTTTTATTTATTTTTTATTCAGATAATGGTTGAAGAAGTGCGTCTTTAGTCGACGGCGAAAGATTGGACGGGTTCGGCTGTCCTAACTGGGGTGGGTAGTTCATTCCACCATTGTGGGGCAAGGACTGAGAATAGGCGACTTCTCTTTGATGAATATTTGATGATGGATAGATTCACATAGATAGACAGATGGATGGATGGATGGATGGATGGATGGATGGATGGATGTATAGATAGATAGATAGATCACACCATCATTGCGCTGAATGAGGACTACTCTCAGAAGGTTGTGGCCTCGCTGTGCCTCTCTCTTCAGCATACTGTAACCTAGCCTAACCTCGTCCTCCACAGCAATGGATGGATTCCCATTCACCCTCTATAGTCGGGGGAAGATAGGCCCCCTCTGTTGCCATTAGCCATACAATGGAAGAGTGATGAAGGCCCCTACTGTAGACACCATTCTCTCTGGTTTTGTTGTTAAGGACCTTGTCTGGTTGTCTGCGTTCCAGAGGAGTTGTCACGCCGCGGCCTGCGTGAAGGGTAATAATTATCTGCTCGAGTTCCCTTAAGGCTGAGTGCAATTTAGAATCATTATGCACAGCCTCAGAGGGTCATAAATAAGGATATTATGCTCATGTCCATTTGATATGCCGGCACACAGTGCAGCAGAACCTCTTGATGGGGGGAGGTTGGGGTTCTCAAAATGTCTTTTATATAAAAAAAAAATAAAGTATTGTTATTTATTTCATTTGGTGTCAAGGCTCTGTGTGGGTCCCAGCAGCGCTGTCGCTGATTACAGTCCCGCTGTCCGTGTCACAGAGTTGTCACTTGTCACGTTAACATCAGCGTGAGGGTTGACAGGACACACATGGTAGAGCTGATGTATGGCATTATAGCCTTGTTAATGCATAGAGTCGGTGGGGACTCGGGACTGTGTGCTGCGGCGCCGCTGCCAACCGCCGTGGGCCGACGAGGAGAGAGAGGGGGAGGCATGAAAGTAAACACGGCTGGTTTCATATTCACATATGTGTGTGTGTGTGTGTGTGTGTGTGTGTGCGTGTGCGTGCGTGCGTGTGTCGATTACCATGGGCGTCAAAGCTTCAGTAGTAGTTATCATTGAATAATCGAAAGCTTCATTCTTCCCTCACGGGAGTTTCAACACGCTGGGTAAATGAGGGCTGTGGGTTTTGACATTGTCGTGTGTGAAGAACTGATTCTTGAAATCAAAAAACGTTGGATTATTATTTCTATAAGCTATTTCTTATGCTGATGTATAGGCACATCTCTGACCTCGACTACCCTGGTGGTGGTGGTTGAAGCTTCGAAGCTTTCGGGCTCCAGCCCTGCAGTGCAGTAGTGTAAGACCGGGATTTGATTGAATAATTCAGGACCTGTTGCGTCTGAGGAGCCTCTAGTCTCCCACTGCGCCGCCCTGTCCCTCCCAGGTCAGCCCTGTCTGCTCACTGTCCTCTGGGTGTCTGCTCCGTCGATCGCGTGCTCTGCCTCCCCTCGCCACATCAAGTGCATCAAGTTCATCACGCCTTATGTCCATTTGATCCTTCCACCATACAGAGTTGACTGAATGGCCATATGGTGTTTTTATTCTCCGTCCTTGTGTTGAAAATGCTTCAGGCAAACATGTTATCATGAGCTCCTGGCTGGAAAAGACTCTGCCACCAGTACCACACTATCATATACTCAGGCTCTCTCAAGGTGGTTAAATTACCTTGGAATAACAGGCCACAGTTTAGCTAAATTATTAATGCCTTGGTGGACCAATTTGCTTCAGCTTTGTCTCCACGTAATTATGATTGTTAATTAGCGACTAACCTTGTACACTGTAGCAATTTGAATGATGTTTTCCCCTTCCTTGATCGGTATATTTTATTGATATTTATTTAAGGAAAAATTTGCTGCAAACACAGGGATTCACTTGGGTTTTTTCCTGTGTAGGACAGCAGGTGCTGTGTGTGTCACAAGCAGCTGGCAGGTAGGGGTGTAGAAGAGCCTGGGGCCAAACCGTGGTTGATCCTCAAACTTCTCTTCTCTTCTCTTCTCTTCTCTTCTCTTCTCTTCTCTTCTCTTCTCTTCTCTTCTCTTCTCTTCTCTTCTCTTCTCTTCTCTTCTCTTCTCTTCTCTTCTCTTCTCTTCTCTCCTCTCCTCTCCTTCTCTCCTCCTCTCCCCACGCCAATGCTCCCACCTCCTATTCTCTCCTTCCCCCCTCTCTATATACTCTCCTCTCCTTGCCCCATCTTCTCACCTCTCCCCTCCTCTCATCTCCTCTGCTCCCCTCTCCTCTTCTCCCATCATCTCTCCTCCCATCTCCTCCCATTTTCTCTACTCTCCCCTCCCCTCTGCCCCCCCCCCTAGAGTCCTTGACTAAAGAAATTAATCAACTAAATAGCCAAGTTGATTTAATCAACAAATCTGTAAAAATGTGTTTCCCTGCATTTACTCATGCAGAAGGACCTCTTTAGATTGAACGCTTACCAGATATGTGCTCATCGGGGCGCCAGGGTGGCGCACCACGTAGCTGCGCTGCAGTGCAACGCGGACGTCCCGGGTTCGACTCCCGGACCTGAAGACCCCCAAGTCTTCTCCCAACCTTCCTCTCTGTCGGGCCTGTCCGGAATAAAGCAGTAAAATGCCAAAAAAACAAACCTGTTAAGCTGTAAGGTCCCCCAATTGACCGTATTAGATCCCCACGTGGGGTATCATTGGAAAGCCACCCTCATTGGTTACAACCCTGTCCAAAGATCTTCGAGATCACCAAATGATTGACAGAGCTCCGGGAGTCGGGGGTGGTAATGTGTACTTTGGTGCACATTATCCAGATTTAACACTGCCATTGGAAAGAGGAGCCTTTTCCCTGTCCATAGATGTATGATTTGGCCATAATAAGGTCAAGGTCAAGTTCAAGGTCAAATATGAATTTATAAAAAAAAATCCTTCTGTTTAATCATCTTCCCTTTATTCATTTGCTTAGATTTTTTGTACACTTGATCTCAAGAAGGTGCTGAATGAGCTCTGAGCGAAATCTCTAGGCCCGCAATTGTAACATGGTTCAGTGCTAGGCTCACACTACCCAAATGCAGCACTGAACGGCACAGGAAGTCCTTCATTCCAACAGCCATCAGACTATACAATGCATCACTGTGCCTCACTGCATCACTGAGCACAGAGTGGCAGCTCCTAGCGACTAGCGGCCTCCAGACTCCACAACAGGGGGCAGCGACTGCTGCCAGACATTGACCTAGGACTAATAGGAACCCAAGGAGGACAATAACACTACCTTAGGCATACTGCACCTTATGTGGATACTGTGATACTGTGAATAATGTATATTTCAGTTAGTTAGATAGTAAATTATAACACTACCTGATGCATACTGCACCTTAAGTGACACTGTGAATACTGTGAATATATATTTCAGTTAGTTAGATAGTAAATTATATTGACCTATTTGTTTACACTGCTTGTGTTGTTTTTACTACCTGTACCCCCCCTTCCCCCATGCTGCTATGATGCCTCTCAGTATATTTTTACTGTATTTATTTACTGTATATTTTATTCCATTTGTATTCAATTTTACTCTACTCTTATCCTAGGCAACTTGATTTGATTTGTTTTATTATTCTAATTCGTGACCTGTTCTGTCTAAATATTTAAATGTTGAGCGATTTGCAGTGTCAAATTTCCCACAGGATA
Source organism: Notolepis coatsorum (assembly GCF_963971535.1). Classification (NCBI taxonomy): domain Eukaryota; kingdom Metazoa; phylum Chordata; class Actinopteri; order Aulopiformes; family Paralepididae; genus Notolepis; species Notolepis coatsorum. Next base: position 29,819,917 of record NC_140171.1, read on the forward strand.
ATAAAAGTATTTCTATTCTATTCTATTCTATGGTGTACACTAGGGATGCCCCGATCACGTTTTTTGCCACCGATACCGATCACCGATCGTCGTGAGCCATATCGGCCGATACCGATCCGATACCGATCGTTTTTGATTAAAAAGAAATTAAAAATTATTTAATATAATTTTTTTTTTTTTTTTTTATAAAATATATATATTATATAATTAGACTTGTACTTGTATTATCTGCGAGACATCGCCACCACGCAACAAGTCAAAATGCTCGCTATCTGCAAACAGCTCCACTGTCTGTGTGTACTCTAGTAGCCCTAGCTCCAAAAAGGATTCTCCGGCGCTGCAGCGGGACCCTATTGCCTTGGTAACGTTATGCTTTGGTCATTTCACATTCAGCAAGCCCTCAGCTCGAATACGCATTCAATCAATGTTATAAGACATTGATATCAGGAGCTATCTGTAGCTACTGCTAGCCGGCTAGATGACGTTAAGACAACTATTTAGTTCAATCGGACATTTCGTTTTGAACCGTGAACTAACGTCAGCTAACGCAAGCTAACGGAGATATCAACATGGGCTACTAGACTTCCTGGGGCATTTGTTGATATCCGGAGCTATCAGTAGCTAGCCGGCTAAATACCGTTAGACAATGCCTACTAAAAGTGAATAGTTGACTGGGTAATTTTGTTTAAACAGTAACGATAGCTAGGTAGCTAACGTTAGCTCAGGTCGAATGCACTGATTCTAGACTCAGCAGAGGAGGTCCGCGCGTCCTCTGTGTTTACAAATTCTACACGGGTACGGGCGGGGCTAGGGAGGAGGAGCAGTTTGCAGGTCCTGTGCGTCTGAGACAAGCGAGTGAGATATCCACTTGATCAGTTTCCGCGCTCGGCGAATATGACTAATTATCGGAATTCCCCGATCGCATATTTATACTGATTATCGGCCGATAACGATCGGTGGCCGATCGATCGGGGCATCCCTAGTGTACACAGATGTGTACACAGATGCACACAGATGTGTACACAGATGCACACAGATGCAAAATAAAATCATAATTTATATTCTCCTTTTTTTTATTACAATTTACTCAAGTTTAGTAACAGACACAATATTTCGGACAATGGGAATACATGCCCCCAGGTCCCTAGATGTTCCTAGATACCAAGAACATGCCAATTTACCTTGTAGAAGTCGAGCAATCTTCCATTTACTTAGGCATGTACCTTTAGGCAAAATTTCTGAAAATAGGGCTACAGCTTAACAGGTAAAAAAAGAGATGTGCTCATTATTTTTCAGAATAGAACTCATTCAGCATGGGAAGAAAACAACAACAACAACACAAATATGAGAATCAACAAACCATAATCAGTTTTTGAATTGACTAAGAGTAGATAGCCCTACCTCCCCCACCTCTCCTCTCCTCTCTCCTCCCTTCTACCCATCTCCTCCATCTACTGTCCTCCCGTCCCATCTCCTCCTATCTCCTCTCCCATCTCCTATCTCCCATCCTCCCATCTCCTCCTATCTCCTCCCATCTCCTATCTCCTCTCCTCCCATCTCCTCCAATCTCCTCTCCTCCCATCTCCTATCTCCCATCCTCCCATCTCCTCCTATCTCCCATCCTCCCATCTTCTATCTCCTCTCCTCCTATCTCCTCTCCTCCCATCTCCTATCTCCTCTCCTCCCATCTCCTCATATCTCCTCTCCTCCCATCTCCTCCTATCTCATCTCCTCCCATCTCCTATCTCCTCTCCTCCCATCTCCTCTCCCCAGCGCGCTCTCTGTTCTCTGAACTGTGTGCTAAGAGCACCTGTCTGTCTGGCTGCTTGCCTGCCCTCCAGTCTGCCAGGCAGCAGACAAACATCTCCCCCAGACCTGCCGGTCTCACTTAGCATCCACCCGATTGGCAGTCAGGGGGTCCAGCATTAGCATTTCCTTATCTTGGCAAAGAGATGCTAACAGGCAGGGATAGCAGCAAAGGACGTGCCCTGAATACCGAGAGCCGGCCTCACACTCCCATCAGGGCACAAGTGTTTTGCCTCTATTGTTTGTCAGGGGAAGTATTTTCAGAGACATTTTTGGCTACTTGTGTGACTGCATCAGAACCCCCCCCCCTCCTGCTCATAATGGTCTTCATGCAGGAATCCCTGAATGTACAGATTTCATTCTACAGAGCATTAAAGGAACACGCCAACATTTTGGGAAATTAGCTTACCGTCTTCTCCAGAGAGAGACAAGCAGATAGATACCAGTTTATTCTCTGTGCGTTCAGTAGAAAGCTATCTGGCTGCATGTTAGCCTAGCTTAGCACAATGAATGGAATGACCGGTTAGCCTAGGCATTGTCCAACTAACACCTTTCCCGAAGGCTAACCGGTCATGTCTGCTTCCATTCATTGTGCTAAGCTAGGCTAACATGCAGCCAGATAGCTTTCTACTGAACGCACAGAGAGGAAACTGGTATCTATCTTCTGGTAAGCTAATTTCCCAAAATGTTGGCATGTTCTTTTAAGGAAATCTTAAGCATTCTATTTTCTCAAGGCCCCTAACACAGTCACATCAAAGAGCCAGGGCAGCCTCTGCGGTCTTGGTTAGCATGTCAATTGATTAGCGGTTCACATACAGTAGCACATGAAATTGGTGTGTAATATCTAAAAAGACGTCCTTGTTATTTCCTTTGTGGTCTTTTCATTTATTCAGCAGCTAGAATTTATCCGGCGTGACACGGCTGAACTTTCTAACCGTTCTGCTCAGTTTTTCATCTGAATCCTTAAATGGTCTCGTTCCTCCTTCATTCACCGTCCACAAGTATGTGGAGAGAGCCTCTTCAGTCTTCACAGATAAAACGCTAATCCTAGTACAATGTCTGCCAAGAAACTAGTTCTCGCTCTGAGCAATAAGATAGAAGAAAGCATCCAAATCTTTTATTTTTAATTTTTTATCTTTCGTCTTTTCATTTATTTATTTATTTTTACCCTGGTGGGAATTGCCACGTATTAGGGGTGGGAAATTAATCACATTTTATTTTCAATCACAATTTTGGCTTCCAACGATTATGAAAATAATTGAATAAACTTTGAAGTGATGTCATGTTTTTGAGTCATTTAATGTTTTAGTTTTTCAAGTAAATTATATTTAAAGTTCAAGGAAATTCACTGTTAAAAAGACAATAAATGCACGATGTTTCCGAAGTCAATGAGGAACCGTGTTAAATCAGCGTGATCTCAATGTTGACAAATGATCTCCTCTCCTCTCCTCTCCTCTCCTCTCATCTCATCTCATCTCCTCTCCTCTCCTCTCCTCTTCTCTCCTCTCCTCTCCTCTCCTCTCCTCTCCTCTCCTCTCCTCTCCTCTCCTCCCATCTTTTCTCTTTTCTTCTCCTCTCCTCTCCTCCCCTCTCCTCTCATGTCCTCTCCTCTCCTATCTTCTCCTCTCATGTCTTCTCCTCTCCTCTCTTTTTCTATCCTCTCCTCTCATGTCTTCTCCTCTCCTATCCTCTCCTATCTTCTTCTCTCCTCTCCTCCCTGTTCTTCTCAGCCCTCCCCCTAGAGTCCTTGACTAAAGAAATTAATAGACTAAATAGCCAAGTTGATTTAATCAACAAATCTGTACGAATGTGTTTGCCTGCATGTATTCATGCAGAAGGACCTCTTTAGAGATGTGCTTATTATTTTTCAGGATAGAACTCATATAATCGAGCAGCTCTACCAGGTATGTGAAATAACTTCCCCACATTTCTCAGCGACACATATAGTCAACGCTCCCAAATACCACTGTCCCGGCTGTTGAAACCCCGCTCGGGTGAAAATAGAGATAGCGATGCACATTTTGAAAAAGGCACCATGATAACAAACACACCCTTATCTGTCTCCCACATGTCCCGTGCTCTGTACAGTAGGAGCAGCTCAGCTTAGATATATCTGTCACCGGCGTTCACTGATGTGAGGAGAAGCTTGTGTTCAAATTGGGTCTGACATTCTCTCCCCGCAGGTCTCAGTTTTTGGCATCAGACAAAAATGTAACACGCCTTGATATGTACTCCTGCTTTCTTCTTCTCTGGAAGAGAGATGTGTTTCCCACTCCTGCAATGATGTGATTTATTTATTTATATGTCCTCCGCACTCATATACAGTTTGTGAAAAGAAGTTAGTTTTTCAAGGCCCGGTAGGATTTATATCGCAGAGTATTTCACATTCACTGTCTTTACTCAGTGAAAATACACTATGCGGTAGTTATATATAACTGAGTGTTATGCAGTAATAACAAATTGACTGTATCTGGAAGACAAAAACAGGAAACCAACATATAGCTATGAAACCGAAACTGAAGACCGATGTAGACCGCGGTATGTCTTTTTCCTGGCTTACGTGGGTGACAATCAATATGAGAGCCCCCCCCCCACCCCCTCTCCCCCGCTTTTCATTAGAACGTTTTAATTGGCTGTGAACTAATTGTGTTGTCTTCCCGACAGGTGGCCACGGCAGATGGCCTCGTCCAATGGCCTGTGTCGCTACGGGGCCAGGGTGGACTGCTGCTGGGGGTGGACACGGCGTTCCTGGGGCCAGTGTCAGCGTGAGTTCCACTATGCCTGCTGCTGCTGCTGCTGCTACTGCTGCTGCTGCTGGGGGGGGGGATTGGGTGACCTGGGCTAACAAGGTGGCCAGGGTTGCCAGGGTTCTAGCCGGGGTCATAGTCGCCGTTAGGCCAGGGTAGAGACACTATTACCGCACAACTCACAGTCACTGTCGTACAAGGCGTCGGGGAACATTCCTACGCGCAGTGTCGCGACGCGGGCTGACGAGGGTGACGTCATGTAGGACAATCTTTGGGGTGAAGATTGATTCCGACGCTGCCTGGAGGATGTTTATATCCATGCTGCTGGGGTGGCTGTTGTTACGGGGGAGAGACTCTCTGGGCTGCATTGTGGAAAAGCTATAGAAGGATAATGGATAGTGGATGGACTCTGTGTATTCCACAGCTGTTCGTAGACGTTAACTGCGCTTACCTTTGATGTCGGAGGATTCAGAGGATGGGGCCCTAACCTCAGATTTTGTCCTGTATTGCACCACAACGTGTCTCCTTCTCCTATTGCCCATATTCACACTGCCGGCCGAGGGGTGTGGGGTTGGGGGGGGGGGGGGGAAGGAATCCCAACCTGAGCATAACATAGTAAGAGCAGAATGGCCACCATGTGAATATGGCCAATAGCAACGTTTACATTTTAGAAACGTTGAGACAGGAGGCACGTTGGCTTGCCTGCTACAATGCTACCCGGGGAAGTGTGAATATATTTTCAGTAAGTGAGGTTCCGAGCACGGCGGGCGGCCTGACAAATGTGAGATTCTCTGCATGGCTTGGTGTATATAATGCGATGGTACAGCTGTCGCTTCGCTGCGGGAAGTCAAGGGGAGGTTTCCACGCACAAATGACTACTGTATATAACACTATAACACTGCATGTTGGCTCCAGCCACTGGCCGGCCCAGATGCCCTGAGCTGAAAGCCAGTAACAATATTGTTTTCTCATTCACTGGGTCACTTAATAAGCATTTGTGTCTTTCATTCCCGAAGACGATGTTTGTTGATTTTTCTCCCCTGTTCTCGTCATGCTGTAATCGATTTTTCAAACTAATTTCATGTTTTGTTGATTTTTACTGTGGGAAATGTGTCATAATGTCATATACGCTGCTTGTTTGGTCCAAAGGTATCTAGTGCACATCAAGGACTGTTGAATTGTTTCCGCCATTCGTTCCCTCCACCGCCACATTTATGCGGATCAGTGCCATTTCCTTCTGTTGTCGAGTGTTACTCTTAATGTTGTGTACTGTATGATTTACTGTCGGATTCCATGGTCTCTCTGCGGTGGTCTCACGTTCCTCTTATTTCAGCCAGATTAGACTGCGGTCTCTACGCCGAAACACTCTCCAAATCACTCTGCGTTGCAATTCTCATTTATGTAAAAAAACGGAATATGTAATTATACACACACACTACATTAACCCCTGACTTGAGAGAAACAAGTTATGATAATGTATTCTGAGCCAGGGCAACTCTAATAACTCAAGGGACGCTTCCGCAGTGGAAACATGAGATGTTTTTGCCAAATACTCTGGCCTTGTTAAGAAAGCACCTTTTGCCATTTCCTGAGGCCCTTGACACTTGAACTAAACACATTGTAATTCGATGATATAAGCAAAACACCACCACCGTCTCTCTTTTCTCAGACCCACTCATTTGTATCAGTTGGTGGTTGACGTGTGTGAGCATGCACGGTGCCAAACTCCTGCTGTAGCCTAGCGCAGGCAGGAGTCAGCCAGCCGAAAACCTCCCACTGCATCTGTGCTCGGCTCATGCTGCCTACCAGCTGCCTATGGCCAGGACATTGGAGGTGTCACAGGGTGGCAATCAGTTCGCGGTGAAAAACAAGGAGAGGACGTAATCGGCCCAGAAGCCGTGATTAGTGGGGTAAGACACGCATGCTAATGTTTTACCTCAGCATAGCTAATCAAAGTGTCGCACAAAGGTTCTAGCTCGCTCCCATGACGACACTCTTCCTGTTGTCGTTCCCTCTCAGACAGGATGTTATATCATAGATGGATGGCACAGCTTTACCTTGTTTTGGCTCAATAAAGATGTCCAAGGAACGGAGATGATTTAGTAGCTAGAGCTACAAGGAGTTAGCTATGTCAATGTTTTAAGTAGCGATGCACCAATACCGATACCGGTATGGGATATCGGTCCGATACTAGGCTAAAATAGGGTTTCTGAGAATGTTCCCACTACGAACATCTGATACAAAGAAAAATTGTAACATGATAGAAGCATCTATCCAATGGAGACAAATGTATTACCGGTATATATCTGAATCATTTGTATCCAATAACTTTGATGGATTGGATCAGAGACCTGTTGGCTGATACTGAAAGTTAACGGTCACATGTTGTGAAAAACCCATGTTTTCAGTACATTTGGATTTCTGATGGGCCTACTAACATAAGACAACCTAGTCAGGTCTTCGGGGCTGTCAAGGTCAATTCAACAAGACAAGCCATTCAGATTTGCCTCCCCCTCCTATGTCAAGTGGGGATGATAGACACTGCGCTCAAGTGGGGATGGTAGACAATGTGCGGCCCTTGACTCGTAATGCATCTGAAGAGACCTTCGGAAAAAAATATCTTGGGCTCGTAAATCTTCTCTTTTCTACCTAAAGTTTAACCCAAATTAACATTCTTAATGGTAAATCTGATATGATATAGCTGGATCTCTTGAGTCATATTTGATCTGCAACTGACAGTTTGATCTGAATTTCGTTCAGTGGTAAAGACTCCTGCACCAATGCTAAATACCATAATTATCGTATTTGTGTGATAAAAGCGGCCAGCTCGTTACAGGAACAGAAACAGAGGGGTATAAAGGCATGCTTTTCCCCCCTCAACAAAATAATTCAAAGACTTCAAATCTTTTGGGGACCTCAGATACCTATTTAGATTGTTGAAAAGGAGTAAAATATGTGAACTTTAATACTTGAAATCGGTCTCAGCAGTGAAAACAATAGGTGCATCCCTACCTTTAAATCACATATTGAATATAACCACTTTGATGAGAAAAAATAACGAAACAAAAAATTTAAACAACAACAGTCCTTTAGATGTGTGTGGATAACTTTGTCTGGACCGCCTTGTCTCATATCAAAAACAGCATCCTGTGAACATATTTTCCTCTGTTGTTGCTGGAGTCACACTCACACACACACACACACACACACACACACACACACACACACACACACACACACACACACACACACACACACACACACACACACACACACACACACACACACACACACACACACACACACACACACACACACACACACACACACACACACACACACACACACACACACACACACACACACACACCACACATTCCCGATATCATAACACGGAGGATAGGAATCAGCGGTAAGATTCACCGCCACAGTTCTCCAAAGCCACTGTGTTTTCGCTCCACCACCTGTTTTCAACGGAGCCATGTCCTTTCCTTCACCTTAATGCTTCCAAATGCCCTCGACCGGGCTCTCCGCTCAAATGCAATCACTTGAGACCACAATCAGTATTCCAGAGAGTCACCTCGGCACTGATTTAAACCTTAGAGGCGGGGAAGTAGATTTGGGGAAGAGTGGGAGGGTGTGCATGTGCACATGTGAGTGTTTGTGTGTGTGCGTGTGGGGGGCGTGTGTGGGTGGGGGTGCTCAGTCATCATGGATTTGAGGTCTGGGTTAGTTTGTATGGCGAGTGGCGATTGGATTGGAGCTATCAGGCTGTGGTTATCTTCCACGACGGAGCTCAGTGATGGATTTGGGTGACTGCTCGCGAAGAATGAGGAACTTAATAGATCTGTCTTTTTGTCTTTAAGACTAATCCCCCCTGAAGGAAACGGCAGTGAGTGAAAACCTCCCGGCCCGTTCTCACGCTCCACCTGCAAAAAAAGTAATTTTTGTCATTTGAAAAGACAATTACATATAATACAACATAATCCACAAAGAAATGGGCTTGTACTGTATGTGGCATTCTCCAAGAAGCTAAATTATAGACAGAACAGAATACATCAATATACCCCCCCCCCCCCACACACACACACACACACACACAGATACCATCCGGCTTCATGTTTAGTGAAAATAAATGTAAAGAAACTGCTAATAATGACAGGAAAAAATACAACAAAGATAAAAACAAGCTCTATGAGAAGAAAGCCATCAGACCACAGTTTGTAAAGGGAGCCCATATGGAAAATATTGGAAAAATCCAAAATATGTGGAGGCAAAGAGTTCCACAACGTTGGCCCTCTGTAGTGTATACTGTACTAAACTGAGATTGGGAAGTGCGGGAATGGGGTGGTCTAAGAAAACAGGAGCTAGGTGTGGAGTAATTATGAAATTGGTAGTTGTGGGCAAACATGTCATGAAATAAAGGGGGAAGTGCTCTTTTTAAAGAACTAAATAAACCAATCTGGAGATGATTCACTTGATAAACACTGAGGACACAGGTACTTAAAATAACCTTTGATGGAGGGAAGCACATTCAAACCTATTATTTGTCCTCGAAGACAATTTAGGTTACCTGCATTTAAAATCGTGTCGAGGTTACAATATGTCAGGAATAGACCATTGAAACAGATGAGTATAAAGGTATTAAAAAGATCGTAAAAGTTAAATAATTACACATCGATAAAATTAGGCAACCGTAAAACCATAACAATAAAAACAATTAAATGACAAGCAACGCAGATAAAATGCTGCTGAAGACCATTGCAGGGAGTTACTGCACTAAAACAAAATACTTTCCAAGTTAACACTGTGCACAAGGGACCTTAGGTATAAGCCAGTCAATCGAGCGAGAGTTAGATTCAATTCCAATCTAACACCGTAGCTTTCCAATAATGGCCTTATAGATGAGAAAATACCAATGACCATTAGGCCTCTCTGCCAGAGACGAGCAGCCCATCTTATCAAAGAGGACACAGTGGTGGTGAGCACATTGTTTATTTGCCGTTACATCTTTTATTTTATTTTTTCATCAGGTTTAATAACTCGTGTCAATGCAAATTTAGCAAGGTTTGAAAAGATATAGGATACATGTTAATGAACTACCAAGGTATAAGAACATGTGAACTAATTACCAAAGATTTACTGCATAGGTCTTTTTGGGGTCTGTTTTCAAAATGGTTGCTGAAGGGTAAAATGAGCCAAAAGCCCTGGGGTAAGTTGAGCCAGTGGTTTAATAGGGGGGTGGTAGCAGTCAGTGTCGTCGCATGGACGTGTTGTTGCACACATGGACGTGTCGTCGCATATATACAGTGTCAAAAGTGTTGTCATAGACGTGCATGAGGCTGTTGTTAGTATCTCTGCATTACCAAGAATAAACTTAAATACTTCCCATTAGCCACGGCGACCACAGTGAAACTAGTTTCAAATTGGCAGCTCTGATGAAACCCGTACAAGGAAGCGCTAATGTTAGCGCGTTAGCAAGTAAACAAGCCAGCTAGCAAAAATGAAGTTACATTTAAATGGTTAGATAACCACATTTCAGTTCTTGAAGTGCCATTTTTATTTTTATCCACTTTTTCTCCTCTTTTTCTATTTTTCTCCCATCCCAATTCCACTGTGCCAATTCTCCCCTCCCCTGTCTTGAACGTTGCTCGCATATGCCCCCCACTGGCAGGTTGTAGGGAGGATAGAAGCCTTGCATCACGTGTCCCCTCCGATACACAAGGAGGCAGCCTGTCACATCTTTTCATCTGCCAGCGCGGACTCTCATTGGCGAGGTGTAACGTGTGGGAGGCTCACACTACCCCCGCCATTTCCTGTCTCTGCTGTGCAGGCGTCCCCCAACCGACCTGTAGAAGTCGCTGTCCACAACGTCCAGATTACCACCCATCGACTTCCACCCGCCAACTCTGCCAATTGAGTTAGTATGACGGCTGGCCCAAGCCGGAGGCAACGCCGACAGCCGGAGTCGAACCCGGTGTCTATTGCGTTGGTGACGAGTGCAATGTCCGCTGCGCCACCCAGCCGCCTTGAAGTGCCATTTTTATACTTTTAACATTGACGTGAATGGGCACCTCTGCATCCGTACCTCACATTGCATTAGACTTGACCAATGTGGTGGCGAACTAAGTGACTACGGCTAGAAGGCCTCCACATTACAGCAGGCTGCCACTGACTGCAGAGGAACACTCTAATGGAGTCCTGGAGAAACCTAAGTGACGTCACAACAGCTCCATGATGTCTGCCATCGCTACGCTGTGACACTAGCGGCGGTTACATGGATAAATTATTTCCTCAATCCGATTGTAATTGGCATGTAATCAGAATAGTACTTGTTTGACATGCCCAGAAAGACCCTGCCTATGCATAGACCCCTCTTGCACTCTTCTAGATAATAAGCACCTATTCTGCTGCTTATTAAGAAAGAAGCGCAGAAACTCAAATACAGTTCCTAGCACGTGTGGCTTACTTTTTAAATATTTGTTCCCGTCATAATTTTCAACATTTATTTGTTGGTTGAAACCTTTCATCCACGCTCATCCCCGGCTGTAATGAAAAGCCACGCTAGACAGGGACAGGGACCCTTGTACTAATGTCAAAGTCGGAGAGTAAACGCTAAATGGTTAAAACGGACAGTTTTTACGTCTTCATTTGGATAACATGATAGAAGGACAAGTTGGAAAACATTCACTACATGGACCGAGGCGTTCAACGATCCTTCAGCACGATGCCATGGGACGGTTCCGTGAACATTGTGATTAACTAGTCGGCGTTGTGTAAAGTACTTTAATGGTGCTTATGACATCGTTCTGCCATGCAGAACTAATATTCCCAGTCAGTTTCTGTTCAAAACTGATCGTTTCAAGGTCACAGCACGATATTCCTGTACTTCCGATCTGGCAAGTGAACAGAATGAAATGGATAAAGAGCGAGAGAGAGAGAGAGAGAGAGGGGAGAGAGAGAGAGAGAGAGAGAGAGAGAGAGAGAGAGAGAGAGAGAGAGAGAGAGAGAGAGAGAGAGAGCGAGAGAGTTGGTAGACTGATGGTGGATTAAGCTCCATTTTACTATACTGACATACCATAGTAGTGGCTACAGCTGGCTGCATCACACTCAAAACTACGTTTTCTCACCAGCTGCTGTCTTAAAGGCGCATGATGCCGCCTGCCTGGACGCTAGTTCAACAGCTGCAGTTCCCCCAGACAACAGCTAATGGAGAACAACAGCCACACTGGGCTTCACTCATGTTCAACTCTCTCTGATGAGAACAGACCAGCACCCAATCAACAAGTTTACCTCACCGGCGGGAGTATCCTCCTCATGCCGTACTTATTCAGTCATAACAAGACCTCAGCGCGGGTAATGCCTGGCGAGGGTAGGCCCGGAGCCCACGAGACAAATCATGCCTTTGGAAATGTAATCCTATAAGTGCTAGGATACCTCAGAGCTATTCCACCACTCTCTCTCCCGTCGTCATCATCATCATCATCATCATCATCGTCATCTCTCTGTCTCCCTCTCTGTCTCTCTCTCTTTATGCCCCCTCTCTCTCAACCCCCCCCCCTCTCTCACACACACACTCTCTCTCTGTCTCTCTCTGTCTTTCTTGCTCTCTCTTTTTCTCTCTCTCTCTCTCTCTTCTTTCTTGCTCTGTCTTTCTCTCTCTGTCGCTCTCCCCCCTCTCTCTCAACCCCTTCCCTCTCTCTTTCTCCTCCCCCCCCCCCTCTCTCTCTCTCTCTCTCTCTCTCTCTCTCTCTCTCTCTCTCTCTCTCTCTCTCTCTCTCTCTCTCTCTCTCTCTCTCTCTAGATCCATTTGAATGGGGAGTGATCCATATCTAAGAATCTGTGATACATTTCTTTGTGTTTCGTACTCATGAGTCACTGGTAAATTACTGACAGCACATCACAGTTTTGTGATTTAGATAGCATTTTCTCTTTAGATACCATGGCAACCACCTGTGTAATTGAAGCATTGCGTGGAATTTATGGGCAGTTCTCCTTATTCCAGTATGGCTGCCTGTAACTATTGGTAACCATTGGTAACCATTGGTAACCATTGGTAACCACTTTCAAAATAAAATGCCTAATTCCTGTGCAGTGGTAGAGTAGGTAAAATATTGGAAAAGCTTGATATTACTATTCTACTGTGTTCACACGATCCAGTAATAAGACACCAAATATTATGTTTTTGTTTATATATTTCTCATATCAACACATAGCAACCGTTGTTTTGCACATATCAACCATTGCCATGTACAAAATAATGGTTGCTATGTTACAGGCAGCCATGCTGGAAGAAAGAGAACTACACAAACATTCCATTCAAGCCCTCTATTCCCAGCCATTTGGCAGAGAACATTATTAATTTTAAACATCTTTAAAACTCACATAAATTATAATTGTACTCATCATAAAATCACATCGCATTTAATAATTTTCTCTGAATATGTTTATTCCATAGCAAGTCACTTTGTTGTTGCTGCCATCTTAATTGTTATGGGGTTCCCCCTTCAAAACAACCTCAGTGATGCTTCTCTTCTTAGATATTAAGGTCTCAGGTATTAAAGCTTGTGCTGTATTCTATATATATACACATAGTATATAGGCTTTTACATACATATATATATATATAGTAACTTTAACTTATAATAAAACACTTTAGATACTTGTGCTCTAATGATAAGTATAACCCAATCCCATTGCCAAAAGAAAGTCTAACATGCCTATAGATACTTCAACAATGGAACTACCCACTGTCAATGTATTTCATGGGCCACAGCGGCTCCCAAACCGCATTGCCAAGTTCAATGGACCCTTTCCTTCACATCAACGGACCCATGCCATTGAACTTGGCAATGTTGTTTGGGGGCCGTTATGGGCCATGTAATACATTCATAGTATTACACATTAATCATAGTTATTATACTGTGAATTTCTCCAGACCTCTCTTGGCAGAGCTTGAGGCGTAGCCAGCAATAACAACCGCTCCCCGTATCCTCACTCAACTCCAACCCACACATCAGATCAAAACAAAAAGAAATGTAAACAAAGTGCAATACCAAGAGGTTTGCTGTTTCACAGCATTACATATTCTACCTTTTAACCCTTTCACGACCACACTACCAAAGGGTTAACCCTTTCACTGCGACAATACAGAAGGTTAACCCTTTCAGGTTCAGATTCAGAAGGTCATGCAAGGTTCCAACACTTAACCCTTTCACTGTCACACGACAGAGGGTTAACCCTTTCACTACCACACTACAGAAGGTTAACCCTTTCACTACCACACTGCAGACGGTTAACATTCTGTAGTGTGGGAGTGAAAGGTTAACCTTCTGTAGTGTGGTAGTGAAAGGGTTAAGTGTTGGAACCTTGCATGACCTTTGAAACTATGTGAATTAGAAAAAAACAACTTTATGATATCAATAAAGCCACCCGATGGGAAATGCTGAGGATCGCGTGGAGCTGTGATGAAGGAAATTAACGAGCCAACAAATTGTTTTGTCCTCATGCTCCCCAGCAGGTGCATGAGGCTGGTCTGGGTCCAAAGAAATTATTCGTATTCTTAGTTGTGGAACAAATTGATTCGTTGATTTAATAGAGTAATCTGTCAAATTGGGTTTCCCACACGCAATTATGCAAAATGACCTCTTTTAACCCTTTCACTACCACACTACCAACGGGTTAACCCTTTCACTGCGACAATACCAAAGGGTTAACCTTTTCACTGCCACCCGACAAAGGGGTTAACGCTTTCACTACCACACTACACAAGGTTAACCCTTTCACTACCACTGGTAGTGAAAGGGTTAACCTTCTGTAGTGTGGTAATACAAGGGTTAATCTAGTAGTGCATGGGTCCGCAGGGCGTCAGCGGCTCGGGAGGTAGAGCGCTCGTCTGGTAATCGGGAAAGGTTCCCGGTTCGATTCCGGCTCCTTGGGCAAGTCCACCTCCGGCTCCTTGCACGGTCCACCTCCACCGTCGGTGTGTGTTTAGGGGACTGTGAGGCGTGAGCTGTAAAGTGCTTTGGATACAAATCGCTATATAAATGCAGTCCATTATCCATTTACCATTTAGTGCTTACCGGGGATGTGCTGATCATCAAGCGGAGGCCACGGTCCAGTTTGCACAAGGCCTGAAAGAGCTCAGCGTGATGGTGACCTTGTACAAAATAGTTTTCTTTTCTTTTGTTTGTTGTTTCCTTTTTGCCTCGGATTAAACTAGCCTCGTTGGAACGTATCTGTCTGTACTTTGTTTGTTTGCGTTGATGAAAGATGATAATCACACAAGGTGAAATCGTCCACGTGGACGCTTTCAAAGTAATAACGTTAACATTTTAAACGGAGCCAAGTTCATTTTTCCTGTTGTTGCATTGTTACTTAATACAATAGTTGACAGGAAATATATTTGGGTCCCAACTGTTCTTTAGCAACGGAATTCCAGTTAAACCGTCTATTAAAGATTAGAGGGATTGAAGGAAAGAATAGTTGTGTGTATAGCATTATTTATGGGTATTGTGTGTGTGTATATATAAAACGGATGTGTTGAAAGCAAAGGACGTGTGTTCAAAGTCAGGTTACGACGTTGGTTATTTTCCACACTGAGGAAAGTGAGATGGCAAACTCCTTGAAACATGGTGGTGGTAAACTTAGCGTGCTTTTGAATTGATCGTCACGGAAATGTGTTCCCTCATAGCACGCTGTGAGGGAAGCCAAAATTACCCTGCTCTATTCCTTCCCCTTTTCAGATGTAAATCTTTGGGGGAAATTAAGTGTAATTAATCTCCAGAGAAATTAGGAGACGTCCCCTGAAGACGCCAGCCTTCATCCTTTAAACGATCAGAACCTCAATTTGTAGCGGCGATGTAACCGCTAGCAGCGCTGTCTCCCTGTGTCCCGGGGGGCTTACATGTGTTCATGTGTGTGTGTGTGACTCCAGACTCATAATCATATCATGTTTGATCTCTGTCCTTTTGATGACTAAAAAAACTAAAAAAAAAAAAAAAAAGCCTGCAACCTTTTTCTTTTGTTTGGCTATTTGTTTTTCAGCTCTCTACGCCTTAACTCACAGAGTAGTCGGGATAAGGTGCCAGCCCCAAGGTTAGCTCAACATATTTCTTGAAATAATCTAGGTAGACATGGATCCGGGGGGCACAACATCCTCTGAATCTTGGGCTCACTCACATTATTTATAGATTCAACTCACGCCCCCCCCCCCCCCCCCCCACACCCCCCCCCACACACCTCACTAACATTCCCTGCTCCCCTCAACCGTGGTCATCTTCTTCCCTCTGGCTACACAACTCTGTGGACAACTTGCGATTCCCTGCAGCCGCTGTTTCCCCCCCAGCAGCCGTCAGGTCTATATTGTATGTCAAGTCCTCTTGTGTCTGTGAATGGTAACTTCACCCCCCCCCCACCCTCCCCCCAACCCCAAAAAAAGCCTGCAAAGTTGGCACACAGCTAATAACTTAATAACTTTCTTTCCCCAGCGAAGAGAAAAAAACAACATGTTTCATCCAGGTGAAAAGTTGACAATCTATTACATAATGAGCGCGACACCTCTCCGGCTTGGTCAGTCGTCCCTACGAACACAATTGGCAGTGTTCGCGGGTGGGAAGCTGGTGGGGTGCGAGTCCTGGTCATTGCAAACAGCGACTCCTACTGGTCGGTCGGGGCACCTGTTCAGCAGGGAGGAGATCTGGGGGGAAATAGCGCGAACATCCGCACATGTTACGTTTAGGGTGACCAGGTGTCCCCCTTTTGGTTGTACTGTCCCACCATTTGACCGAATGTCCCACATGTTGAGAGGATGTCCCTCTTTTCGAAGCAAAAAAAAAAACATTGGTCTAAAAGCCCCTCCCTACAAAAACAGATATGTTAGGTGGTAACAAGCCGGCTGCCAGTGCCAAGATGAATGTGGAGAGATATAATTCTGTATTTATTTTGATTTAACCTTTATCTATTCGGTGAAGACGAGTTATTCTAATAAAGAAAATTACATTATCTATCTGTCCCACTTTGTCCCACCAAAATCTTACTGTTGTTCTGCTTTTGGACTTTTTGCATCTGGTCACCCTAGTTACGTTCCCCCGGTGAAACTCCTCGTTGTCAGGTGAAAATAATCGGAGGAGGCATGTGGTAGTTCTACACTGTCCCCAAACCGACAGTGGGGCAATACGCGCAATGACCAGGAAGGGAATTGGCATAACGGCTAAATTGGGGGTTGGGAGGAAAAGATAGAAAGACAAAAAAAAATCATAATAAAAATAGATAACGAACGTGACAACAATTGCGACGATTCGCACGAGGAGCGGCACGGGGGTGTTCCTCCCAGGCATCCACGATGTCATCAGTCACATTCCTCTTGACAGTCAAATAGAAACCGTCTTTAGACCCGGGAGCATCAGTCACATTCCTCTTGACAGTCGCCAAACAGAAACCGTCTTTAGACCCGCTAGCATCGGCATCCATAGATGGATCCCTCGGATGGCCAACGGAATG
>NC_140171.1:29841332-29866332 GCF_963971535.1 Notolepis coatsorum
CTCTCCTTCATAAAGGTGAGGGGGGAAAAAGGGCGGCTACGTGGCGTAGTGGGCAAGGCGCTCGCCACGAATGCGGAGACGCTGGGATCGCCTGTTCGATCCCAGCGCTCCACATTGCTTTCAGTTTAGCTGGTCGTCCCGTACTAATACACATTGGCCGTATTAGGGGGTGGGAAACTGATGGGTGGGGATCGGGCGTTGTGGACAGCGACTCCTACAGGTCGGTTGGTGCGCCTGCGCAGTAGAATCAGGAAGTGTCGGGGGCAGCGTGAGCCTCCCACGCGTTACTCCTCGCCACTGAGAGATCGAGCTGCGCAGGTGAAAAGATGCGACTGCTGTTACCTCAAGTACCGGAGGGGACTTGTGCTATGTATGACTTAGTCCACATTGCAGCCGGCTTGTGGGAGGCAAGAAACAGCGTTCGTGACAGGGGAGGTTGAATTGGATGATACGAAATTGGGATGGGAGAAAAAATATAGAAAATGGGAGAAAAAGTGGATAAAAAAAAAAGTGAGGGGGGAAAGAGAAAGGAGAAATACGCCCCCCCCCCCCTGTCCTCCAACCCCTGTCCCACCGACTGCGATCGTTAAGCCCGGGATGACTCCCAATACCTCATTATATTCCACCTCGCCTCATCCTTATATAGAGTCTGTTTCCCCTTTGAAGTGTGAACTGCCCACTATCTCAGGTCAACAGAAGCACCCAATTGCAGCCAACGGTTCTGTTGTGTCGTGACGTGTTAAACAACACTCCTCCTCCTCCTCCCTCCCCTCGCTCCTTGATCGATAGATCACTGTAGCATTTAATCAACCCGCTCCGCCCTCCAGACTCCACTCCGGGGTTGCCTACGGCAGCTACGGGTAGCGGCACCGGCATCAATATACGCCCTGCTTTTAATTTCCTTTCCTAAGGGGGTCTGGAGTTACAGAGCAGGGAAAGTATATACTGTATTTCATTACATTGTTATTTAGGAGTCGGAAGTGCAGAGCTGCCCGTGACTCAACAGCAGAAACAGGGTGCTATCGGCAGTGAAGATAGGGGTATGAGAGGTGCCGGGAGCAGGCTGGGATATGAAGGTGGGTGTGGGGTTGAAGGAGGGGTAGGTGTGAAGGAGGGTGATGTAAACGCACAGGCTTAGGTGTCAGGGGACTTGGGGGCGTGGGGGGGGGGGGGGGGGGCTGCGTGGCTGAAGAATCCAATAATGGCAGGTTCGTCGTGTGCCGTTGTGTTATCTGCAGCCTCGGGGTCGTCCTGGCCAATAGCGACGAGAGATGCGCTTCAGACAAGGTCCCAGAGTCAGAGGGCCTGACCCCCCTCAGATGTTCTCTGCAAGATAATCACGCTGCTGTGTACGAGTGTGTGTGGGAGAGGGAGAGGGAGAGAGAGAGAGAGAGAGAGAGAGGGAGAGAGAGAGAGAGAGAGAGGGAGAGAGAGAGAGAGAGAGAGAGAGAGAGAGAGAGAGAGAGAGAGAGAGAGAGAGAGAGAGAGAGAGAGAGAGAGAGAGAGAGAGAGGCTTTTACTGTAAAGCGACTCTCCACCATGGCTTTTGTGTGTGTGTGATATAATACTGTATATGGTTCCTTTGTGTCCCCGCACTAGATACTCGTACCTGCGGAATGGCCAACTGCCAGTACGGGTGCGAGGTGCTGAAAGGAGAGGTCCGCTGTCTGTGTCCGACGCCAGGCCTCCAACTGGCACCCGATGGAAGGACCTGTGTGGGTACGTCTGTGATTAAATATAGCCTCGCTATATACCATTCAATGCCAGCGGCAGCGCCACCTCGTCGCATTAAAAGCAAAAATTTTAGTGTTTTTCTTTTCTTTTCTATTTTGTTTCTATTCATGTATGCCTTTGAATTCGCCTTTGAGTGTTGATCACATGTTCTGGCAGTGCAAGAGAGATACACAAAAACACAATTATTTGGCTATGAAAACCAACCTATTAGAGAATAAATTTCCCAAGGGAGGCTGAGTGGAACCTCATCCAGAATATCCACCAACCCTTTTGTCCTTCCTATTCTTTGAGGAAAGATACTAGCGTCTAAAAGTCCTCAACAGCCTAATGGCCATTCCATCTTTGTTGCTTCCCCCAAGTTGCTAATTAGTATTTTAAAACAGACTGCCTACATCGCTCTTTCCCTAATGAAAGTGAATGAACTGTAACTTACTCATGGACAAAACAGGATAAAGAATCTCCTTTCTCTCTCTCTCTCTCTCTCTCTCTCTCTCTCTCTCTCTCTCTCATCTCTCTCTCTCTCTCTCTCTCTCTCTCTCTCTCTCTCTCTTTCTCTCTCTCTCTCTTTCTCTCTCTCTTCTCTCTCTCTCTCCTCTCTCTCTCTCTCTCTCTCTCTCTCTCTCTCTCTCTCTCTCTCTCTCTCTCTCTCTCTCTATATATATATGATAACTTGGTTTTGTATAGCGCCTTTCATAAAACCCAATGCCGCTTTACATAGGGCGAAAAACAACAATAACAAATATGGTGGACAGACACAACATTCAATGTAGGAAGTTAGGGGTCAAAGGCCATGTTGAAGAGGTGAGTTTAGAGGAGTTTTTTTTAAGGAGTCCAGAGTTGGGGCGTTGCGGAGTTCTGCGGCGAGGGAGTTCCAGAGGGTGGGAGCTGCCATGCTGAAAGCTCTGTCCCCTAAGGTCCGCAGTCTGGTTCAGGGAATGGAGAGCGGACCAGTGTCCGAGGATTGCAGGATCTTTCTCTTTCTATATCTCTTTATATATATATATATTTCTATTTCTCTCTCTCTCCCTCTCTCTCTCTCCATTCGCCAGGGTGACATGGCGCAACTCACAGATGGAATGGAGAGGGACAAATTGAGGCAGTTAACCTGTGTCAGGCTTAAATACAGGCTATCTTCTCAGGCTCAAGCTGTTCCAGAGGGCAGGCAAACACGGGGCTGGGGGTTGGATGGGGTTTCAAAACAGGTGGGTGGGGGGGTTATCAATCATAATAAAACATGAAGGAGGGGAAGAGGTCTGTGTGCCACAGGTGTTAAAACAGCTTAGGAATTGCTTCCGGAGACCCCGTAACCCTTACAGGAAGGGGAGGGTTTTTTCTTTTATGGCAGTGAGAGTAGTTTTCGAACCAAAGGAACAGTAGGGGTCTGTGGTCCTTTCTTGCCAAACCAGAGTATCTTTGATCATTTGTCATTTTGTGTCTTTGAAGACGCTCTACGAAGGGTTTTCTCATTGATCTCGCCTCCACGTTAGTTTTGACGATGTCCTACGCAAGCAAAGAAGAAAAGAAATAACAGAAATAAATAGATAGAATAAATGGTCCCACTGTTCTGCCTTTAATATGGTTCAACTGACAGCGGCCCAGAACCAGCACAATCGGTAATTTTCAGAGATAATTTTTTGTAAATAATTATTCTATAAATACTACCAGTGCGAGGGTGACCTTTAAGTGCGCTATGCAGTCGGAGGAGGACGAGGATTTTTGTTTGTAGAGCATGCAGAAGACATTTATTGCAATTCTTAGAATCTTTCTACCTTATATTATCATAAATGAGAACACAATTATTTTGAGGTGCTGTGAACAAAACGTAAGCCTAGAATATGTCTGTTAACATAATTGCGGGCCCTGCCTTTGTCAATGACAGCAATGAAATAGTAACTTTTCAGGTATCTTTCTAGCTTCAAACAGTGTTCCAGGTATCCAAGTTTCCTCCGAGGACAGTTTGTTTATTCACTTATGAAAATATACCTTAGGAATGATTCACTTCTCTCTCACAAAACAACATACTGTAGCACAAGGTGTGACTGTAGACATTAGCCCACCTCACGGCGGCTACGTGGCGTAGTGGGCAAGGCACTCGCCACAAAATCTGGAGACGCTGGGCTTGCCTGTTCGAGCCCAGCGCTCCACATTTGCTTTCAGTTTAGCTGGTCGTCCGTACTAATACACATTGGCCGTATTAGGGGGTGGGAAACTGATGGGTGGGGATCGGGCGTTGTGGACAGCGACTCCTACAGGTCGGTTGGTGCGCCTGCGCAGTAGAATCAGGAAGTGTCGGGGGCAGCGTGAGCCTCCCACACGTTACTCCTCGCCACTGAGAGATCGAGCTGCGCAGGTGAAAAGATGCGACTACTGTTACCTCAAGTACCGGAGGGGACTTGTGCTATGTATGACTTAGTCCACATTGCAGCCGGCTTGTGGGAGGCAAGAAACAGCGTTCGTGACAGGGGAGGGTTGAATTGGATGATACGAAAATTGGGATGGGGGAAAATATAGAAAATGGGAGAAAAAGTGGATAAAAAAAAAAAAGACATTAGCCCACCTCATTCTCAAGTTGATCGCCAGAACTCCTGGCACTCCTTATTAAATCGTATGTCAATTTTAAACGTGCACTATTGTTTGCGTTTGTTTACAGTGAGTATTTTGACTTCCAACAGGATCTGAAAGTTATACGTTTGATATGTGGAAATTATCCCTGTATGCCTAAATGTATTATCCTTGTAAAATAAAAGAATACATTATTATTATTATTTTTTTTTATATAAAAAAAAGCCTGGAATTCCTTGACAAGGATTGAGAGGCGAGAACACGCCAAGGCGAAACGGGCTGATTAATGACTGGATGCTGCTGCTGTGTTTTTGCGTTGCTCAAAAAGGCTTCATATTTCATTTCTGCCTCTGAAACAATCACTAAATGTATCAAACCATTCGTCAAGTGAAAAAAAAACACATTACCATGTATGAATAATAAATAATACATTAATATGAAAAAATATGTTTTTTTTTATATTTTTTAAGGGAATAATATCTCATTGCGAGGTAGTGGGGAGAGCAGACGGATTGAATAGAATTCTCAAAATGTAAAAAAAAGAATGTACCATAATAACAAAATGTGTCTTTTAACTTATTGCTTTAAAGAAAGCCGTAGATATATTAGATTGATATATTGGATATACGGAATTTGGCTTAAAATCTGGTGAATCTGGCTTCAAGTCGAAACAATTCTGGCATTGTTATTAACATGTTATTAAATCTCTTCTCCCTGGCTCAAGCTGTCTGCACCACACGCACGCACGCACACACACACACACACACACACACACACACACACACACACACACACACACACACACACACACACACACACACACACACACACACACACACACACACACACACACACACACACACACAGAACATGCCATGGGATTTAGTGTACGTCATGGTTTTCAAGTTAGGGACCCATATTATTATTATTATTACTATTTTTGTTTGTTTATTCTCATCGTGGGAGACACATACTGTATGTACAGTATCACAAATATATACTACTGTTGTCATGTGGGGATCTACACTCTGATTTCATAAAACGATGGGTTGTGTGGGCCTTCTTCTGGTGGCTCCCCCATGTGACAACAGTAATTATGTTTACATTACAATACACTATAGTTTAACCTGAGTTAGTTCTGAACAACCACTGTTCAAGGCTGCATCGCCCACTGACTCCACTAATGAATGATCGTAAGAAGATAAAAGAAAAGTGAAACACCCTTCAGCAGAAAGCACTCAGTAATAACGCTCTGCGGAGGTGACCTGAATCTACTGAGACACAGTCCTTGAACAGGCTTAACCACGGTGGTGTGAATTGTTCTGCGCCTGGTAGCAGAATACATCATCTGCTTTGTTCATAAATGAATTTCAACTAGACGGGGCGAGAAATGGCTTAAGTTATAAAAAGCCATGTTTGTTAAATTTTGGAATAAAATTTCCATTTTAATCGATTTTGTTAGTTATTTTTTTTCTTGGTTTGACCTGGTTCGAAATATTCCATGAAATTGCCCATTGAGTTAAAGATATCATGAATGCGAACAACCATCCATGAAATAATATTCCACACACACACACACACACACACACACACACACACACACACACACACACACACACACACACACACACACACACACACACACACACACACACACACACACACACAGGGGCGGACCTTCCTACAGGCGATATAGGCGGTCGCCTAGAGCGCCACCCAGAGGGGGGTGCCAAAAAAACAACAAAAAAAAACATTTTTTTTTATTTTATTTTTTTTTATTTTTAATTTTTAATTTTTTTTTCTCTGTGCAGTTTTGGCGCCCCCCTCTATATCTGCAACCATTATTTTTACATAAAAAAAATTCTAACATAAGGGAAAATGAGCCAAAAATCTAAAACGGTCGGTCGGTCTGAGCCTCAGCTTTAGGTGTTCACAGTCAGAACATGCTAGAGCGCTGTGCATTGATGGATATCGGTCAAGTGTTTATAGAATTGAGCGTTGAGGAAAGACAGACTAACGTTAGAGAACTATGAAGAGGCAAAAGCCATAAAAAAAAAAAATTACAAAAAAAAAATTAGTGGCAGTGGTGAATCTCGCCTAGGGCGCCAAATGTGCTAGGTCCGCCCCTGCACACACACACACACACACACACACGCACACTAACACACACACACAAACAGCGGACGTGCGTGCGGTGTGTACGCCGCAGAGTTGGAAGATCACCTCACGTCTTCACTTCTGCGTCTTCTCTTTCAGATGTGGACGAGTGCGCTACAGGTAAAGCCGTGTGCCCCAGGTCCAGGAAGTGCATCAACACGTTCGGCAGCTACATCTGCAAGTGCCACGAAGGCTTTGACCTGCAATACATCAACGGGAAATACCAGTGCCTAGGTACGGGCGGCTCTCTGCCGGGTCGAAGGGCCGTGAACATGTTGAAATGTTTTGACTCGTGATTGACTTATTGTGTCTGCGGTTGCAGGTGGCCTTTCTGCCGTCCGATGTTGAGTTTTCAGACAAAACACCTGAACACGTGCTCCATGTGTACACCGCTGATGCGCACAGCGTACAGAACAGTATATGATATACACCTACATATTTACTGCTATTCCACGTTACTGCCATGAACAAATTCACAGTTTTATCTTATATTATTAGGCTCATTATTAATACACTTGTCTTGCGGTATCTGGGGCTTCTCAGCAGATTCTGGCAGAATAACCACTTTGCTCAGCAGTGTGTTAGTTTTAAGATTGGAAATCAATTTGCTCCTGAAAAGCCTTTGTTGAGAAACGCAGTGCCCTGAGTCCTTCCTTTCCCAAGAAGGATTTATTATTTATTTATTTTAAAGCATTCATAATGAAGTGGTCTTGACATTCAGAAAGGACTCTCTTACTCAGTACGAGCCACAGTAATGAACAGGCAATAATACCATGTGGCATAAACTTTCAACTGTCTCTGAAGTGGAGGCAATTAGGCCTTTGAAAAGTCTATATTTAAAGCTTCTTGCGCATGCATATGAGCACACATGCATACACACACAAACACACACACACATGCCATGTCATACACAGTTTCTGAGCTCTGTTGTGTTTTGACTGTCTTCCAGACGTGGATGAGTGCTCGTCAGGCCAGAATCACTGCAGCATCTTGGCCACCTGCTACAACACGCCAGGCTCATACAAGTGCAAATGTAAAGAAGGCTACAGGGGGATGAGCCACGACTGCAAACGTAAGTATGAGGAGAGGAAACCCCTGCTGGCCCCCAGCCTTCCCTCCTGCTAAATGAAATGGGGCCCCACTACTTTTCTTTGGTGGTGTTTTTTTCTTTCTATTTATTTTTAAAGGTGGAGAGGACAGCGAGAGAGAGAGAGAGAGCCTTGCAACTTTAGAGTGGGGGGCCTAAATTCTTTTCTTTGTAATGGCTGTCAGTCATTCCTTAGATTACCTAGCTTCCTTATCACGCTGCACCCTGAATGAGCATTGACTCCATTTTGACATTCTGGACGGTTTTATCTTCGGGGAGAGAGAGAGAGAGAGAGAGAGAGAGAGAGAGAGAGGGAGAGAGAGAGGAGTCCAATGTATTCAGGCTGGTAGTTTGTCCTCCGGGCAAGTGTCTCATTTCACTATAGCTCACGAAGAGTGTGTCTCAGTCACTGGTGTTTGTGTGTCAGGCTCAGCTGCCAGAAAGTCGTTTATGATCATTATTTTCCAGGGTTGTTTGTTTTGGTGAATGGTGAACCAACCAGTTAAGCAGCGCTTAAGAATGACCATAAATCAGAGAGAGAGCACTGCATAACCTTAACCGGTTCGTCCAATCCGTGATCTTTCTTTTGACCATATCAAATGCGAGTTACTGTGTATTAACATTCGTTCCTCCTTTTTTAACATTATTTCTAGCGTTAATCATTGAGGGGGCTTCCCTTTTTGTTAAAATTTTTATCATTGACTGGAACCTTGACACTGCTTGTTGTTGGATACTTCGGTAATCAGCCAATTTCATCTCGTCACCTGCTCCTCCGTGACTCTCCCCATCTGCGTTGTGTTTGTTTTCAATACTTCACATTGGCTGTCACACACTGCTATCAAACTCCGTTGGTACATCCGTAATCAGAAGAAAATGACACTGGCAAGGTGATCTCTTTCCTTAGATCATGATGTTTATTTTCATAAACATAGCTTCGTACAAGATGTAACCCATTCTGTAATGTCCTTGAACAGACTTTGAAGAAAAACTAAATTCATTATTCTCTACCGTCTCTTCTGCTATTAGTCCAATGGTTCTGAGGCCTCGTCATCAGCCAAAACCTCCCCTGTTAGCCGAAGCTAGCGATGACGTGGCATTCCCTTCCCCCCCGCGAGAGGAGGAGGGATCGTTTCAAAGTCTCTGATCAACGTGTCTGCTTGCCTCCGCGTCGTGTCTCAATCTAACTTACCCCGGAAGGAACTCACATCTCATAACGTTTTCCCCCTAGCAACGGGGGCCACGCCCCCTTTTCTCGTTACTAAGTGACACGCTACCATGGCAACAGCTGGTCACCTTTACGTCACCACACTAAACGTCCGTTTCTATCGATGTCGAACTCTCCCCATAGCTCTCTGACCAAACCTCCCCCCGCCAGTGCTATCAGGTGTTGATGTTACCAACCTGCCGACGACCTCTGAGCCCAGCGCATGGCCTGTGGCTTCCCAGTCTAACTTGAAAACACACACCACTAATACTGTCCTCCTCATCTGAGATCTAATAGCAGATGCTGTCATCTACAGATATTTACATTATATACACATTGAAAAACAAGGATTCTATCACTGTGCATGGAATCATGAGGTTCTGCTTCTGTCAGTTTCTACTGTCAATGGTCAGAGTAGTCTCTACTGTCAATGTTCTGAGTCGTTTCAAGATATTGAGCTTTAAAGTTTTCACCTTCCATTGACCAAAACTAATATGAACATTTACAATGTTTTTGTACCTATTTAAAATTATCCAATAGTTTTTATTGTAAACAACACAAGTTTTCTGTTTGTTCTATAAGGTTCAAGTTGAATGTATTTCCTATCTAATAACCTTTGCAGAATCTCAAGTTTTTCAAGTTTTCAAGTTTGTTTATTATTTGTCACAACAAAATACAGAATACTTTATGATGAAATGCTTGTTTCTGTATGAGCCCCTGAGAGTGTGCTACATACATTAAAAAAAAAGTAAGAAAAAAAAGTAATTAAGAAGTAAGTAAAAAGTAAGTAAAGGAATGTTCAGTCAATATACATATATATTATCTATTTTCTTCGCTCTCGCAATGTTTACATTCCATCGTGTTAAATTTCCCCTTCAGTTTGGAAAGGTTGTAACAAGTCTGACCTTTGATTGACAGGCAGTTAACAGACCCCCATTTGACTAGAAAGGTCATCCTCATCCCCTGAACATACACACTATCACAATATTTCACTATCACACTATTACACACTATTACACACTATCATAATATTACACTATCACACTATTACACACTATCACAATATTACACCATCACACTATTACACTATTACACTATTACACACTATCACAATATTACATTATCACACTATTACACACTATCACAATATTACACTATCACACTATTACACACTATTACACTATTACACTATTACACACTATCACAATATTACACTATCACACTATTACAATACACACTATTACAATATTACACTATCACAATATTACACTATCACACTATTACACTATTACACACTATCACAATATTACACTATTACTCTATTACACACTATCACAATATTACACTATTACACACTTACTCTATTACACTATTACTCTATTACACTATTACACACTATCACACTATTACACTATCACACTATTACGCACGGTTACACTATCACTCTATTACACACTATTACACTATTGCACACTATTACACACTATCACAATATTACACTATTACACACTATCACAATATTACACTATTGCTATTACACTATTACCCACTATCACAATATTACACTATTACTATTACACTATCACACTATTACACTATTACACACTAGCACACATCACACTATTACACACTAGCACAATATTACACATTACATTTTCACACTATTACACTATCATACTTTGTGTGTTAAGGCTCCCCTGTGCTCGTGGCGTCCTCGTGCACATGCTGGAAGAGCACGTCATACACCACTTCTGGGGACTCGTTTTCTCCCACTGTACTGTAGCAGTGGTTCCCAAGGCCTTGAAAATATTAGTTCAAAGTATAGTTCAAAGAGAAAAAAGTACATGTTTTGCAACATGACAGAGCATAAGATATTGCCAACACAACATATTTAAAACTGATGAATGACTTGAAGTAATTGATACAACTGGCAAATAAGAAGAATGACCCCATTAATTATGAAAAGAATGAATACAGTAGATACAATATTAAAAATATAAAAATATATTTAGTTCAAAACACAGAGGCATAGGCTTCTGAGAGCAGAGAGAGATTGTGAAACAGAACTAAATAAATAATAATAAATGTGATTTATATAACGCTTTTACTTCTTTTACACTAAGGAGCAGGGGTAGTGAGACAAACAACAGACAAACATAACGCAAAAAAAACAAGGGCGGGGGGGGAGCTAGGAGAAGGCAATATAGAAGAGCTAGGTCTTGAGGCGGGATTGGAGAAACTCATCTCATTCATCATTCATCGTGTGTGTACTCTGGCACGAGCTAAAACGCAGTGTAGAAATAGGCCTGGCGAGGCGTGCCTAGTGTGTGTTGTCCATTTGCAGATACATCTGTGAGTTCATATTGGGCTTTGGCAGTCAAACTAACAGCTGATGTTGTGGAGAGAGCGAGAGAGCTGAATGGATCCTAGAGCTAGTCGTAGTCTTCATTCCTAGAGGGGGGTATTTTAGAACAAAATTGAGACTTGAGTGGGAAACACCAGGCCTGCTGCCCATTTACGCATGACAGAAGTTGAGGAACTATCTTAATTCTGACAGTCATCACTGGTGAGTGTTTGGTCAGTAACCTGGGTCTCCCAGTCCCTCCTGCTCTGCAGTAAACACAAAATAAATTTCCTGGTATCCCTTCCCACTTTATCCAATCAGGAGAGAGAACCCTAGATATTTGTATTTACTTCAAGAAATCTTACCAAGCCTAATTATTATTTTACTTGTTTCAAGGACATAATTTACTTAAAACTAGTTTCTAGTTCTAGTTTTATATGGAGTTCTCTCTCCTGATTAGATAAAGTGGGAACGGGATACCAGAAAATGTATTTGTTACTGACCAAACACTCTATATCAGTGACGGCTGTTGGAATGTAGAGCTATTATTTTAACATGTAAGCCACTTATTTGAACCAAAGAAAAATGACTTACAGCACAGATTCAGTAGCGAGTATAGCTTATTAAATTTGATATGCCATAACGTTATACAGTATAATGTGAAATCAGCTTATACACTCGTTTTGACATGTCATTAAATGGCATTTTTATCAGCTGCGTCGTGGTACAGTACAGTATGTACGATGTATGATTAGAATGTGAAATTACCTGGACACTTATCACAGCAGGGGGCCGCAGCAGCAGCTACCTGGGGAGCGATTTCAAAAACTCCACCGGATACATAAATCAAATATCTAACTTCGCCTAGTACAAAGATGTGAAGATGTGTTTGTGGTTTGATTGATTGATTGATTGATTGAAAAGTTTATTAACAGATTGCAGAATGGGTACAGTACAGTACAGCTCAATACATACAATTGTTAAGAGGATGCAGACCTGAGAAAGACTTTTGTCTTGTTTCCATCAGGGTCCCCCATTTTCAATTCATCATATGACACACATGACATACAGATAGACAGTACTGCTACATCTATACATTTATGACATACCAGATTTTCAAATACAGTACTGTTTGTGATACTAAAAAAATCCAGAAGAAGAGTATATACATTTGACATAGAAACTGTGCATTGGGGGAGGTTGGGTAGGTGGGGTGGGGCTGTACATTGGAGGTGGGGGGGGTTGGGTAGGGGGGGGGGACACTGTACATTGGAATACTGACATACATTTGACATGGAAACTGTACATTGGAGGAGGTTGGGTAGGTGGGGTGGGGTTGTACATTGGAATACTGACAAAGCCATGCTTGGTCTTTATTGTACAACTGGGTTAGGACATTTGTAGGGGCCAGTTTTGAATTGCAGTCTCCCGTAGGTGTTCTTTGAGAGTGTTTTTGAAGGTGGGTAGTGATTTACATTCCTTTACAGCTTTGGGTAGGGCGTTCCACATTGTTGTGGCATAACAAACGTGTTTAGTCCCTTGTTTGAGCCGAATCTGGGTTTTACATGATTTGTGGATCTCCCTCTGGTGTTGTGATCGTGGTATTCACTGACCTTTGGGAAGTATTTTGACATGTACATGGGTACCTTGGTCGTGTAGTGTATCTTGTAGACCAGGCCCATTGCAAGTTGCTGTACTCTGTCGTCTACTCTAAGCCATCCTAGGTTGGCAAAGTGTGCAGGGGTGAGGTGGGTTCTAGTCAGGTCAAGCAGTAGTCTGACTAGTTTGTTTTGAGATGTTTGTAATTTGGTTTTTAGTGCCTTTGAGGTGCTTTGGTACCATGAGGTGCAAGCATAGTCGTAGTACCCTTGAATGAGTGCTCCTGCCAGAGTCTTCAGGGTATTTTTGTTTACCAGGGAGGAGATCCGGTACAAGAATCGAGTTCGTTGATTGACTTTTTTTTATTACATTGGATGCCATTTTGTCACAGGAAAGATTAGCCTCTAGGATGGAACCCAGGTAGGTAATTTCATCTTTCCTTGTGACAATATTGTCACCCACTGTAACTGAGAAGCCGTCTGTTTTGCTGAGTTTGTTATTTTAACCGAAGAGAATGGACTCTGTTTTGCCCATGTGTAATGATAGTTTGTTGTCGGCGAGCCATATGCAGATTTTGCCTAGTTCCGAGCTGAGGGTTTTTTCAACCTGTAACTTGTTCTTGTCAGAGACCAGCAGGGCTGAGTCGTCCGCAAACAGGAACAAGTTGCAGTCACAAGCTGACGACATGTCATTTGCATAAATTAGGAACAGTAGTGGTCCTAGTATGCTTCCTTGAGGAACACCACAGTTCACTGTGAGGGGGGGGGGATAGGGTACCGTTTACCTCCACCATCTGTTCTCTCCCCTCCAGGTAGGATTGTATCCAGCTCACTGATAAACTATCAAAACCAATTGCTTTTAGCTTGTCAATCAGAATGGTGTGATTGACAGTGTCGAAGGCCTTTTGTAGGTCTAGCATGACCATGCCGCAGTATTTGCCCGCGTCCACCTCTTGCTTGATGTGGTCGTTCAAATAGAGAAGGCATGTGTCAGTGGAGTGGGATGTTCTGAAGCCAGATTGGAATTCGTAGATTAGATTTTTATCCGTAAGGTACTTTTCGACCTGTTCGTATACTATTTTTTCCATGACTTTCGAGATGGATGTAAGGATAGAAACAGGGCGGTAGTTGCCTGGGTCTAATTTGCTGCCCTTTTTGTGCAGGGGTGTTACTCTCGCTATTTTGAAGTCCTTGGGGACGTGTCCCTGTTTTATGGAGAGGTTTATTATGTGTGTGATGACTGGGGTGATGGCGGCTGCTGAGTCTCTGAGGAATTTGGAGGGGATGTTGTCATGGCCAGTGGCCTTGTTCGGTTGGAGGGCGCTCAGTTTATTGAGTACCTCATCTGTAGTTACCATTTCCAGTTTGAAATCGTCTTTGTGGACGCCTAGGTTCTTGTAGTATGCTACTATGTGTTCTACCCCATACTGCCCTGAGTGGGAGGGTAGTTTGTTTACCAGTGTTGTGGCTATGTTTGTGAAGAAAGTGTTTAAGTAATTGGCTACATCCAGTTTGTCTGTGATGAGCGTGTTGTCCGTCTTTATGTTTATGTTTGAGAACCTGGTTTTAAGTTTTTTTACTGCAGCCTAGTTGATTATTGAGTCATTTCCAAAGTTCACATGGTTTATTTTTGTTTTCCTCAGTTTTGTCATTGATGAAATTTTTTTTTGCAGTTTTTATCATGGAGTTTATGTCATTTCTTAGTCTGTTTCTTTCTAGTTTGAGTTCAGTCACGTGGGCTTGGAGTTCACTGCTCGTGCTTTTGGTAAGCTTTGACTGACTTTTATGAAATTCAGAGCATTTTTTGTCTCTGGCTTTCATAGCGGTCAGTATTTCAGTGTGCATCCACGGCTCAGCGCGATTTTTTACCCTGGTGGTTCTTAGGGGGGCCATGTTGTTTAGTATTGTTGAGAATTTGGTTTTGAAGCCAAGCCAGGTTTCTTCAACCAGTGTACCATTGAGTTCATCTGACCAGTCCAGGCTCTTCAGTTCAAGGTTAAAGGCCTCGCTAGAGTACGTTTTGAGGTCTCTAGATGTGACCATTTTGTGACAGCCAGCCTTTTGCTTTGGCTTTTTGCGGGAACAGAATATCATATAATGTGGAGCTACATTATATGAATAACTCTGTTCCAAAAGGTGAGATATAGAACCTTGTTGTTATTCCAAGGTTCGCTCTGTTGCCGGCCCCATAGGGCGTGAGGCAGAAGTGCTTTATGGAATGGAGCTGCAGTATCCTATCGGCGTGTCAGATATCAAAGCCTCTCTGTAACCAGAGAACACATTGCCTGAGTACAATGCCCCCCCCCCCCCTTCCTCCATTCTCACTCCTCACAAAACCCTGGTGAAGGTCTTTCTCCTCCCTCTGCTCTTAACCTGAAGAGTGAGTGTAGGAGGCACAATGGAGGACGATAATGCAACTTTGATGACGTTAGCAGCGTGGGGGTGATCTTGAGTGCAAGCCTGCCGCTTTGGATGAAGCATCACTCACTCTGCACGCACACACACACACACACACACACACACACACACACACACACACACACACACACACACACACACACACACACACACACACACACACACACACACACACACACACACACACACACACACACACACACACACACACACACACACACAGACCACCTTCAGCCCCGGGCATGGTTGATGGCTGGGGGCTATGAGCAGACAAAGAATTACTAATGGCGATTTGGACAGTGAAAAGAGAGAGAGAAAGAGAGAGAGAGAGGGTAGCTGCATGAGACAACAATATTCAATTCATGAAAAGCGGAAATTAACATTTACTTTGAGCATGCTGATTGAACCGATTGAGGTCCATTAGGACCCTTTTTAAGTGAGAGCCTTTGTTATATTTGAGACAGCTTGGTAATTCACTTTGGTGAATAGTTAGCAGTCCTTCTCAGGTGAAGTCTTTGTGCGGAGATGAAAGAAAGGTCAGGTCGACCATTGCCTCTATAGCCGCCGATTCTATGCCTCATTAGCTCTCAAGTGCTCATATTTCATTGCTCCATCTATATTCTTTTGTTGCTCTCTCAGCCATTCCAAAGGTGAACATCCACCCCCCCAGACCTGGGAGGCTTCCTCCAAACATCCACAACTACATCCCAGACTGGGACCACAAGAGGACCACTACCACCGTCCGCCCTCCGATCACTGCCAAGAGAATCTCCCCCATTTTACCCAAAATAACTACTACAACCACCACCACCACCACCACCACTGCACCCACCACTACAACGCCAGCAAAAACAACCACAACCGCAACCACAACCGCACCCACAACCCAACCGCCTCCACCACCAAAGAGGGTCACCCCCACTCCTCGGAAGCCACTCGTCCCCACCCGAAGACCCTTCGTCCCCACCAGGAGACCGCCGGTGCCCACACGCAAACCTTACGTCCCACCAAGGAGGCCGCCCGTCACCCCAGCGCCGCCGCCCACCCGCAAGGTCCCTGTGATCCCCACCAGGCGCCCGCCTCAGGCAGAGGTCACCCCCGTGGACAACACCATCCAGAAGGAAGTCACCACCAAACAGAGGGGAGACGTTCACAGTAAGTGGGGTTTTTTGGGGGTGTTTTCTCACTTGTCTTTTCATACATGTACTGTACATTATACATTTATAATAATAATAATAATTTGGGTGGCTGATTGCGCTCGTCACCAATGCAAGAGACTCCGGTCTCGAATCCGGGTGTCGGCGTTGCCTCCGGCTTGGGCCGGCCTTCATACTGGCTCAATTGGCAGAGTCAGCGGGTGGAAGTCGATGGGTGGTAGTTTGGACGTTGTGGACGGCGACTCCTACAGGTCGGTTGGGGGACGCCTGCACAGCAGAGACAGGAAATGGCGGGGGTAGTGTGAGCCTCCCATGCGTTACACCTCGCCAATGAGAGTCCGTGCTATCCTCCCTACAACCGACCAGTGGGGGGCATAGTCGAGCAACATTCAAGACAGGGGAGGGGAGAATTTGAAACACGAAATTGGGGTGGGAGAAAAATAAGGAGAAAAAGTGGATCAAAAAAAATATATAATAATAATTCATTACATTTATATAGCGCTTTTCTAGACACTCAAAGTGCTCCCCACAATGTAGGGTGGAAATTGCCTCCTTCACCCCCACTGATAGCACCCAATCTTGGGCTACGCAGGCTCAATGGCTGCCATACACTGGCACCAGGCTCACATCACACTACAAAATGGCTGAATGGCTCAGGAGACAGGTGCTTTATACATGTAAAGCACCTGATAGACGGGCAATGTCACTAACTCAGCCAGTCACTCACTCACAGTTAGCAACTGTGCTCCTAGTGGCAGCTCACAAGCTCATGACTCCTGTTGGGAGAATCTGCCCAGTTACTCGTATCTATGCCACTGTGTGTCCTCGTTCTCTCGTCTACTGCGGTGCGTCGCCTGGATATTGGATGTGCTATATTTCTTTGGTGATCTGCAAGTTTGCAAAATGCGACATTTTCTGTCTAGTCATTCATCTTCATCACAAGCTCCCTGACAGGTTTTTAGCAAAACCAAAGTGTGACGAATTTGCATTTCCTCTCAGCCGGCTCGCACAACACCTCGCCAAAACCAAATCATTTCCTGGCAAGTCCAGAGTGAAGTTGTCCAGACAAATTAAGAGTATTATTTTAACCTAGAAATATAATCGGAGCACGCGAATACATTTGAGCTGAGGCGTTGGCAGTCCCTTTCATAGGCGCAAACAGACGTCACTTTACCTTTGACAAAATGCAGCCTTTTATTATCTAGGTTATTATGAGAGCTAAAAGAGGCTTTACAAATATCTTTGGTATATTGTAAAATATTATGATTAGTCACAAGAGTGTGTGATATGAACACTGAAATAGTGCTGAAGATTAAAACCCCGTCAGACTTTACATTATGCAGTACTTGTAGGAGAAATCGTGCATTAGTGGTCTTTCATCTCTCATCTCTCTGAAACAAAAACCTGAGAATCAGCCCCATTAGCGTTGCTCTGAAAGAGCGTTGCCACATTCATTTGCCGGAGCTAAAAGGCTCCAGCTGGCATGTGATTATGCATATATCAGGCAGGCCGCCGAGGAAACGTCTCTATTCAAGCCTTGCGGCTGAAAGGAACAAGTGCAGTGACGAACAAACCAGCAACACAGATCCTGATCGCGATGTATCTGGGTCCAGCTTTATCCAGGCTGGCCAAGTCCTGTTTTCATTCACATGACCACACACACAAATCACATTTGTTGTTCATCCAACAAGCAATGTTTATCCACTAGTTTCACCATGTTCTCCTGGTGTTCTCTAAATGCATCACACTTGATCACCAATTGAATGAATGTAATTGTATTTTCTCTTTATATGGAAGGGCAGAAGAAAGCTTACAATATAAAAACAGAATGATTGAACAAACTATCAGGTGGAACGTTACTGCAATTATTTGGGGTTGAAAATGGCAGGTAATGGTTACAGCACAGAATGTTTGTGTCGTTCTCTTTCTTCCTGTATGGCTGCCTGTAACCATTGGCAACCACTTTCAAAAGTAAATACCTGATTTATGTGTGAGAGCAGTGCACAATATTACCATTCTACTGTGAATTGTTTACAAGATCCAGTGATACGACACCAAATCATTTAGTTTTTGTTGATATATTTCTCATATATTATTAACACATAGCAACAGTTGTTTTGCACATAGCTCTATGGGAATGCTAATGCATATCAGCATTGATATTGTTTCCGACCCACAAGCCATTATTATTTCTGCCCAGCTTTTCCCCCAAACCCAAATGACCATAGGATTAACAGCAGAAGAAGCCTGTGCCTTGCCAGGACACTCAATATCTTGGCTGGAAATGCAACAGATACACACAACTGGACAGTCAGAGGGAAAAATGGGGGCCACACTAGTGTGACCACAGTCCCAGTACACTAGTTCAGTCACCGGCACCACACTGGTGTGACCACAGTCCCAGTTCAGTCACCGGCACCACACTGGTGTGACCACAGTCCCAGTTCAGTCACCGGCACCACACTGGTGTGACCACAGTCGCAGTTCAGTCACCGGCACCACACTGGTGTGACCACAGTCCCAGTTCAGTCACCGGCACCACACTGGTGTGACCACAGTCCCAGTTCAGTCACCGGCACCACACTGGTGTGACCACAGTCCCAGTTCAGTCACCGGCACCACACTGGTGTGACCACAGTCCCAGTTCAGTCACCGGCACCACAGTGGTGTGACCACAGTCCCAGTTCAGTCACCGGCACCACACTGGTGTGACCACAGTCCCAGTTCAGTCACCGGCACCACACTGGTGTGACCACAGTCCCAGTTCAGTCACCGGCACCACACTGGTGTGACCACAGTCCCAGTTCAGTCACCGGCACCACACTGGTGTGACCACAGTCCCAGTTCAGTCACCGGCACCACACTGGTGTGACCACAGTCCCAGTTCAGTCACCGGCACCACACTGGTGTGACCACAGTCCCAGTTCAGTCACCGGCACCACAGTGGTGTGACCACAGTCCCAGTTCAGTCACCGGCACCACACTGGTGTGACCACAGTCCCAGTTCAGTCACCGGCACCACACTGGTGTGACCACAGTCCCAGTTTAGTCACCGGCACCACACTGGTGTGACCACAGTCCCAGTTCAGTCACCGGCACCACACTGGTGTGACCACAGTCCCAGTTCAGTCACCGGCACCACACTGGTGTGACCACAGTCGCAGTTCAGTCACCGGCACCACACTGGTGTGACCACAGTCCCAGTTCAGTCACCGGCACCACACTAGTGTGACCACAGTCCCAGTTCAGTCACCGGCACCACAGTGGCTCGGGAGGTAGAACAGTCGTCTGGAAATCCGGAGGTTCCCAGTTCGATTCCCGCTCCTCCCGGGCAGCATGTCTAAGTGTCCTTGAGCAAGACACTTAACCCCTAATTGCTCCTGATGAGCAGGTCGGCACCTTGCATGGTCGCCTCCACCGTCGGTGTGTGAATGTGTGAGTGAATGGGTAAAATGTGAGGAACAAAATTGTAAAGCGCTTTGGATAAAAGCACTACAGGTATATACAGTAAATGCAGCCATTTACCATTTACCAAAATGGCCAATTATGCTCTATAGTCTAGTGCCATGGTAAGAGATGTTCAGCTCAACACAATATTTATTTTTAATTTGTGCATACATTTTTCTTGGCCTGCCAGTATGGTTAGAGTGTTGACACAGACAAACCTGTCTGACATCTCTGAACACACCAACAAATTATGAAGAATCCATCCATTTCAGCTCGTTCACAATCATGACTGGCAGCACCGCTATATGTTCAATCTAAACAACCGATCCTTTGCTTTTTAGAAATGACAGACAAACATACTGACAAGCCAACAGAAACAGCAAATTAGTTAAAAAAGTTGTGTCTATGAACAGAACTACGGATGGAGTCTGACAAAGGTCAGCAGACCATCACCCATGTTTTTACATTTGAATAAATTAAGTGAATCTTTTTAAACCGGGGAGAGTGTGTCACACCTTATCCTACCCTTGTGTCTACTATTTCATGGCTGCGCCTCTCTCTCTCTCTCTCCCTCTCTCTCTCTCTCTCTCTCTCTCTCTCTCTCTCTCTCTCTCTCTCTCTCTCGTTTCTAGAGCAGGAAATGTCTCTCGCCCCTTCTGGGTATTAAAATGGCCCCATCTTATTATCCGCGATTAACCCTCGCCTTATCCGTGCACCATCTCCACTCGCCGAGCGTCGTTAGCGAAGGGCTTTGCGGGCACTTCCTCCTCCCTTTAGGGGGGGTTTGTAGGGCACTTCCCTCTTCCCTTTAGGGGGGTTTGTAGGGCACTTCCCTCTTCCCTTTAGGGGGGTTTGTAGGGCACTTCCCTCTTCCCTTTAGGGGGGTTTGTAGGGCACTTCCCTCTTCCCTTTAGGGGGGTTTGTAGGGCACTTCCCTCTTCCCTTTAGGGGGGTTTGTAGGGCACTTCCCTCTTCCCTTTAGGGGGGTTTGTAGGGCACTTCCCTCTTCCCTTTAGGGGGGTTTGTAGGGCACTTCCCTCTTCCCTTTAGGGGGGTTTGTAGGGCACTTCCCTCTTCCCTTTAGGGGGGTTTGTAGGGCACTTCCCTCTTCCCTTTAGGGGGGGTTTGTAGGGCACTTCCCTCTTCCCTTTAGGGGGGTTTGTAGGGCACTTCCCTCTTCCCTTTAGGGGGGTTTGTAGGGCACTTCCCTCTTCCCTTTAGGGGGGTTTGTAGGGCACTTCCCTCTTCCCTTTAGGGGGGTTTGTAGGGCACTTCCCTCTTCCCTTTAGGGGGGTTTGTAGGGCACACACACAATCGTCGCCTCCCTCTAAATTTGGGACTCAGTGTTTTAATTAAAAGTTAACACCGAGCTCCTTTGACATGGGATTGGCAGGCGGCACGGGAGAGCGTGCGGTGGAGTGTGAGAGCGAGGTGAGATATTGACGTTCCAGCACACCTTGCCAGATGGCACGGCATAATTAGAAACACGGGAACAAAAAGGAGGGAAGATTGCATCAACACCAGTCCGCCTTACTTGAAGAAGACATCAATCTATTACTTCTCGCCGAAAGCAGAGCTTGTTCCAGAGATCAGAGCTTCCAGAAGATGTTTTAAGTGAGAGAGAGAGAGAGAGAGAGAGAGAGAGAGAGAGAGAGAGAGAGAGAGAGAGAGAGAGAGAGAGAGAGAGAGAGAGAGAGAGAGAGAGAGAGGGGAGGGGGTAGATGCCCTTGAAGTAATTAGATTGTAGTATTGCAATTTGAATGAGATCACAGCCTGTGTCTCGAGTGCGCTACTTTAGGTGGAAGCTTGTATGTGACTGTTTTTTTAGTTTGGCCAATTCCAGCATGGGATAGCAATGTTGTCGAACTTTTGCGATTTGTTTAAAATCTGGCAACAAAGTGAATAATAATAACAGAATCCTTCAGACCAAGTAGGACCACAAGAGTCCACTTTTCAAGTCTTCACGCGAGTGACGTATTTACTGGAGACAGTGCGTCCGAGAGCTGTGTACACTCACAGTCAAAGACATTAGAGGTTGTGTAACTTTCGGTTGCACTCCGTATGACACGAGTTGCCTTCACCACTGCAAATATATACATTCAAACCTTACGGTTCTTTGTATGAAGGTTTTGAAGTTATACTCTATCTAAGGCCATGTCCACACGAATACGGATATTTTTCAAAAGGCACATTTTCCTGTACGTTTGGGCCTTTCATCCACACGTAAACGGCATTTTCAGAAACGAAAACGGAGATTTTCGAAAAAGCATTTTAAAGTGAAGATTTTTTTAAATATCCGTTTCAGTGGATCCGTGTAGCCACGTTAAACGCATTGTCTAGAGCAGGGATCAGCAACCTGCGGTCTGGAGCTGCATGCGGCTCTTCAGCCACTCTGCACCGCTTATCGCCACCTACTGGCCCGGCATGCTTGTTTGAGCCATTTATATGTGTTTCTGCGTTTACGCCTGGATGGATTTTTTTTAACCCTGCCGTGTGGATGAGGATTTATTTTTAAAGGGAGCCTGAAAATATCCGTTTTGCAAAATATCCATATACGTGTGGACATGGCCTAAAATGGAGGACACGGGGGAGAGAGTGGGGATACAGTCAAAATCTTATTATCCATGCATGTAATGGGCTCTATCAGCTTATCTGGAAACCTTGTGAAAAGCAGACTGCAAGAATGTCTCACGCCTTTAGATTAAGGCTTTGTTTGCTTGTCAAGCTGCCAGAGAAGATAACCCACCCCCCGGAGCTTAGCCCTTATTGACCACCCAAATATTTGCCAGGAATGAACAAGGCAAGGTCAAGAGGCAAGCTAACACAAAGGATGTTGAATGTAGCTCAATTTAATTTAGCGAGGGTTTACTTTTGAATTCAGCTGTTGCCCAAAGAAAATGTATTCTATAGCGGAATACTTATGGTACCTCATTGCGATGTTGTACAGCAGAGGGGGGAGACACTGAAAGGGAAGGAACACGGCGCAACGTCGGCACATGGAGGCCTACGACGCTTGGACATCTCCATTTGCTAACGTTAGTGTCAAACACGACGATCAATGCCGTGCCTCTGCTCCCAACATGCTTATTGGTGACTTTCACTCCTTTGATGATAGACAAACATGGCTATTTTCGCCTGAATGTCACCTCATACGGTCTTGTTACCTCAACACCCACCAGGTTTAAGTGTGCTTGGCAGCTGCATATCACTGTGCAACTGTAAACAAAGCCATGAGCACGCCATGCACACACACACGTGCACACACACACACACATACACACACACCATGCTCACAGAGAGAGAGAGAGAGAGAGAGAGGAGAGAGGAGAGAGAGAGAGAGAGAGAGAGAGAGAGAGAGAGAGAGAGAGAGAGAGAGAGAGAGAGAGAGAGAGAGAGAGAGAGAGAGAAAGCGAGAGAGACAGACACAGACACACACACAGTGTCCTGGATGCCTGGGATTGCTGGAGAGCCTGGTGCGAGCGTGGACCCCTTGCTTCCAGATTCCTCTGGCTGTCATGCCGCATCACTGTGAGCCAGATGGCATGACCCGGCAGAGGGGGAGATTAGGTAGACAGGAAGGGCACATTTTGAGGACTGTAGGGGGTTAGGGTTCAAGTGCACAAGTGAGCAACTTGTGTTTGTTCGTCAAATAGGAGTATGTTTCCAAATGAGATGTCGATCGTCGCCACTCAAATTCCACTGACTTGCTACCTTCCCCCGAAAATAGCATTGAATATAGAGGGTTGATGAGGTTTTGCTATTCTACAGTATGTATTCATCAATGCCGTATCACTCGCTTTGATTTACAAATTGGGACACTTGGTAAACACGCGTGTTGTTGTGACCATGACCCAGTCCATTTACCGATATTTACCGACGACCATTCAAGCCGCGGCGCTGTGATTGAAAGGGGCTTTGCCGTACGGTAAATCTTCTGGAGGAATCAAAGAGAGAGAAATAATCTTTCATGTCCCACTTGTTGGTTGACCTTTAAAAGGGGCTTGGCCTACAGTATTTTGGGTAGAGTGGCCCCAGTGTGGTCAAGCTATTTCAGGAGAGGCTGCGTGTGTGTGTGTATGTGTGTGTGTGTGTGTGTGTGTGTGGTGAGTGAGGGGCTTCCAGGTTTAGTTGCCGGTGGGTTTACTCAGGCGTTGCATCAGACGCAGATGAACCTCTTCCACGGACCCCCCCCCCCCCCCCCATTAGATTTTTAAGGTTTTTATTTCTTAATCATCTTCCTGTCCTCCTCAGTGCCCGTAGTGCAGCGTTTCCAGACCCTGTGACACAATTAATCATGTCAGCTTCGTTTTCCCGCGGACATTCGGGTTAAATCGCCGAACGTCTCGAGAGTAGGCGCGCCGGATGTGCACGCAATGCGCAATGCGGAGCTGTCAACTGTTTCAAAGACCTCACGCCGCTTCTCAGTAATGAAACCCGAGGCCTCACATTACTCACAAGTGGCAACGCCGGTGGACAAATGAAACACCATATAACCGTCTTTCTCTCTCTCCTCTCCTCAGTTCCTCGTAGACACGGCCACAACACGGTCCTGGGGGTGGACCTTGACATCGAGCTGGGCAACACGGCTGACGAGGCGAAGGACGACCCAGGTAAAGATTCCAGGTTGCACGATACACCGATACGGTATCGCAATACCCAGCCATTGAAAACGGTCCAAACGGTGAGAGAGCGCAAGCCTTTTGTAGCGGGTGTGTCAACAGTGTCAGCTCATTTTAAGTAGCCTAACGGTGATTAGCTATATAGCTCTTAGCATGTTATAGCTCTGCAGCTGTAACAGAATAAAATGTTTATAAATAAATGTCCATGTTCTTGACTTCTTCAAAGTCAAAATGTTGGTATTGTGACAACACTAGTAAAGATAACACAGTTAGTCGGAGACGAGCCACACAGCGGAGCAGGCCCGGCTGCAGGGCGTAGAGCTCTTAATGATGACGGACAAAGTTGCATTGGCGAGAACCAAAATTAAACTTGACAGTCCAATTCCCACAGCGCTGCAAAGCGGCCGAGGGGAAGATATGACAGTGGCCACGTGTCTGTTTTGACGGTGGTGAAAAGAGACATCTGACTTTATTGAAATAAAGGCCCACAACCCAGATGCCAATTTAGTATTTTTTTTTTTCAACCTGTCACTTAAAGTCATGATTTCTTGCTTGAGTGGTTGATTGAATGATTGATTGTCTTTGAAAGTTACAATAGTCTACTATCCCTGAGAGGCATCACTGAGTACCCCAGATAAAGGATACAACCATAACCCAGATTCGGGTTTTTAGA
>NC_140171.1:29871332-30003832 GCF_963971535.1 Notolepis coatsorum
TGCGGACATTTGAATAAGGGGATCCTTTATTAACAATGGTCCTCATTCTCGAACGGACATACGAGAAAGTTGCCAAGAAATTCCTTCGTAACTCGATTTACGAACTTCTTTGGCATTCTCCAAACGGCTTAGTTTTGTAAATTTGTTTGTAGGATTTACAGTAAGTCGGACAGACCGGTGTGCGCCCGTGTTTTTAACGGGTTCATTTGGGAGAAGTCCTTGGGGATTGTGTTCACTTCGGTTCTCCAGACTAGGGCTGAGCCCAAACGTTCGAACGTTGGAACCTTCGTTCATTACGTTGGCATTCAAATTCTAAATCAACATTCGAATTTTTTATTTGTATAAATAAAAAAATATTATTATTATTATTAAAAGAAAAGTGAATTTTATTTTTTATTTAAAAAAATATATTTTAAAACGAAGGTTCGAACGTCTGTTCGAAAAACCCTGACGAAGTTCGAATCCCAAAAACAGGCTTCGGGGACAGCCTTACTCCAGACATCTGCAGAATTAAATAATTATTATGATAATAAATACGACAATATTTGTATCATTAATTACGTTTTACATATATTATAGTCATGACTCAACAAACCATGTCCGAAAATAAATAAATAAGAACTAAACCCAATCGCGCAGATGTAGCTATAGTGGAATAGACTGTATTAATATTCCATTTACCGTCTTATATTTATTGTTGGTTTTATTAATTTCTTACATTGCTTGCGCACATCTAAGAGTCAGTGGAGAAATGGCTTGGTGATGATGCATAAGGCAGATCCACTTAACACAATAGTTAAGGGTGCACTATGTAGTTTTGTGAAAGTCAGGGAAGTGAATAACTCCTACGGTATATTTTCATAACTGAATAAACAAACTGCCCTCAGAGGAAAATTGGATCCCTGGAACAGGAAGCTAGAAAGCTACTTGAATGGTTACTATTTAATTAAGATAAGATATTCCTTTATTGATCCCCTTGGGGAAATTCAGGCATCATAGCAGCATGGGGGAGGGGGAGGGGAGGTACAGGTAGTAAAAACAAGCAGTGTAAACAATATAACAAATCAATATAATGAACTAACTAACTAACTGAAATATACAGTATTCACATAAGGTGCAGTATGCATAAGGTAGTATTGTTGTCCTTTTTAGGTTCCTAGTAGTTGTAGTTGGATGTCTGGCAGCAGTCCCTGCCCACTGTTGTGGAGGCTGATGGCCGCTGGTATGAAGGACTGGCCGAGGCGGTTAGTTGAGTGTAGGGGGGGGGGGGGGTATGAGTCTGTGACTGAACGTGCTTCTCATCTTGACTAGCTCACCGTAGAGAGGGTGGGAGGGATAGCAGCCAGCTTCCTTCTCACCCCCATCTCTGCCACCACCTCTAGTCTGACCAGCTAGACTCCCACTAGCCTTCCTCACCAGCTTGTTCAGTTTGTTGGTGTCCCTCGAGTTGATGTAGCCCCCCCAGCATGCCACAGCATAGAAGAGAACGCTGGCCACTACAGACTGGTAGAATGACTGTTGTTTACAAAGGCAGAGCCCGTGATTTTGTTAACAAACATAATGTTAACATGTTCTAGGCTTAGGTTTCATTCACAGTGTAAAAATAGATTGAAATAATTACAGTAAATGTCTCTCGCAGGCTCTGCAAACAAATGTCCTTCCTCTGAAACGACAGTACATAGCGCACCTTTAACTATAAAAAGAAACATACATTTTATTTTCAGAGACAATTTTATATTGCATTGCTAACAAATGCTAAGAATTTCTGTTTTCTGTACCTCAAAAATCTACTGGTGCAATTTCTTTTTGGATTGACTGAGATGACTCAGGTCTCTGTAGGTTTGTAGCCAACCAGATAGACTTCTTACAATGGGTGGCTTATCCCTTTAACCTTTATGATGCAATATCTTGCTTTAGACTCATACATTTAC
Source organism: Notolepis coatsorum (assembly GCF_963971535.1). NCBI lineage: Eukaryota > Metazoa > Chordata > Actinopteri > Aulopiformes > Paralepididae > Notolepis > Notolepis coatsorum. The sequence continues at coordinate 29,873,264 of NC_140171.1, forward strand.
TCACATTCACATCATTATCATTAACCCTAATCTTAAACCATGAAGCCATACAGTACACCACATTCCAGTCACATTTAGATATGCCTTGGCCATGTCATATAAAATCAATAAGCGTTTAAATGACTATGTGCCTTGCAAAAGATTACTGGGAGGCGTGAAGAGAAAATAAATCTAATCTTGTTTATTAAATGAAAAAAAACAGTGGGTATCAAATTGTTGGATCATTGTAATGCTGACAGTTCCACCTAATGATGTGATAAATCATGCATAATTATAATAAACCTGTACATCCGAAACAAGGTTGTCTCTCTAAGCACATGAACGATACTTGTGTTGCTTTTCCCAGGTGATCCTGAAGGGGGAGCGCAGGCGAGGTAGGAATGGAGAGATGGCTGTCGACGACATCACCCTGTCGAAAGGCTCCTGTACAGAGGAGCACAATCTCAGGAGACTTTGATAGACAGAACAGAGGCATCGACAAATAAAAAATTATAAAAAATTCAAAAAGAAAGAAAGAAATAAGAGGGAGAATTGGGGGGCGATACATCTTAAGGAGACATCCTCTTATCTGATACCCCCTCATTCTGCCTGGCATCTCCCTGATCCCCCACTACCACCACCACCACCAACCACCCTTCACTGGCCAAACCCTGTGCCAAAAAGATCCAAGAAATGTGCCTTTGGAGCACAGTGCTTTTCTCTATCCATGAACGGGAAGACTAAACCAAATCTCAATGGGGAGAGGGGGTATCCCTGCAGAACACCCCTCTTTCTTTATCTTACTTCTCTCTCTCCATCTCCTCTGACACCTGCATGTACCTTTACCTCCTCCTCACCATGGAAATGTTCCCTTCCTGCTATATTCCTACTATAGGCCACACAGCCTGCCAGCCACAGTGTTGAGAGGCCTGTGTGCTTTTTTTGTCCTCCCGGAGAGAGTACTCATCTCATTTGAGGAGTCTTGTTTGCCTTGCTTTCATCCTTTAATCATAAGCCATAGCTGCTTTTTTCCCCTTTACATTTTTAGCCATCAAAGAACGTGCCCGGAGATGTCTGTTTTGATAAACAAAATATCAACACTCATATCTATTTTTCAGGATGATTGATATATGGACTAAAAGCTAAATTATGGTTTTTCTCTTCCTTTCTAATCCGGATAAAAGTTAAATGACCCTCCAGTAAGCTGGGAGAGTGGTACCTTGTACCCCGAGGAGCCAGTAATTGAGCTTGTTAGACTAATCTTATTTTGTAGTATTGATACTGTTAAAAGCACACCACAGTATTAAAACAACACACAGTGTCAATCACTACACTGCTGTGCTCTCATTTTCTCCCACAGCAAGTTACAGCTCTTCGTCGTTTGTCGATGCAAAGACATGTTTGGCAGAGGAGAGCTGGGAAATGCAGCGTCTCTTGCATGCTCTCTTATTTAAAGCTGCCGTGGGCAACTTCTGAGAAACTAACAGGAGTGAATTTACCTGCCCAGGAGAAAGAGAGCAAGCTCTACATCACTTTTCAAGCCCATGCACGCTCAACAAAGGTTTTCCACAGACTCCCAGAGGCACCTAAGCTAAGCTGAATTTTTCAATTTTGCACATTGTTTGTAGTTTTTGACGAGGAATGTGGGGGGAAAAAATGCTTGAAAAGTGATGCAGAGCTTGGTCTGTTTCTGCTGGGCAGGTAAACTCGCTCTTGCTAATTTCCAAAGTCGCCTACTGCAGCTTTAAGGCCACTCGAGCTGTTTGAAGACCACCACAGGCGCGTGTTTCAAATACTTGAAATGTGTCACACAGAATCAAAAGTATGATCTCTGACATTTGCTAATATACAGTTACTTTCTATTATACAATATGTGCTTTGTTTTATTAAGTGCAGTTTGTTATACAGAAAACAATATCAACAACTTTTTAGGCTCTCACAAATTGTATTATTGTAAATGTAGTCGTGTGTACATATTCTAGAATATCTATGATCCTATTATACTGTGTGGTTTATACGTTATGTAAATTCAGACGAGTATTAATTGGAGTTCAAAGTGAATGGTTTTCAGTTTTTAATTAAAAGTTGTGTATCCAAATGGAAAATCTTGTGCAATGCAAGGCTGTGTTTACAGTACATGAAATGTTACCGTTTTTTGTTGATGTATTATGGTCAATAATGCTCAGTCTGTACATTGCAAAGCACATAGTTGCATATAGTATGCTATGATAATGAAGGGCCTCAGTTGGAAATTCAAGGTTTATTGTATGCATGTATGCTTTCATCAAATTCGGATTTATTCAGTCAAGATGTAAATAAAAATAAATTTGACTGATGTGTATTTGACAAAGCATGGCTATACTTTTTTTCTGTAAAGAAGGTATAGATTTTTTTCAGATGCTATGACTCATTGCACAGTTACAGAAAACATTTTAAATGTTAAAGGTAGGGTTCACTTGATTTTTTTTTAATAATAATATAATTAACCCAAGCCCTGTCTGGCATGACGTTGACTAGTAGGCCTACAGGCCATCATTTCACTCATTCATTTAGTATTGAGATACTCTCACCAGGCTCCAGTCCAATCCAATGGGACAGGTGTTTTAGGCCACAGATAGCACAAGGCCTTTTAAACTCATTATAATGTTTGATACGATGTACGGTTTGCAACCATTTCCTCTGTAGAACATATGAAGACAAGTATGATTATACTGTGAGCTTCCTCTTGTTTTAGAAATGCAAAGCATCATGGTTTATGAAGGCTATCACGTGCCCCACTGGATGGTATTGGAGTCTGGTGACCGGATGCAGCACAGTGCTCAGGTTCCAAATACTAAAGCGATCAGGGAAATGATGGACTGTATTAGTCAACATCATGCCAGACAAAGTTTAAATAGAAAGAAAACAAAATTAACCTCATTTAGCCCCGGTGCATCCCCCCCCCCCCCCTATGGTGGAAATGAACGGCCTTTCCCGTTTACCAGTAAGTTTGTCCTTGATACTGCCTCATGTTGTGTTAATGGTAAATGTGTACTTCACCAAAGGATTTTACGTTTTGTTAATGTTCAAATTTTTTAAAGCCAAATTGCTAACTTCGAATTACTGGGTGTTGCAGCGAATAGACCTCTCACAGCCCAGAGGCTCCGGTCTTTGCTGCAGCTATTGGAAACTGAATGGACTAGATCACTTCTGGCTTTGTCTGTGGTTCATGCAGCTGTGGTCCCGTGAACAAAACCTTCTAATATACATTTCTCAATCCGACAAGGCAGGGGCCATTGAATTTTAAGCTGCAGGCGAAACAAAAAGAAGGAAACATTTCTCCAAAAACTGGCTCAGGTCACCCGAGTTAGCACTTTGACTCGGGAGCAGCCGGGGAATACGTCACCCGTGAGAGGTCTATACACCACACTGAAAGACCCCTGTACAGGATATATCTTTATGTCCGCAGGAGGCAGAGTGTGCAATCAAAGTGCAATGGCTGAGCCTCACCCAATGCGATCTCATCAACAGCCCAGTTTTACCTGGCAATAGCAATGATTATCACTTGAAAATTACAATAAATTAAAAATGTTGGGAGTGGGGAGTTCAGTTTGTGATGTGAATAGCGAGTGTGGCCATAGGCTGCCCTCTTAACTGAGCCTCACCCACCAACGCACCTCACATTTCCAGTAACTAGCTAGTGTTATTCAATTGCGTTTTGAGAAATCATAACATGATTTTCAGACTTCTGGTTGGGCAGTCAGAGTTTCAGTTTCAAATTGTGGGCTACCTAATGTAAACGCTAGCATTTTCTATTGGAAACAACTTGTGTATGTTAAAGGAACATCGATCTCAATGAAAACCACAAACTGCAAGAAAGCGCTCATGACTCTCACACACATTCTGAAAAGGAAACATATGAGTACATGCCATACATCCTTCATTCATTGGGGGGAACTATTTATTACCAACTTTAGCATTGACAGTCCAATGAGCACCCATTCTAGTTGTTGATGTGGCAAAACTACACTTCACCAATACACTTCATAAAACTTCACCCACTGCCCAGCCTTTATACCACTTATCAGGGTAAGTGAAAAATGACAATGTTTTTTGGTGGGGTTATAGATAACTATAGGTCCCAAGGTGCCATAGATAACATTCAGCCGCTAGATTGCTTGCAACCAGATAGCAGTGGATGGCTATGTTAGCAATCAGCCGCTAGATTGATAATTATTGTAATTATCATACGCTGTGCCATCAAACTATATTCAGATCAAACTGTCAAACTAGTTTATACTAGTTGTCAGAAACATATTTTAGGTTGAACTTTAGGTTGAAAAAGAGAAAGTTGACAAGCGAGCAAGCCGGTATTTTCTTTTTGAAAACGGGAGCAGAGAACCAGGGACCTCTCAACTAACTACAGCACGTTTATCCAATCAGGTGTGTTCCACATGGGGAACCGGGAAGTAGTGAAGGGATACATGCACACATGTAAATAACAACATTACATTTATTGTATTAGTTTGTGACATAGCTTCCATTTAGCTTGATAGCCGCTACACCCACACTTTGACGTGTCATCGCTGACGGATAGTTTTTCAGGCAGGAGCACGGCTGAGCAACAGATCAGCATGGGGTTGGCACTGTTCATACTGGCAGGTGGAAAAAACAACGTCATCCCTCCAGTGTTCCGGGCTTCAACATAAATCTTTTATTCAGTTAAACAGTGTGGGCTTGAGTCTCCCCGCTGCCAACCTCACTAGCATCAATTACAAGCTGGAACATAAACATCAGGTTTCACAAAATGCAGAACAACGCACAGACATTGAAGAGCATTCTGGTTCAAGATATACAGTATGATATATGTTTATATATTTTAAAGATTAGCGAGTCAAACTTTATGTATCACCTGAAGTCAAGAACAGACACACTTAAGTGTTCCCTTTGAGGAAGTGTCATGCTGTGTCCTCCACTATAGGCCTACCATGAGCATGGTGCTGTATCAGATCTCCAGTGTAACACTGACAAATTGCAATCCTCTGTGTAAGATAGGAACATAATAACTGAAAAACAATATATATATATATTAACTCCTTGCTTGGAGCATAATGACAAACACCTCTACCAGCGCCCTTTGAAAGTGGGCCAGTACAGAATATGTTTGGTTACTTTGCCATCACACTCACATATTGGTACAGAACCGAACTGTACAAAACATAATGGAAAAACACAACAGGGTGGGGTGGTAAAAACAAATACTTTATGTAATAATAATAATAATAATAATAATAATAATAATAATAATAATAATAATAATAATAATAAAAGCATTACAGACAGATAGATAGATAGAGAGATAGATAGATAGATAGATAGATAGATAGATAGATAGATAGATAGATAGATAGATAGATAGATAGATAGATAGATAGATAGATAGATGGATGGATGGATGGATGGATGGATGGATGGATGGATGGATGGATGGATGGATGGATGGATGGATGGATGAATGGATAGATAGATAGATAGATAGATAGATAGATAGATAGATAGATAGATAGATAGATAGATAGATAGATAGATAGATAGATAGATAGATAGATAGATAGATAGATAGATAGATAGATTCAAACTTGAAATCGTAACAACAGCTGAGGTACTCAAAAAACTGAGCGCCCTCCAACCAAACAAGGTCACTGGCCATGACAATATCCCCTCCAAATTCCTCAGAGACTCAGCAGCCGCCATCACCCCAGTCATCACACACATAATAAACCTCTCCATAAAACAGGGACACGTACCCAAAGACTTCAAAATTGTGAGAGTAACCCCCCTGCACAAAAAGGGCAGTAAATTAGACCCAGGCAACTACCGCCCTGTTTCTATTCTTACCTCCATCTCGAAAGTCATGGAAAAAATAGTATATGAACAGGTAGAAAAGTACATTGCGGAAAAAAATCGAATCTACGAATTCCAATCTGGCTTCAGAACATCCCGCTCCACTGACACATGCCTTCTCTATTTGAACGACCACATCAAACAAGAGGTGGACGCGGGCAAATACTGCTGCATGGTCATGCTGGACCTACAAAAGGCCTTTGACACTGTCAATCACTCCATTCTGATTGACAAGCTAAAAGCAATTGGTTTTGATAGTCTATCAGTGAGCTGGATGCAATCCTACCTGGAGGGGAGAGAACAGATGGTGGAGGTAAACGGTACCCTACCCCCCCCCCCCCCCCCCCCCTCCCAGTGAGCTGTGGTGTTCCACAAGGAAGCATACTAGGTCTGCTACTATTCCTAATTTATGCAAATGACATGTCGTCAGCTTGTGACTGCAACTTGTTCCTGTTTGCGGATGACTCAGCCCTGCTCGTCTCTGACAAGAACAAGTTACAGGTTGAAAAAACCCTCAGCTCGGAATTAGGCAAAATCTGCACCTGGCTCGCTGATAACAAACTATCATTACACCTGGGTAAAACAGAGTCCATTCTCTTCGGTTCAAATAACAAACTCAGCAAGACCGACGGCTTCTCAGTTACAGTGGGTGACAATATTGTCACAAGGAAAGATGAAATTACATACCTAGGTTCCATCCTAGAGGCAAATCTTTCCTGTGACAAAATGGCATCCAATGTAATAAAAAAAGTCAACCAACAAACTAGATTCTTGTATGAATGAATGAAAACTTTATTTAACAGATTGCAGAATGGGTACAATACAGTATGGCTCAATACACACAATTGTTAAGGGGATGCAGACCAGAGAAAGACTTTTGTCTTGTTTACATCAGGGTCCCCCATTTTCAATTCATAGTGATTCACTGTACCGGATCTCCTCTCTGGTAAACAAGAATACCCTGAAGACTCTGGCAGGAGCACTCATTCAAGGGTACTACGACTATGCTTGCACCTCATGGTACCAAAGCACCTCAAAGGCGCTAAAAACAAAATTACAAACATCACAAAACAAACTGGTCAGACTACTGCTTGACCTTACTCCTAGAACCCACCTCACCCCTGCCCACTTTGACAACCTAGGATGGCTTAGAGTAGACGACAGAGTACAGCAACTTGCAATGGGCCTGGTCTACAAGATACACTACACAACTAAGGTACCCATGTACATGTCAAATTACTTCCCAAAGGTCAGTGAATACCACGACCACAACACCAGAGGGAGCTCCACAAATCATGTGAAACCCAGATTCGGCTCAAACAAGGGACAAAACACATTTCGCAATTATGCCACATCAATGTGGAATGCCCTACCCACAGCTGTAAAGGAATGTGAATCACTACCCACTTATTTTTATTTTTTTATCTACTTTTTCTCCCCATTTTCAATTTTTTTCTCCCTTCCCCAATTTCGTATTGTCCAATTCTACCCTCCCCTGTCTCGAACGCTGTTGGCCATGCCTCCCACAAGCCGGCTGCAATGTGGACGAAGCCTTACATCACGTGTCCCCTCCGGTACTCAAGGAGGCAGCCGTCGCATCTTTTCACCTGCACAGCGCGATCTCTCAGCGGTGAGGGTCTGCGTGGGAGGGACACGCCGCCCCCGTCGCTTCCTGATTCTACTGCGCAGGCACACCAACCGACCTGTAGGAGTCGCTGTCCACAACGTCCGATCCCCACCCACCAGCTTCCCACCCCCTAATACTACCAATTGTATTAGTATGAACGACCAGCCAAGCTGGTAGCAACACCGAGAGCTGGGCTCGAACCCAGCATATCCTGCGTTGGTGGCGAGCGCCTTGCCCACTGCGCCACCTAGCCGCCCATCACTACCCACTTTCAAAACCACTCTCAAAGAGCACCTACGAGAGACTGCAATTCGAAACTGGCCCCTGTAAATGTCCTAACCCAACCCCCTCCAATGTACAGTAAATGTCCTAACCCAATACACGAGACCCTCTTCTTGGGACCAAGTAAGGTTTCGTGGATAATCCAACATACAGTCCCCCCCCCCCCCCCCCCCGCCTACCCCCCCCCCCCCACCCCACCTACCCAACCCCCCCCCCCCTCCACTCCACCTACCCAACCTCCTCCAATGTACAGTTTCTTCGTCAAATGTATATACTCTCTTTTTTTAGACTCTCTTTTGTATCACAAACAGTACTGTATTTGTAAATCTGGTATGTCATAAATGTATAGATGTAGCAGTACTGTCTATCTGTATGTCATGTATGTCATATATGTTATGATGAATTGAAAATGGGGGACCCTGATGTAAACAAGACGAAAGTCTTTCTCTGGTCTGCATCCCCTTAACAATTGTGTGTATTGAGCTGTACTGTATTGTACCCATTCTGCAATCTGTTAATACATTTTTCAATCAATCAATCAATCAATCAATCAATCAATCAATCAATCAATCAATCAATCAATCAATCGATAGATTGATTGATAGATTGATAGATAGATAGCATTCATACTCTTTCTATGTCATTCCTAGCAGTGGATGACTATGTTAGCAATCGGCTGTCCAAGTAAAGATCTTGAACTCTGGCGGTTTTTGAGGAACCCTTGCTTTTTGCCAGTAATAGAAACTCTGTCTGTTTGACATGCTCACCCTCTCACTGCATCCAAGCCAAGCCCTGCTGCTTTGGTGAAGGAAACACAGACCTCGGCGGGCAGGTAGGTCAAGAGGGCTGTCTGCTCTTAGACACGGGGTATCCACTCGGAATACACTATCCCATGATGGAGAAAAATAGAGGCATTCGGTGAGAGGCGGGCTGATGACGTGCACATTATTGGGCAGAAGCCATTTTAGATCAGCCATATTATACAAATACAATATAAACAGAATATATATTCATTATGCAATGCAACCGTAACCCACAGTCAATATGGATTATGAAATGATAAAATGATAATGATGCAGCTCAGCCAACAACTGACAACTGAAAAGTAAAGAGTTTAACCCTTTCACTACCACACGACAAAGGGTTAACCCTTTCACTACCACACTACAGAAGGTTAACCAGGGAATTGAACCTCTTACCCAGGCAGAGTTAGTGCCCTGCTCTAGGGCCTATAGTCACCAATCACAACAGGACCATGGTACATTGTTTTAGGACTTCTTGTCCTAAAACAACCTCAGTGGAGTACAGTACAGTCCCAATGTGTTAATCTCACCTGCCTGCTCCTGCCTGAGCCTCAGCTCCTCCTCTCTGCTATGTGCCAAGAGAGGATGCTTGAGTTGTACTAAAGACTCCTAAGAGCTGGGGGAGGTCAAACAAAGAGGAAGAAAAGTAGGGTTGTCAGTCACTAAATGGCAAAAAAAGAAAATAATAATATATATATCTTTTGAAAATCGACGATCACCAAATGTTCTTTTTCCATTTCTATTTTAGGTTAGAGTTGGACACGAGGTCTCCATTGGGGTTATGTTTAGGTTCATAACCAACTTTAGATGAAAAATGATAATGATGCAGCTCAGCCAACAACTGACAACTGAAAAGTGAAGAGTTTAACCCGTCACTACCACACTACCAAAGGTAACCCTTTCACTGCGACACTACAGAAGGATAACCCTTTCACTGCCACAAGACAAAGGGTTAACCCCTTCACTACCACACTAGAGAAGGTTAACCCTTTCACTACCACACTACAGACGGTTAACCGTCTGTAGTGTGGCAGTGAAAGGTTAACCTTTTGTAGTGTGGTAGTGAAAGGGTTAATGTAAGTTGATAAGGTTCCTGCAGGCAGGGAGTTCACTTGGTTCTTTTACAGTCTTAACCCATAGTGTGGAATGTGCCCCTTTGTATTTGTGTTATTCTGTGACGAATGATGCCCACAGCCCTGTGCCCTCTCTGAACCAGTGATGTGACATTAGTGAGCGATCCCAGTCTTTTGAACAGCTCTTTGGTACGAATGAAGAGAACTGAATCATACTTGGGGGAGCCGTTATTAAAAAAGAAATTGCACAATAATTCATTATACGTGTTTTTTTGTGTGCAATGAAAACATTTTATATCCCCCCCCCCTAAAAGTGTTGCAGGAATTGTATTAATAATATAGATATTTCTTCTTTCATTCAACCTTTGGTGGATGCTTAATTGTTGGACATACATACAATTTGAGGCTTTATTTCCAGGGGCTTTAAGTATCTAAGTTCGAATCTGGTCCAAATCTTATGCTATCATTATTATTATTATCATGATTATTCCGCGGATGAACCAAAGACTTTGATAAAGCAGGTAACCCCTGCCCCGGAGCAGTTATTTTGAACGGCACTTGGAAAGGAACAGAGCCAAAAGATCCGGCTCCCTTCAAAGAGCCGTAATTCCCATCACTACTAAGAACCGGCACACCTCATCGTCGGATGTATCGGCGTCTCCCTCGGGGCTTGACTTCCATCTTGGCAGGGAAGCAGCCGTCATGGAACGCCACGGAACGTCCAACTCAGTCAACACCGGCTTACCGAGGGAGGCAGGCAGGGCCAGGATGTGTCAAATAAAGTCGAAGGTCCTGTGTTTATGTTTGTTAACAGGTTGGTGGAGTGACAGTTTAATGGGATTGAAGTCAAATGAAGCTGTAATAACCCATAATAGTCACTGTTAAAAATAGTAATCAGTAGGGATGTCCCAATAAAGTTTTTCTGCCCCCGATCCAGATCCGAGGCATCTGCCGATATTGATTCGATATTAGTATTTCCCTAGATAATATAGCAGCACAATGCACACTTCAACCATATTAAATTAAATATACGGGAAAGAATAGCTCTGAGGCACCAAATCTTCCACCGATTGCTATGTTGTGATCCACTCCTAAGCGGAAAGAGCCGGAGGTAAACTCAGTACTGGCCCTGGCTGGAAGACAACTGATATCCCCAGTTCAAAAGGTAGGCGATACTGCCACCTGATGAGATTCGATCGTCATTGCAATTCCAACGTAGGCAGATGAGCCAGAGAGACCTAGAGAGCTCCGGGCGAGTGTTTAGAACAAGGATCAAAGGATCTAAAAACGAGATATTACATTTTTGGCACCCAACGCTTGGTGGCAAAACACGAGATATTACGTTTTTGGCGCCCAATGAGTTAATGGTTTTCATTATTATTAAAATAAAAAGGATCTGAATTTCATTGGGCTTAATATACCCAATACTGATCAATTAAAATATGCCATGATCTGCTCTGATTCCAATCCGATCAGTACATCCCTAGTAATAATTTTACAGCTGATTACTTCAGCTAAAACATGTCAGATTTCACAGAAACATGTCTGAAGAGAGAAAGGTATTTTAATTGTGAGATTATAATATATAATATATATACGGTGGCACAGTGGTTAGCACTGTTGCCTCACAGCAAGAAGGTCCTGGGTTCAAATCCCAGTAGGGGGCCTTCCTGTGGAGTTTGCATGTTCTCCCTGTGTTTGCGTTTACTCCAGTTTCCCCCACACCATAAAAAGACATGCATGCTAGGTATATCCTGCCATTGACCTTGACCAAGGTACTGGCATTACAACTGGAGTTGGTGCCCGGGCGCCACGCTGTGTGGCTGCCCACTGCTCCTAAATGCAAATGCAGAGGACAAATTTCCCCAAGGGGATTAATGAAAGTATACATTACATTATTCAAAATAAAGTCTGTAAATTGGACTGTAGATTTAGGAGGAAATATGTACTGATAGTAATCAGATGACATTAATGTGATTGAGTAGCCAATTGGATTGGATTATGTTACTGATTATCATTTGAAGCAGGTAATCTGTGACAGATTACATCTTGAATGACCTTCCCAACTACAACACTCCGCAGCAGAGGAGCGAGGAAAAACATGTTTCCAGAATGGACCTCAAACCCCACCCTCTTTTCATTAGACTGCTGTTTATTTATTTATTTTTTTGATCCACTTTTTCTCCCCATTTTCTATTTTTCTCCCATCCCAATTTCGTATATCCAATTCTTCCCTCCCCTGTCTTGAACTTTGCTAGACTATGCCTCCCACTGGTCGGCTGTAGTGAGGACCAAGCCTTGCATCACGTGTCCCGTCCGGTACACGAGGAGGCAGCCTGTCGCATCTTTTCACCGCAGCAGCTCAAACTCTCAGTGGCGAGGAGTAACGCGTGGGAGGCTCACGCTGCCCCCATCACTTCCTGCTTCCGTCGCACCGGCGTCACCAAACCGACCTGTAGGAGTCGCTGTCCACAACATCAAATCCCCACCCACCGGCTTTCCCACCCTCTAACACTTGCCAATTGTGTTAGTATGAACGACCGGCCAGCCGGTAGCAACGCCGAGAGCTGGGGTCGGACCCAGCGTCTCCTGCGTTAGAGGCGAGCGCCTTGCCCACTGCGCCAATCAGCCACCCAGACTGCTGTTTATTGACTACAGCTCTGCGTTTAACACCATTGTGCCTGCCAAACTAGTCCTGAAGCTGAAGGACCTAGGCCTGGACACCCCAACCTGCAACTGGATTATGGACTTTTTAACGGGCAGGCCACAGGTGGTGAGGATTGGTGACAACATCTCATCCACTCTGATCCTCAACACCGGTGCGCCACAAGGCTGCTGCCTTAGCCCTCGGCTCTACTCTCTGTTCACATTATGACTGTACAGCCACACACAACAGCAACAGGATGATCAAGTTCGCAGACGACACTAGTCAGTCATCAGACTGATAATAAACAACAATGATGAGGCGGAGTACAGAGATGAGCTGGTCCAGCTGACCCGTTGGTGCAAGGACAACATAGTACCGTATATTTGTATGTCTCTAAATGTCTTGAAAATGGAGGACCCTTACTGTATGTAAACAAGACAAACGTATTTTTCTGGTCTTCATCCTCTTAGCAGTTGTTTGTATTGAGCTGTACTGTATTGTACCCATTCTGCAAGCTGCATGTCCTCCCAATATCTTCTCCCAACTTTCCTCTCTACCTGTCCTATCCAAAATAAAGCTGTAAAATGCACAAAATAAGATACATTTTTTTTTTAAAGTTTTCAATCAATCAATCAACAGCCTTGCACTGAATGCCAGCAAGACTAAGGAGCTCATCGTGTACTTCAGGAGACATCAGAGGCAGAGGCAGGTGGACCTACAACACGGAGGTCATGCTCAAGAAGGCCCACCAGCACATCTACCCCCTGCAGTGCCTCGGGAAGTGTGGCATAAGTACGCAATGGCTTGTGAACATCTACCGAGGCACCATCGAGAGCGTACTGACGAGCTGTATCACCGTGTGGTATGGCAACACCACCACTCAGGATAAGAAAGCCATCAAGAGGGTCGTGAGGACGGCAGAAAAGATTGGGTGTTCAGTCACTGCCGTCCATCGAGGAGATCCATGAGTCCAGGTGTCGGAACAAAGCCATCATCATCATCCAGGACCACAACCGTCAGCTGTTCTCCCCCCTGCGATCCGGTCGCCGGTACCGCAACATACAAACAAACACAAAGCGGTTCAAGAACAGTTTCTACCCACAGGCAGTACGCCTGATAAACAGTTAATCCGCTCATTATTGGACTCAAATGCTGCTACAATGCTCAGCCACTTTACTGCACCCTCGTGCGTCAATATAATGTGCAATTATTTTAGCTTGTCAAATGTGTACTTATGAATGAATGAATGAATGAATGAAAAGTTTATTTTTTAACATGTAATTCTCCATTTCCTCCAAAAAAAATCACGGTATCTTGTTCCGTCAAACCAAACAATCATATCAACAAATTAAAAAACATAAAAAAGAAAAGAAAAAGGAATTATAAACAAAAGGTCAAGAGCAATGTGTTTGGTTAGCAGACATGTCCAAAAAAGGAGTAGAGGGAAGCTAAGCTTATTGATCCCTACACCCTTACATTTATATTTGTTCTTCCATTAATTTGACTAGATATAACATAAAAAAAACTTGATTCACTTGACAGCAGTGAATATAGTACAGCACTACATAACACAATATAGCATACCGGTAACTTTGTTTATCCTCATTACTCATTTCTGTATTTCTCTAATGTGTATCTTTTTAGCTGCTTTTTAAATTGTGCCACATGTTTACTCAGTTTGATGTATTCAGGTAAATTATTCCACAATTATTCCACTCCACACACCGATATGCACATGCTTTTCAGCGTGGTGTGTACCATTGGTTGTTTAAGATTCCCTCTCCCTCTTAAGTTATATTCTCCTTCCCTGTCTCTGAACCATTTTTGAATGGTGCCTGGGATTAGTTTGTATCTGCATGGCTTTGTATACAATGAGGGCAGTTTTGAAATCCACTAGGTCCATACATTTCAATGCTTGTAGCTTTATAAATAAGTTATTGGTGTGTTCATAATATCCTACATTGTTGATAATTCTTATTGCTTTTTTTTGCATAGTGCATATTGGCTGTAGAGTGCTTTTGTAGGTATTACCCCACACCTCCGCACAGTAGCTCATATATGGTAGGAAGAGTGTACAGTACAGTGTATACAGTGTTTTTTGGTTTAGAATGTGTCTTATCTTGCATAAAACACCAACACTACGTGCCAATTTAGTCCTGACATATTTGATGAGGTTTCCAGTTGAGTTTGTGGTCTATTATCACACCCAGAAATGTATTCTCAAATAGTTTAATACTATCAATCATTAGTTCAACCGGTGTATTTACTTGTATATCACGTTTACCAAATATCATGAATTCGTTTTTTTTTTTATATTTAATGATAATTTATTTACATAGCTCAGCTGCGACAATCTTTAAAAGCATTTGGAGGTTCTCTCCCTCACAGAAGACATTTGTAGCGTCAGCAAAAATGACATTTTTCAATATTTTAGACGCATTACCTATATCATTTATACAGTATGAATAGTTTCGGGCCCAGAATTGACCCTTGCGGCACACCACAGATTATGTTTGACTGAGTGGACCTGTACTCCCCCAACTGCGCAAACTAATTGTTCTAAGTAACTCTTTAACCATTTGAGCCCTACTCCTCTGATCCCATACCTTTCCAATTTTAGTAGCAGAATATCATGATTTATAGTGTCAAACGCCTTCTTCAGATCTATGAAGACCCCTATTGCGAACTTCTTATTATCAATTATGCTTATCAGTTCTTCTACTAGGTCCATTAGTGCCAATGACGTTGAATGATTCGATCTAAATCCATATTGACTGTCTATAAGTAATGTGTGTTTATCAATTATCAACTGTCCAATCGTGCAGCAAATAATTTTTCCATTATCTTTGAGAACTGGGAAAGGAGAGAAACCGGCCTGTAATTGGTGAATAGATTTTTCTCACCTGCTTTGAATTTATTATTTAAATGTTGTATTTAATTATACTTATTTTATTGCACATACCACTGTCAATCACACGTTGGCTCTGTGCATGCAAGGATTAATTGATGCGCTTCAATTGATCAACTGATATCGGGGAAACCAATACAATACGTCGCGGGAAGATTCATTCCTCTTAAACTTGTGGTAAACTAATTTGATTAATTTAATTTAATTAAAATGCATTATATCAAAAGTACATCAAGACTGCTGTATGCTGCTGAATTCCACCACTCCCTTGACAAGCCATAATATGTATTCCCTCCCCCTCTCCCATCTGCACACCCGCCAGCTTTATGTAGACATGATTTATTGTAAAGGCATCTGTGCCATCTGCAGTGTACACTCTCACTTGTTAGTTCACACGCTTCGACTTTGGGGAGGGGAGCGCACATCCCGATACGCCGCGTACATGGTTTATTGTCCCCGTAGGGGAATTTATCTTGGGCTCAGTTGCTGCACACATGACATTATCACCTTATCATATAGCCTCAGTAGTATTAAAAGGAAAAGACATAGGTGTACGTCATGCGCTTTATGACATATCATCGTATACTGTCTGCAGCTGCTTCCATAGTAGTAATAGTAAAAAAAAATACATCAACCAAACCAACACTTTTATTTGGATTTTTATACTTTCATTTAATTCTTGCATTTTCTTTTGCTTTTGGTACTTTCAGTTAATCGCAAACAAATACAAATAAATACCCAAGTAACTGCATTATTCATTTAACATTTTAGTGATTTAGCCGATGCTTTTATCCAATCTGTTATTCATATTTTGTTGTGTAACTAATTGAGCAGAACGTCAAGGGGTGAACACATTTTGTTTTGTTTGTACATTTGGGACTGAATTGTGTGTGTGACAACATCATTTAATTTTAGTTAGTCAGCATTTATAATTGTTTATTAATGGTTTGTAAATACTATATAGCTGTACCAGATACAATTTAAGGACAGACAGACAGACAGACAGACGGAGATTCCTTCCATTTTAGTAAGATATAAGCACAACTTCACCCAGATATATATTATCTGGGTTTCTCATCGCCAGGATAAGAGTTTATTTGGGTTATCGTAATCATGTCTACACACTCCGACACAAAAACAGAATAATTGAATATCCCGACACGAATATCAACGGTTTAATGGTGTGCATGTAAACACAGTCTCTGATCACTCATTGTTCCTTTTTACATTTTAATATCAGTACAAAAACACAGTGCATGTCCACCAAATCGTTTTCTCTGCTCCCTTTTGTTCGGTTGAGTTTGATGGACAACTCAGAGGGGGGCGGGTCAGATCTGGGGGGAGGGGACAGTGAGCAGGCCAGTGGGCTTCATCTTGTTGATCCCTCCGTCCAGGATACAAACCCGCGGGTAGTTTATCTTCACCAGGTGTGTTGCAAACTGGAGGAGAAAGGGAGAGAGGAGAGAAAAGGGACAAAATGAACAACGCATACTTCTATAGTCTGAACCTGATTACAGGTCCCGGAGACGCTTGAGACATTGATCTAGGAGGAGCACTCATTCAAGGGTACTACGACTATGCTTGCACCTCATGGTACCAAAGCACCTCAAAGGCACTAAAAACAAGATTACAAACATCACAAAACAAACTGGTCAGACTACTGCTTAACCTCACTCCTAAAACCCACCTCACCTCTGCCCACTTTGACAACCTAGGATGGCTTAGAGTAGACGACAGAGTACAGCAACTTGCAATGGGCCTGGTCTACAAGATACACTACACCACTAAGGTACCCATGTACATGTCAAAATACTTCCCAAAGGTCAGTGAATACCACGACCATAACACCAGAGGGAGCTCCACAAATCATGTTAAACCCAGATTCGGCTCAAACAAGGGACTAAACACGTTTAGCAATTATGCCACATCAATGTGGAACGCCCTACCCACAGCTGTAAAGGAATGTGAACCACTACCCACCTTCAAAACCGCTTTCAAAGAGCACCTACGGGAGGCTGCAATTCGAAACTGGCCCCTGTAAATGTCCAAACCCAAACCCCTCCAATGTACAGTTCTCCCCCCCTACCCAACCCCACATACCCAACCCCCTCCAATGTACAGTTTCCCCCCCGCACCACCTACGCAACCACCCCCCACCCCACCTACCCTACCTCCTCCAATGTACAGCTTCTTCCCCCTCAAATGTATATACTCTCAAATGTATATAATGTATATACTCTCTTTTTAGAAACTCTGTCTATTAATCAGAGTTTCCAACGCCAGGGTCTATATGACAGGCGTTGTACGCTTAAATAGTACTGTATATTTGTAGATCTGGTATGTCATAAATGTTATGATGAATTGAAAATGGGGGACCCTGATGTAAACAAGACGAGAGTCTTTGGTCTGCATCCCCTTAACACGTTTGGTGCCATTCACGTAATATTACGTGTTTGCTCGCCAGCGGTTGAGTGCCAGACACGTAATATTACATTTTTGGTTTGTTTTTCTTTTTTCAATCAATGCCAGGGACCCGTATGTTGCCGTTAGAATGCCTACTGCGACGTCGATGGTGCAGTACCGGCCAGATTCCCCCAGGTGGCGGTATCGAGAGTGCAGTAAACCCTGTTCCAGACCCGGTGTTATATTGAAAGGTCCCCGGGCGCAGATTTTCAGTAGACGGCAAGGCTAGAGGTTCAATTTGTCGCATCCAAACGTCTACGGGACATCCGATGCATATGCTGTGGTGGGTTATGTCATGGGCCAAATGGGCATCGGATGGAGCAGATATCGACCAAACAATTGGAATATTATTTTTGGAATACTCCCGATTAGGGATGCTCGATATTGGCTTTTTTACCGATACCGATATTCCGATATTGTCCAACTCTTAATTTCCGATACCGATATCAACCGATATCAACCGATACCGATATATGCAGGGTTTCCCCGTCCAAAAAACGGAATAATTTCAGGTAACTAATAATTTCACTGGATATATATATAACAAATATTGTTATTGTTTTTTTTTGTTTTTAAACCGATACCGATATTTTCCGATATCACATTTTACTGCCGATATCGGCCGATAATATCGGTCGGCCGATAATATCGGACATCCCTACTCCCGATCAAAGGTAAGGATCATCTGACGTGAATTCTGGCTTGATTGTGCAAGGTTTTCATACCGATCCAGCTGATCAGCGTTTTTAGCGTTCAATACTAATGCCGTTACTGGTAATCAATGATCAGAAACGACCCCCCTCCCCCTTTCATGCATTCATGATGAAACACAATACCTACTGTATATATTTGATTCAGGAATACTAGCGTGTATAAGCAAGAAACGCCAATTGCTATGGCTATTACGCAGCCTTTCAGGAATTACCCCATACCGCTGTAAAACCATACTTATATTCACCACGGTATAACACAGGAATGTATGCATGGAAAAATTATCTCTTTTTTGCATCTTGACCGGAAGAAACACAGTGTCTGTGTCTGACTATAGTATCCATGGCTATAATATATAGAATATAGATTTAGCTCTACAAACAAGGTCACGCAGTCATATCTTTTAACGCTTGGCCCAGCTGCAGCGGTCCGCGTCTAATGGCTGGCATCCAATGTGTTAACAATTGTGTGTATTGCGCTGTACTGTATTGTACCCATTCTGCAATCTGTTAATACAATTTTCAATCAATCAATCAATCAATCTCTAGCAGTTGTGATTGGAGGATCAAGGGGTGAGTTTGAGATAGGTACATTTGTAAAACAGCACTTTCCACAGGGGTTATTCTGTGGCCATATTCACGAGCGCAGCAACAGTCATAGTTAGGAAAGGTTTACACACCTTTCACAAGCTTATAAAGACCCCATTCATGAAATATTAATGAGGCACACACACACACACACACACACACACACACACACACACACACACACACACACACACACACACACACACACACACACACACACACACACACACACACACACACACACACACACACACACACACACACACACACACACACACACACACACACACACACACACACACACACTACATTCAGCCATTAGTGTAGTGTGATGTGTGCCTGGTGCTACACAGTAGCAGTGAAGGAGGCAATTTCCACCCTACTGTACATTGTAAAGCACTTTGGGTATCTAGAAAAGCGCTATAAAATTCAATGATCATTCATTCATTAATGTCTATCTTCACATATTAGTGTATTTGATTCAATCATACAGAGAAAAGTTAACACACTGGGCTGGGTGTCATTCATCAAAGTACAATACACAAAGAAACTTGTATGGAAAGCATGAGAAATATTTGCTATCAAACACATGTTCAAAATGAGTGCATTGAGTCTTTACAAACATTTGGCACGACTGTTTTATGTACCGACTATGTTTTGACCACAGAATGCGTACTACTTTCATCCTTTTTACACAAATGGAAACATGATGAATGTACAAGATATTGTACAAACAATAATAATCTCAACAATACTAAACACAAGTTAAGGTGGTCAAATTCAGAGAAATATTGAAACTATCAGTAGAATAAGACACCTTGTATAGAGGAAGACGTTATACTGTAACTTGTACGTTATCCCTTCATATATCAGCTATCACCTTCAAAGTAACCGTAAAAACACATCTTTTCCCCCCAAAAAATTATTCACTAGAATTTATTTTCTGATCCCTTTGCCAGCTTGCCAGTAGAGTCTGTGGATAATATCTACCATGTTAATGCTCGGCAGATTTGTCACTTAGAAATGTAATTCCAGAATGAATGTGCTGCCAGTAAATATCAATCATCTGCTCAACCCCAGTGACCCTGTTCACAAAATTGTGGCACAAAATCCTTTCCTACTGTAACATAACATTTTAGAATCGCTCAAGACCGTTTGTTATTAGGGACCTCTAATATTGAAACGTATGCCCGCAGACAGCACAGCATGTGCTTAAATCCCTGTGACATGGATCACATTGTGTTATCCCTCACATAGGAAATAATTGGTTTTCCAAATAATCTCTGCAAAATGATTATCCAATACAGAGGACCTGGGTGGTTCAAGAGGCAACGTTGTACAACAAGAACAGCTTGATATTTGGATCAGATCCAGATGTGGTGTCAGTAATGTTCAATAATAATGCCATTATCTGACTGATTGTGATCAAATAATTGTTGTGATGTAACTTCATCTCAATCGTGTACAGGTTAATAGATGGATGGACGGACATCAACCTACAGTACATAATAAAATGCTCAACTGAAACAATGCTTTCTTGAAACCATATACATACCGATATACAGTACAACTTGAAACTAGCTGGTGACACACTGATGCACTGGTTGTATGCCCAGTATCTTCCATGTACTGTACGCTTTTCTCTCTGGCAGACACTAACGCTGCTTCCCACCCCTCCCTCGCGGCAGGTTAGTGGTTTGTAAATCAATATTCACAGCAGTGGAACTAGGAACGGAAAGTGTCTTCCTGTGAAATACAACACAGGTCACAAAACAAGTCTCGTCGGGACTCCAGAGGTGATCAAGGGGCACAGTTAACATTTAAAAAAAATGCCTCTGACCCCTTTTGAACATCAATGTGTTGAGAGGAAGCTAATTCGGGCGCAGACGACGCAGGCTTTACAGCGGTTTGGTTTACACACATGATATTACTGTACACGTACGCCTCACCCATGTCCTAGTAAACCCTGATGCGAAGATCGCCTTCTTTTGCTCTCAATAAAAGATGAGCACGGCCTTAACGGGCAGCCGAGCACTGACTGACACCGTGGGTAACTTCACATCACACGGTGAACATCAAGTCTACACATCACTGACGATAAAGACTTCACACGGTGAACATCAAGTCTACACATCACTGATGATAAAGACTTCACACGGTGAACATCAAGTCTACACATCACTGACGATAAAGACTTCACACGGTGAACATCAAGTCTACACATCACTGACGATAAAGACTGCGCGGTAATATGTGGAAATGTACAAGTGAGGCGACAACAAATGGGTTTTCACAAAGGGCGACTTCGGAACGACTATAATGCCGGGTCGCTGGGCGCTTTTATCTAAAGGGCCTGTGCTGTATAATGAATACATTTTGAAACGTTGCATACGTTCAGTCCCATAACCCCGGTACTTCTGGTGTCACGTTCTACCGGTTGGATGACCCGGGATGAGGGTATAATCGTTGTATCTAAAACCGAAGACGTGACGGTACGGCAAATCTAATCGTGTGATTTAAAAGGAAATGTCGATTAGGATTCTAGCCTTCCACGAGATTTTTTTCTTTTCTTTTTTTTGCAGTCAAGTAATGGACAAAAAAAAAGAGAGAAAAAGAAAAAGAAACCATCCCTAATCCGGTAGTGTATGACCTTCCAGGCGATCTTTGAGCCAATGCGTTTCTCACAGAAATCCTATTCCACACCTGTGACATCAAATACATTTCTCTCAGCATCACAAGAGCTTAAATCCCGGTGACAGGGATAGCCTTTATGCAGTCCCTTACACACACACACACACATACACACACACGCACGCACACACACACATGCACGCACGTACCACCCTCATGGTGGCTGGGGGGGGGGGGGGGGGGGGGGCAGACCTGTTTAGGACAAAAAGGACGAGCAAACAGTCCAGTCGTTAAGATAAACTACCCGTGGCAGAGAGAAATGGAACGGGTGGAGGCAACTGACAGATTCCAAGCGGCCCCTTAATTCCCTTACTCCCCAGTAATGCCTTTGCGACCGCTGCTTTCCACGATAACATTCTGTTTAACCGATGTCCAGCAAAGGCTAACGGTGTAGCGTTAACCTCCTAATGCTATTTCAAGTTCAAGTTCAAGTTCAAGTTTCTTTATTAGTTGTCATACAGAAGTACAGAATACTTTTATACAAAATGCTTCTTTCTGTTTCGCTCCAGAGACTGTGCTAGGCAAAGATAGATAATAAAATAAGTATAGCAAGTATAAAATAGAAGTCAAGTACGTAGACAAAAATGTTCAGTATATACATATATACATACAATGCTCTATGTAGAGTAGAAGTAACTGAGTTACCATACAATATACTATACAGTGCAAAGCAGAAGTGGGATGAGGTACAATTTAGGTACAATACAATTTACAGTAAGGTGTAATGAGGTATGGGTTGTAGTGCAAATTCTTTACCGATAAATATAAAGTGTGCTTAGGTGTACTAAAGTGGTTAAAGTGGGTGCTGCAGTGAGTTGTATGTTTAAAGTGAGTGTGTGCGTGTGGATGTGTGTGCTGTGGGTGCATTTGATGGTTGTTACATAGTGTTATTGTTCGTTGAGCATCCTGATGGCCTGGGAATAGAAGCTTCTTCTGAGTCTCTCTGTGCTTGCCATGAGACTCCGGTATCGCTTGCCTGACCGCAGCAGTTCAAAGAGGCAGTTGTTTGGGTGGCTCGAGTGTTTGATAATTCTCTTAGCCTTGCCCATGCACCGCTTGTTGTAAATGCCCTGGAGAGTGGGAAGCCCCCCTCCAATTGTGCGTTCGGCTGAGCGGGCCACTCTCTGTAGTCTGCTACGGTCTTGTGCGGTGCTATTCCCAAACCAGGAGGTGATATTGCCAGTCAGGATGCTCTCTATTGTGCATGAGTAGAAGTTCTTAAGGATCTTCTGACTGACTTGGAACTTCATTAGGCGTCTGAGGAAGTAGAGGCGTTGCCATGCCTTCTTCACAACACTGTCAATGTGTGTGGTCCATGTCAAGTCCTCGGATATGTGGACTCCGAGGTACTTAAAACTGTTCACTCTCTCAACATGGTATTTTCTACCATGAGGGGTAGCATGCTGGTCCCGGCTGACGTTACATAGAGGTATCGCATGTGATTGTGTAGTTAGCTAGCGTTGATGTTACATAAAACAGCCGGACCAGCAAGGGGTAGTGGTAAGGTATGTAATTAGTAGAAAGTAGTTCAATAGCATTAGGAGGAACGCCACCGCTAGCCTTTGCGGAGCATGTGTTTTACAGAGGGATAGCAAACATGATCTGCCGTGCATAAGTCGTTTTAGAAATCGTTAGTCTAAGTAGCTAATGCTAATGTTTGTGTTATTGTCGACACATAGCCGACGACAGACATAACGTTAGCCGGTTTTTGTTTTCATCCAATGTTAATGTATTCCCACACTAGATCGATCTTCCACATAGCTGAATCTGACATTTGAGAAAATTCGTTTGGGGTTTAGAGAAAGGATTAAAAACAACACCCTCTCCCTGGCTTTTGCATGTGTCCATTGTCCAGGTACATATTTTAAACACCCCCCCTTGCAGAAAAACCAAGTAGGCACCTTTCAAAGAAAAGAATGGCTCTGTGTTCCGCTCGTTGTCAAGGTGTTGACGAGGTAGGCGGTGCTTGGGATTGGTCAATTGGGAAAAGGTGTGTGTGGGTGTGTGTGTGTAGTTTAGGGGGTGGTGTTGATTAGAAAAGGAGGACAAGTAAAAGATGGAGAGGGAGAGAGCAAAAGAGAAAGAGAGATGTGCATACTACACAGTGGTTACACATTCTAGAGGAACGCATGCCCAGCATCTACCCTCAATAAAGTTTTTGAGTATCTGCAAACTGAAGATATCAACTGAAGAAGAAAACGTTTTATCGGGATTTAGGATAAATTGGCCGAAGTCGGCCTTCCTCCCACTTAACGCCCCTGCAAAAAGAAATATAACCCTCCCAGAAGAGATACCGATGGTAAAACACTTTAGATGTTTGGGAGTTGAAATATTCCCTACCATAAGCCAAACGGTGAAGCACAATTACATAAAAATCCAAAACAAAATCAAATACGACCTTGTCAGGTGGTCAAAACTTAAAAACTCAGTACAAGCACGGATATCAATAATTAAGATGGACGTCCTACCTAGAATCAACTTCTTCAGCTCAATGCTACCGTTACCCCCTCCAAAGGGTTACTGGAAAGAATTACACTCCTCCACATACAAATTTATTTGGAATAACAAACCACCACGTATAAAAAGATCCACCGCACAGAGAAACAAAGCAGACGGTGGTATGGCATTTCCAGATTTCCACCACTATTTTAAGGCATACACTTTAAGACCACTGACAACATGGTTTGATCCCCAAGCATCAGTATCCTGGAGAAATTTAGAAGAAAATATAGTAGCTCCACATAGGCTGAAGGACATAGTGTACACCAAATTATCAATTAAGCAATGCGAACGGAAATTTGGCCCCATAATCACTCATGCAATCCGGATATGGCGTGAAACACAAAAAAAATACTCTATCCCACATAAATGGCATAATCATACTCCCTTATTCAATAACAATGCACTCTTGATTGGAAAACAACCTATAAGATTCCCTAGATGGGAAAAGCAAGGCATACACACATTAGGAGACGTTTTCAACAAACAGGGTTTTTGTAGTTTTGATGAGATATGCAAAAAATGTAATCTCACCAAGTCCTCATATTATTTTTACGCACAGTTATTGGCATGTTTGAAAGCTCACAGTGTTCCATTAAGGATACCAATTGTACACCACAGATACCACAAATTCTTCTATGAAAGAGAGACATCGAGAGGTTTTGTTTCAGATTTTTATCATCAATTACTAACGGCCTCGTATGAAACCCTACATCTAGACTCAGTCTGGAGGAGGGATATACCAGACCTGGAGATAGACTTTGACTGGCAAGAAGCCTGGGCAAATGTACGCCTTGCATCAAGGAACCCGGACCATCAACAAATCAATCTTAACTATATTCACAGGACATACTTAACTCCTATAAGACTGAACAAAATGGGTCTTAAACAAGACTCCAAATGCTCCTTATGTACAAATGGGGACGAAGGGACATTTATGCACATGTACTGGGACTGCCCACCAGTTAAGATATTTTGGAAAGAAGTGACCCAGCAATTGTCAAATCTCTTAACTCTGGATATACCTGTACACCCCTCTGTATTACTGCTGAATGATGTCTTTGAGCATGCAGTACCTCCACAGCTAGAGAGAGATTGGTTTTATCCGGTATCACAGTGGCTAAAAAGCTGATAGCATCACGATGGTTTCAACCGGAAAAAATTTGCCGTAAGGTCTGGATTCTTACATATCTCGATGTGATTTATCAAGAAATATCAACAGCTAGAATTTTGGGTCTCAATGAATCCAAAATGGCAATGTGGTTAGAAGTGGTGGAGAGAATAAAAGCCAGCATATAATGGTAGTGTCTGGTTAGGAACAAATTATAATGGTTGGATTATCCAATGGGGGGTCCGGGAGAGGGGGGTACGAGCTGGAGCATATGTGTATTTGTATATCCTATTGTGTGTTGTCATGTTTGTTTATGTGTTTGTTTAAAAAATAATAAAAAAATAAAATACAAAAAAAAAGAAGAAAACGTATGATCTTTTCAAATAGTTACCACTCAAGGTCAACAAATTGAGGCAGTCTCCAGTTACAAATACTTGGGATTTTTGATTGATCTCTCTTTTAAACCTCTGAATCTGGTGAAGAAAGTTGGAACAGATCTTATTTTTCTCTTGATGTCAGACAAAGTCTTGTGTCTTGATTACGATGATCTGTTGTACAGGAATGCATCAGCTGTTGGATACTGTGTATTGTAACATGGACCTTTGATGAGACCAAACTGTAGAGCCCTCAATCATCACTGTACATTGTACTACAAATATCTTCAGCAACAGTTGTGATTGGAGGATCAAGAAAAGAGGGTGGGGTTGTCAACACGTCGCCTTAGTCACTGGTATCCTGTTTTTATCTATAAGACCATTCTATAATGCTGTATATATATATATATATATATATATATATATATATATATATATATATATATATATATATATATCCATCCATACCCGTCTGTACATACCTGCACATAATCCTTTTACATATATAGATACTATATCTATATCTGTACATATCCCTTACCTACTCTTACTAGTTACAGTATGCTGCTGACCAGGATGACTACTACCATACTGTATTTATACACTGTACATATTCATATAACAAATATTACTATTTTATACCCAGTTTAATCACAGGTACATTGTATGTTACTATTGAAATTTACTGTTACATTTGCAGTCTGGTTGGATGCCAAACCTCTTTTCGCTGTACTGTAGCCTACTTGTGCTGTATAATGACAACAAATGAATCTAATCTAATTCCTGTTATTTATCTATTTTTTATGTCACAAAGATGTGGCACTTATAGGTTACGCAGTCAGGACACTGTTTTTTTTTATCCACTTTTTCTCCTTATTTTTCTATTTTCTCCCATCCCAATTTCGTGATTCCAATTCTTCCCTCCCGTCTTGAACGTTGCTAGACTATGCCTCCCACTGGTCGGCTGTAGTGAGGATACACGAGGAGGCAGCCTGTCGCATCTTTTCACCAGACAGCTTGAACTCTCAGTGGCGAGGAGTAACGCGTGGGAAGGTCACGCTGCCCCCGATACTTCCTGTTTCTGCTGTACAGGTGTCACCCAACCGACCTGTAGGAGTCGCTGTCCACAACGTCCAATCCCCACCCACCGGCTTTCCCCACCCTCTAACACTGCCAATTGTGTTAATGGCTGCTTTTTTTTTTTTTTTTTATATAGCGCTTTTATCCAAAGCGCTTTACAATTTGTTACTTACATATATTACCCATTCACACACCGACGGCGGAGGCGACCATGCAAGGTGCCAACCTGCTCATCAGGAGCAATTAGGGGTTAAGTGTCTTGCTCAAGGACACATCGACACGCTGCCCAGGAGGAGCGGGAATCGAACCGGGAACCTCCGGATTGCCAGAGACGACTGCTCTACCTCCTGAGCCACTGTCGCCCCTATCGTGTTAGTATGACGACCGGCCAAGCCGGTAGCAATGCCGAGAGCTGGGCTCGATACCAGCATCTCCTGCGTTAGTGGCGAGCGCCTTGCCCACTGCGCCACTCAGCCGCCTGTCAGGACACTGTTTATGATGTTCCTAAAGCTGTCGGGCCGAGTCTGGCAAGAACGCCTTCATGTCTTCAGCACCCTCAGCTTGGAATAGTTTTATGTCTTCAGCACCCTCAGCTCAGGCCCTCAGACGACAGAGTACAGCAACTTGCAATGGGCCTGGTCTACAAGATACACTACACGACCAAGGTACCCATGTACATGTCAAAATACTTCCCAAAGGTCAGTGAATACCACGATCACAACACCAGAGGGAGCGCCACAAATCATGTTAAACCCAGATTCGGCTCAAATAAGGGACTAAACACGTTTCGCAATTATGCCACATCAATGTGGAACGCCCTACCCAAAGCTGTAAAGGAATGTGGATCACTACCCACTTTCAAAACCACTCTCAAGGGACACCTACG
The DNA here is from genome assembly GCF_963971535.1 of Notolepis coatsorum. Taxonomy (NCBI): domain Eukaryota; kingdom Metazoa; phylum Chordata; class Actinopteri; order Aulopiformes; family Paralepididae; genus Notolepis; species Notolepis coatsorum. The sequence continues at coordinate 29,900,868 of NC_140171.1, forward strand.
GGAGACTGCAATTCAAAACTGGCCCCTGTAAATGTCCTAACCCAACCCCCTCCAATGTACAGTCATTTACCTAGTATGGTTTTGTCAATAGTCCAATGTACAATTTTGCTTGTTTGTACAGTGTCTCCCCCCCCCCCCCCTCAATGTACAGTTTTGCTTGTTTATACAGTGTTTCTCCCCCCCCCCCCCCCCCCCAACCACCTCCAATGTAAATTACCCAGTATGGTTGACAATATCCCAATGTACCCAACCCCCCCCACCCAACCCCACCCAACCTCCTCCAATGTACAGTTTCTACGTCAAATGTATATACTCCCTTTTCTTGACTCCTTCTGTATCACAAACAGTACTGTATTTGCAAATCTGGTATGTCATAAATGTATAGATGTAGCAGTACTGAATATCTGTATGTCATGTATGTCATATAATTATGTCCTGATGAATTGAAAATGGGGGACCCTGATGTAAACAAGACGAAAGTCTTTCTCTGGTCTGCATCCCCTTAACAATTGTGTGTATTGAGCTGTACTGTATTGTACCCATTCTGCAATCTGTTAATAACGTTTTCAATCAATCAATCAATCAATCAATCAATCAAAGCTGGGAGTAGTTTCATGACTTCAGCACCCTCAACTTGGAGTAGTTTCATGTCTTCAGCACCCTCAGCTGGGAGTAGTTTCATGTCTTCAGCACCCTCAGCTGGGAGTAGTTTTATGTCTTCAGCACCCTCAGCTTGGAGTAGTTTTATGTCTTCAGCACCCTCAGCTGGGAGTAGTTTCATGTCTTCAGCACCCTCAGCTGGGAGTAGTTTCATGTCTTCAGCACCCTCAGCTGGGAGTAGTTTCATGTCTTCAGCACCCTCAGCTTGGAGTAGTTTTATGTCTTCAGCACCCTCAGCTTGGAGTAGTTTCATGTCTTCAGCACCCTCAGCTGGGAGTAGTTTCATGTCTTCAGCACCCTCAGCTTGGAGTAGTTTCATGTCTTCAGCACCCTCAGCTTGGAGTAGTTTCATGTCTTCAGCACCCTCAGCTGGGAGTAGTTTTATGTCTTCAGCACCCTCAGCTTGGAGTAGTTTCATGTCTTCAGCACCCTCAGCTGGGAGTAGTTTCATGTCTTCAGCACCCTCAGCTGGGAGTAGTTTCATGTCTTCAGCACCCTCAGCTTGGAGTAGTTTAATGTCTTCAGCACCCTCAGCTGGGAATAGTTTTATGTCTTCAGCACCCTCAGCTGGGAATAGTTTTATGTCTTCAGCACCCTCAGCTGGGAGTAGTTTTATGTCTTCAGCACCCTCAGCTGGGAGTAGTTTCATGTCTTCAGCACCCTCAGCTGGGAGTAGTTTCATGTCTTCAGCACCCTCAGCTTGGAGTAGTTTCATGTCTTCAGCACCCTCAGCTTGGAATAGTTTTATGTCTTCAGCACCCTCAGCTTGGAGTAGTTTCATGTCTTCAGCACCCTCAGGTTGGAGTAGTTTCATGTCTTCAGCACCCTCAGCTTGGAGTAGTTTCATGTCTTCAGCACCCTCAGCTTGGAGTAGTTTCATGTCTTCAGCACCCTCAGCTTGGAATAGTTTCATGTCTTCAGCACCCTCAGCTGGGAGTAGTTTTATGTCTTCAGCACCCTCAGCTTGGAGTAGTTTCATGTCTTCAGCACCCTCAGCTTGGAGTAGTTTTATGTCTTCAGCACCCTCAGCTTGGAGTAGTTTCATGTCTTCAGCACCCTCAGCTGGGAATAGTTTCATGTCTTCAGCACCCTCAGCTTGGAGTAGTTTCATGTCTTCAGCACCCTCAGCTTGGAGTAGTTTCATGTCTTCAGCACCCTCAGCTGGGAATAGTTTCATGTCTTCAGCACCCTCAGCTTGGAGTAGTTTCATGTCTTCAGCACCCTCAGCTGGGAGTAGTTTCATGTCTTCAGCACCCTCAGCTGGGAATAGTTTCATGTCTTCAGCACCCTCAGCTTGGAGTAGTTTCATGTCTTCAGCACCCTCAGCTGGGAGTAGTTTCATGTCTTCAGCACCCTCAGCTTGGAGTAGTTTCATGTCTTCAGCACCCTCAGCTTGGAATAGTTTCATGTCTTCAGCACCCTCAGCTGGGAGTAGTTTCATGTCTTCAGCACCCTCAGCTGGGAGTAGTTTCATGACTTCAGCACCCTCAGCTGGGAGTAGTTTCATGTCTTCAGCACCCTCAGCTTGGACTAGTCTGCAGTTAAACTCCAGGACCCCGCTGCTCTCACGGAATTTAAAGCCGCTGTAAAAATCTTTGGAATCCGAGTCTATTGATAATTGCAAATGTTTTCATCGATAATATGATTGTATTTTTCCCTCTGCACTTTTGTCGAATTGCATCGTCAGCTCGACTGTTTTATGCTGCGACCGGAACTATATACTGTACTGCTGCTACCCTTCTTGACCTAGATCTTTCTTGGAAGAAAAAAAAAAAGAGATTTTTAATCTCAACGGGACTGACCTGCTTAAATAAAGGTTAACTAAAATAAATGACCCTCTCAGGTAGACCCTTATCTAACTGTCGCTATCATGAACACACAGAACATATATTCCGTGCCAATTGTCCTCTAAAATGCAGGCTAACAGAGGGGCGACAGGGAGAGGGTGTTTACGGTGCACTATGCCCTGCTGGAGGAAGATAAGAGCGAGTGCATTCAGAGACACAGTGCAGTCACTCAGGCTGACAGGGCTTACTTTCAGACCTCTGGGCTCTTGGGAACAGTCGGAAGCCTGGTTTCCACATAGAATTTCAATGGACAGAAAGAAGGCTCTTTCATGCCGTTGTCTCAAGAGAGTTGAGATGCGACTGGTGGGGCGAAAGTGTCATTTGTGAGAACGTTCCAGTAGCGGCTGTGGTCGACGTTACGATTTTTTCTCACACTGGGAATGACGATAAGAGGATGGGACAGTGTCGCCATAGGCCATGCCTGCCCTCGTTACTACTGAGAGGCAAATTCAATTGACCTCTCAAGCCCTGCCCTCTTTTCTTGATCCGCCAATCCCAAGTAGCGTCTGAATGCCTTCTGTGACCCGTCCTCCTCTTAGAATTCTACACTGCACTGTCCATGCTAGGATTATGAGAAGAAGATGGGTGAGTGTTGTCACAGAAACACAACAGCTTCATCTTCATCACTGTCTCCCAGTGCTGAGCTCTACTTCTGTACATAACTCTTGCATTATTACGCTCCTTATTACTGTATATTCTGTACAGCAGCGACGCACCTCAGATTCTATTTGTAACCCTCCGGCACACTGCCTTTGCACAATACCTCCATAATTTCTTTGTTTAAACTGTAATTAACTCATTCAGCGCCAAACACAATTATAGTCGGGTTAACTCGCCATCGCTTGAGCGCCAATCACGAGTATAGTCGGGTTTTGGTAGTTTTTCCTTTTTTTCGATTTTCCCTTACTAGAGACCTGTGCGCCCCTCGATTCCGCTCGAATCCACTAGGTGGCAGTATCTGCCTATATTTGTAACACAAGTGTAATACAGCTGAGGTCTAACAACACAGCTGATGTCTACCTGATGCATTGGACAGAATGAATAGATCTCTGCTAGGATTGGTCAATACTACAGGTCAAACCTTGGCCACCCCGGTATTTAAAGATGCACAGGCAGTGAACTCTGAGAGTGTTGGTGTTGCAAATTTGAGTTTATTGAGAGATTATTGAGATTACCGTATTGAGCATTGAGATATATAGCATTGAAAGATAGTATTTTATTAGTAGTAGTAGTCGTAGTAGTAGTAGTAGTAGTAGTAGTAGTAGTAGTAGTAGTAGTATTATTTGTAGTATTTGTAGTATTTATTTGTAGTAGTAGGTAATAGTAGTCGCAGTACTTTAGGAAGTACAGTACAGTTGTGCTAATTAGTAGTACTAGTTAGTAGTAGTTATTTATAGTCATTTTATAGTCGTTTATAGTTGAGAGAGTAGGTCTTCATTTGATCAATTCGATCATGAAGAGGAAATGCAAGACGAGAGTAGCGGACCATAGGTTTCGCCAAACAAAGCTTCCCTTCGTTGCTGCTACGACTTCCAACACTGGAGCCGGTGCCGAGCCAGCAGTGGCAGGGCCTAGCACGTCTGCTAGGAGCGTGTCGCCCCGCCGGCGAAGCACGAGGAAGCGCGCTGTTCAGGCCGATTATTTCCCCGGCACATCCGACGAGTCCGACGGTCCGTCCGACATGGACATGGAGGAGGACTGGGTTCCAAGTGCAGGTAAAGATACCCATCAATTCAATCATAAATCATAAATTAGCACGTGTGTGTGTGTGTGTTGTAAATGTTTGTAGAGTGTGCATGCGTTCCGCTAGCCTGTGTGCGCGCCGCGGTACAGCGATGTATGCTGAACGTTTTAGCTACCGTCTATATTGGATATTAGGGCTGACCCCTATTCGTTGATTAGTCGACTAATCGGTCGAAAGGAGCCGTAGTCGACTGCCAACCTCTTAGTCAAAAAATAATAATACAAATAAAAATATTAATATTTTTTAATTTTAAATTTTTTTATCATTCTTTCCAAAAGAAAAGAGGCCTAGAAGCGTGGCTAACGCTAATGGCACGCATACCAGAGGCTAACTGCCTAAGAAAACAGGCACAGAGGCACTAAAAGAGGATTTCACCCATCTAATGAACACACTAGACTAGACAAATATCAAGATGTATCCATCAGTGGACCAATTGCATGCTTTTGCAGAGCACAAGAAGCCTTCAGTCGACTCCTTCAGACATTAAGCACCCCCCACAGCCCAAATGGAATGATTAAAAAATATATATAATTTTTTTTTCTTTTGTCGACTAACGGCAAATTTTGGCCAATCAAAGTCGACTATCCAAATCCTTAGTCGGGGACAGCCCTAGATATTAGTGTTGTATATACTGTCCAAAATACGTTAGTTTGCCAACTAACTAACGTTATTCTTCCGTTTATTATAGTTTATCATGCATCGGAAGGTGGTGGTGTCTGGCCTGGGAATCGCCGTTGTGATCAAGGTAATGCAACTTGCCAGTAATTGTGTAAACTAAAGCCGATATGTAAATATGTTCTAAATGCACAATATCAAGGACACAGTCGTTGCGGCGATATGTTTTCAGAGCAGATGAGCATGCATACCTAAATTCATGCATTTTTCATGCATTTATCTAGATACATTTTCATTCGTTTTCATTGTCTGGCAGTGTGTTCAGGGAGGGATTGATCCTTTGATCGCCGTCGCCCAATGTAACTTGTTAGGGGGGGGGGGGGGGGTGTGGTCCTTTAATCACAATAAAAGACTGACCTAGCACTGACCTAAAACACCCACCCTGTCCTACCATCTGCTCTCTCTGTGTGTGTGTGTGTGTGTATATAGGGGAGATGAGTGTGTCTTGACAGTTTAGCATTATGCCTTTCATTGTATATTCTCATTGCAATGCATCTTGTCGTAGAGTTATTTTCTTTGACAAAAATAGGTTATCTGTTTGATGCGACAGGTCAAAGCTGGAACATGGAGCAGCTAATCACTGTAATCCTATATCTCTCTCCCTCTTCATCTCTCTCCCTTCCCCTTTGTCTCTCTCTCTCTCTTTCTCCCTCTCTCTCCACATATTTCTCCCTCTCTCTTTCTCCACATATTTCTCCATCCCTCTCTCCACATATTTCTCCATCCCTCTCTCCACATATTTCTCCATCCCTCTCTCTCTCTCTCTCTCTCTCTCTCTCTCCCTCTCTCCACATATTTCTCCCTCTCTCCACATATTTCTCTCTCTCTCTCTCTCTCTCTCTCTCTCTCTCTCTCTCTCTCTCTCTCATTCAGTGTGTGCATTAGAACATATTTACAGTAAATATATATATTGTAACATTTTAGACCACTGTTACTCGCAATTCAAGTGTGGATACAAGGCTCATTCTGCGAGTGGCTTAGGCAAGTCTGATCATGCGGCCATCTTTCTTTCTCTGGAGTATAAACAAAAACTCAAGTGCGCGCCGGTAGTCTCGCGAGAGGTGCAGAAATGGTCTGTCGAATCAGAGGGCGCACTCCAAGCTGCACTGGAATGTACAGACTGGGGTGTGTTCCGCGATAACACAGATAACATTAATGACTACACAGAGACAGTGCTGGACTTTGTTCGTACTTTGGTGGAAGAAACAATCCCCACTACCACAATTAGAGTTTACCCAAACCAAAAACCCTGGGTAGACAAATCCGTCCGTGAAGCTCTGAAAGCGCGCACCACAGCATACAACGCCGGGCTTGTGGCAGGCAACATGAATGACCACAAGGTGGCGAGATACAACGTAAGGAGGACAGTAATAGAAGCAAAGAGGCGCTACAGGAATAAAATTGAACTTCAGTTTGAACAGGCTGACTCTAGAGCTATGTGGCAGGGCCTCAAAACGATGACAGACTACAAAGGCACCTCCCTCAAACTGAACAGTGACATCGCCTTAGCAAATGATCTCAATACCTTCTATGGAGGTTTGAGGCCGGGAATAACAACACCAGCCTACAAGCCACTGCAATGGAGGGGGTGGGGGGGGGGGGGGGGGGGGTCTGCTGATGGAGACTCAGGGAGAGGTTACACCTAGGGTGTTTTCGTTTCGTTTTCAGGATGAGTTTCGCTTTTCCAGGTCGCAACGTAGTGGCAGCCGAGTTAGACATTCGTTTTGCAACCTGAGCACTTTCGTTTTGCCTCCTGAGCACAGTGATGTAGTACAATGCCAAAGCAGTAGGTGGCAGTAGGTGGCGAACATGAAGGCAATTTTCAACCAATCAAAACTTGAATGTGCCAATACACTTCCTGCAAAGAAATGTCAACAAGCCGCCATCTTTAAATGCCTCCGGCTATTTAGCCAATGCAGCACTTATTTTTCAGCAAAGTGTAATAAAAGTCTTGGACTTCCTGACGGGCAGACCCCAGGTGGTGAGAGCAGGCAACTGCACCTCCTCATCCATCACCCTCAACATAGGGGCCCCCCAGGGCTGTGTTCTGAGTCTCCTCCTCTACTCCCTGTACACACATGACTGTGTGGCTCAGCGGAACAACACAATCATCAAATTTGCTGACGACACAGTAGTGGTGGGCCTGATCTCTGCAAACGACGAGAGGGCCTACCTGGAAGAGGTCAAGGTCCTGGCGGGATGGTGCCAAGAGAACAGCCTCTCCCTGAACGTCAGCAAAACAAAGGAGATGATTGTGGACTTTAGGAGGTCGGGGGTCAGGGACTACAGCCCCCTCAGCATCGATGGGGCACCGGTTGAGAGAGTAAACAGTTTTAAGTACCACATATCTGAGGACTTGACATGGACCACACACATTGACAGTGTTGTGAAGAAGGCACGGCAACGCCTCTACTTCCTCAGGCGCCTAAGGAAGTTCCAAGTCAGTCAGAAGATCCTTAAGAACTTCTACTCATGTACAATAGAGAGCATCCTGACTGGCAATATCACCTCCTGGTTTGGGAATAGCACCGCACAAGACCGTAGCAGACTACAGAGAGTGGCCCGTTCAGCCGAGCACACAATTGGAGGGGGGCTTCCCACTCTCCAGAACATTTACAACAAGCGGTGCAGAGGTAAGGCTAAGAGAATTATCAAGGACTCCAGCCACCCAAACAACTGCCTCTTTGAACTGCTGTGGTCAGGCAAGCGATACCGGAGTCTCATGGCAAGCACAGAAAGACTCAGAAGAAGCTTCTATCCCCAGGCCATCAGGTTGCTCAACGAACAATAACACTATGCAACAACCATCAAATGCACTCACAGCACACACATCCACAAGCACACACTCACTTTAAACAAACAACACACTGCAGCACCCACTCTCCACACTTTAGAACACCTAGACACACTTTATATTTATTGGCAAAGAATTTGCACTACAACCCATACCTCAGTACATCTTACTGTAAATTGTACCTAAATTGTACCTCATCCCATTTCTGCTTTGCACTATATAGTATATTGTATATTAGTATATTGCATAGTATATTGTATGGTAACGCAGTTACTTCTATTCTGCATTGAACATTGTACATGTACATACTGAACACTTGTGTCTACGTACGTGACTTCTATTTTTTACTTACTTTATTTCATACTTATCTTTTTTGTCTAGCACAGTCTCTGGAGCGTAACAGAAAGAAGCATTTTGTATAAAAGTATTCTGTACTTCTGTATGACAACTATTAAAGAAACTTGAACTTGAACTATTGCTATGTATTAGTGACAATAAAGCTGACGTGAATGTTTTATTGCAGCCTCAGAGACGGAGTCTGACACGGACGTGAGGGATGCTGGGAGGATAACTCTGTCCATTTTAGGTGACTACACAACCATGTTCTGTAAATACTGTGTTACTGTTTGTAGATATGGTGTGTAAAAATGGTTGCACATTTTATGTAGGATATAACTGTAAATGCTTTGTTATCGCAGAGACAGACACCGAGTCCAATGAGCATGTGGCCGCGGAGTCTGACACGGAGTCTGATGAGGATGTGGCTGCCAGAGCCGCTGCAAGGCCTATCACTCTGCCCATTTTAGGTGAGAACACAACCAAATTGTGTTTACTGTTTGTAGATATGGTGTGTAAAAATGGTTGCACATTGTATGTAGGATATAACGTAGGATATAACTGTAAATGCATTAGGTGACAAAGCTGACCGTGCCTTTTGTTATCGCAGAGCCAGATTCCGACACAGAGTCAGATGCAATGGTGGAAGTATCGCCTTCTAGGCAGAGGGGTAAGTTAGGCCTCACTCTCTCACACTGACTCATTCACTCACACACAACGTTTCTAACTATGTATTATAGGAATGTGTGTCTACAGTATAGGGTGTACATGGTAGACTAGTTCGTTATTGTAATATTTGCATAATTTACAGGTTGAGGGATGCAGCGGGGACGGGGAAGAGGCCGGAGGCCTCATGCCAGTAGCAGGTCAGCTCCTAGTGGGAGCCAGGAGAGCTGGCAGCGCGACAATTGGGTACCAACCGACATCCCTTTTCCGAGCCACACCAGGACCACTGCAGGATGCGGCCACAATCGGGTCAGACCGCCCGTTGACTTCTTGGGTCTGTTTCTCACAGAAGAGTTCCTTGGTCAGATCATACATCAAACCAACATGTACACCGAACAGACCATTGCCCTCATCAATCCCGGCCGGGTGAGTAGCAGGCTACGTGCGTGGAGGCCCTGTCACTGTTGAGGAGCTACGGAGGTTCTTTGGACTATTATTCCTGACGGGGATTGTTCGGAAGCCAGCGATGCGCATGTATTGGTCGACTGAGCAAATGTCCCGCAACAGGTTTGAGATCATTTGGAGGTTCATGCACTTTAACGACAACCAGGAGATTGATGCCAGTGACAAACTGTACAAAGTACGCCCCGTCCTAGACCACATCTTGTCGCGCTTCCAGGAGCTGTTTCAACCGAACCGGGACATCAGTATAGATGAGGGAATGCTGGTGTGGGCGCCTAGCCTTCAGGGTTTACAACCCACAGAAGCCGACCAAATATGGCATCAAGTCATATATCCTCTGTGACTCGCGCACTGGTTACTGCTTTGCAATGCAGCCATATTGTGGGGAAGCAGGGAACCTCAAGGACACAGTCGTAGGGCTCCTAGGACGGCTGGCTGGAGAGGGCTACACATTATATATGGATAATCTCTATAATTCTGTGGCCCTCTCCCACAGGCTCCTACGATTGAGGACCCACGTCTACGGTACCTTGAGGCAGAACCGCGGAGAACCGGCGCCTGTAAAGCACGTAACCATTGCTGACCTTGAGATGGGTCAGACAATGGCCCTGCACAACAATCGGGTCATGGTCCTGGCCTGGAGAGACAAAAAGATTGTCAAGATGATCAGCAGATTTCACCAGGACACTTTAGAAGCCTCACACGTGTGGCGGAGAGGTCAGAGAGAGACGGAAACCTTGCTGAAACCGGCATGTGTGGTGGCCTATAATATGTGTATGAACGGTGTTGATAAGTTGGATCAGCATATAGCATACTACCCCTGTATTCGTAAGACTGCAAAGTGGACCAAGAAGTTTGTAGTCTATTTGATTCAAATCTGCATGTCCAATGTCTTTGTTCTGTACAGAGCCAGACACCCAGCAGGACAGCACAGGACACTCCTACAGTTTGTGAGAAGTGTGGTAAGAGACTCAGCAGTGGCAGGTGAGGTGGCAGGTGAGGTGGCAGGTGAGGCGGCGGCGGGTGGTGAGGAGGTGGCAGGCAGCCCGGCAGGCAGCGTGATCCTAGGGCCCCAAGGGGAGATCCGCAGAGCAGGTTGGGGGGCACAATAGCAACACATACTACGAGGAAGTATGCATCCACCAAAAAGAAGCAGCCGACGAGAGAATGTTGGGTCTGTAAGAAGAAAGGCCTCAGACGGGAAACGCCAACATATTGCATAAAGTGCGAGGTTCCCCTGCATCTTGGACCGTGTTTCACTCTCTACCATACAAAGAGAGATTATGCTAGCTGAGTATTATCTCTCTTGTATGGTAGAGATTGAAATACGTGGATGGATGCATACTTCCCCGTACTATGTGTTGTTATGCTAGCTGAGTGTATAGTAGTATAGTGTATAGTGTTTTGTAAATATGTAAATAGTGTAAGTATTTCACAATCTAGATCAGTGGTGCCCAACCAGTCGACCTCGATCGACCGGTAGATCGCACGCTGATTTCAAGTAGACCACGAGATTATTTTGGAAAATCATTTAATTTGATTTGATTTGGAGGGGAGGACAAAAAACGTTCAAGCAGTCCTGTGTATAACAGGCAGTCTGAGCCAATCGATACCGTCTACATTCCGTACAGCGAGCTCCACCCATAGGGATGCAAATTGATGCCTTTGTCTTCATGGAGTGGCATGAGTGGGGGTCGGGCCCCATCACCTGGCAGGTACAGTATAAACGTGGCTCTGAGACCAGCCTTGAGTCACTCAAGAAATTACGCAAGATGAACGCAGCACCACCAGCAAAAAAAGAGGTTAATTCAGAGGACGCTACTTTTCAACAACGCCAGCAAGACCTTGCTGCTGCCAGCGCCAGGACCCTCCGACGAGCTGGCGCCACCAGAGAGCAGCACCAACGCCGCCTCCGAGGAGCTGCCGCCGCCAGGGAGCAGCGCCTACGCCATCAGCTTGGTGCCGACAGCACCGTCGGTGTGCTTGGCAGGACTTGTGGCAGCGCCGCAAGCAAGACCACCACCAGCAGAACCGGAGCAGTTAAAAGACCAAAAACATATAATTTCCATGAAGAGTGGGAGGAGGCTTACTTTTTTGTTTATTTCAATGCAAAATCAGTCTGTCTGATTTGCAAACAAATCGTGTCTGTGCCGAAAAAGGGTAATTTGGAGCAGTGCACAATAAACACCACACGGATTTTCCTCCAAAAACAGTTCTACGAAGAACAGAACTCCAGCAGATGAAGTCTTCACTAGTGGGACAACAGTCCACTTTTACGAAGCCCAACACCAAGGCAAAAGCTGCAACAATTGCATATATTTTTTTTTTATCCACTTTTTCTCCCATTTTCTATATATTTTCTCCCATCCCAATTGCGTATCATCCAATTCAACCCTCCCCTGTCACAGACGCTGTTTCTTGCCTCCCACAAGCCGGCTGCAATGTGGACTAAGTCATACATAGCACAAGTCCCCTCCGGTACTTGAGGTAACAGCAGTCGCATCTTTTCACCTGCGCAGCTCGATCTCTCAGTGGCGAGGAGTAACGTGTGGGAGGCTCACGCTGCCCCCGACACTTCCTGATTCTACAGCGCAGGCGCACCAACCGACCTGTAGGAGTCGCTGTCCACAACGCCCGATCCCCACCCATCAGTTTCCCACCCCCTAATACGGCCAATGTGTATTAGTATGAACGACCAGCTAAACTGAAAGCAAATGTGGAGCGCTGGGCTCGAACTGACGAGCCCAGCGTCTCCAGCATTCCGTGGCGAGCGCCTTGCCCACTACGCCACGTAGCCGCCCTCTGCAACAATTGCATCTTATCGTGTCAGTCACATTCTCGCTAAAAAGAAAAAATCCTTCAAAGACGGCGACTCTGTAAAAGTGGCATTGACTGTGGCTGCCGATTCACTCTTCGGTGATTCCAAGTATCACAGAGATTATGGATGCTGTCAAAGACCTTCAGCTGTCACGTAATACTGTGACCCAGCGCTGTGAGGAAATGTCCCAAGATGTTCACGAACAACTCATGAAGGACATTAATACATGAGTGACTGTTATTCCCTGCAGTTCGATGAATCGACTGATATGGTAGATGTGGCACAGCTCTGTATTTACATTAGAATGGCCATTGACGACATGAGCGCAAAAGAAGAGCTGCTCACCATATTGCCTCTTAAAGGACACACTAAAGGTGAAGACATCTTTCAAGCCTTCATGGAGTTCGCTAAGCAGAGCAAAGTGCCCCTCCATAAACTCATCTCTATTACAACCGATGGTGCACCAGCCATGGTTGGCTGTAATAATGGGTTCATCGGACTGTGCAAAAAAAGCGACGCTTTCCCGGACTTCCTTAATTACCACTGCATAATTCACCAACAAGTGCTGTGTGCTAAAACATTTTATATAAAGGAAGTTATGGATATCGCTATGAAGATTGTGTGCTCTGTCAGGGCAAGGAGCCTACAGAGGAGGCTATTTCGTGCACATATGGAGGGGACGGGGGCGGAGCACACAGACTTGCTGCTGCACACAGATGTAAGGTGGCTGAGCAGAGGTACATTTCTGGAGAGATTCAGCGAGTTGCTGCCTGAAATTAAAGAGTTTCTCAAGCTTGCTAAACATGCCGAATATACAACAACTGGCTTTTGAATTTGGCATTCATAACCGATGTCACTGGCATGCTGAATAACCTGAATTTAGAGCTGCAGGGAAAGGATAAATGTGTAATAAACATGATCAGCTCAGTGAATGCTTTTAAAAGCAAGCTCACCATGTGGGCGAGAAGGCTGCAACACAGTGACCTACGCAACTTTCCTCACATGCAAGCAGAACTTCAACGTCAGGGTGAGGACACAGCACAGTTTGATTGCACACATTATGGGGAGCAAGTTCAAAGCATCTTGTCAGAGTTTGATAAGCGCTTCACAGACTTTTCAATACTTTAACCTGTTGCAAGCTACATGTGTTTTCCATTTGGAACTGTAGATGTGGATGACATCACATCCAAAGTGTCCACACTGTTTAATCTGGACAGCCTTGCTGTGGAGAACGAGATCCTCACACTGACATTGGGCCTCATTCACGAAGCAATATAAGAACAAAGTTCCTCTTATTTTGTTCTTAACTAGCATTTTTTCTTATTTTGGTCTTACCTGGGATTCAGCAATGTTTTCTTATTTTTGCTTTTCTCTTAGCCAAGACCAAATTTTAAGAGTGGTCGAGAGCACTCTTACCCAGATAAGAAACTCTTACCCAGATATAATTATAAAAAAAAGCCTACCATTAGTCAATTGCCCCCAAATACGACTTAAAAAACCCAGAACTTTTCAATAATAATAATAATAATAATAATAATAATAATAATAATAATAATAATAATAATAATAATAATAATAATAATAATTATTATTATTATAACTTCTGCTTCTGAAATTGATTATTATTATATATTGCTGTTAGAACAGTTAGATGCTCTGGCCGCCCAGGCCGTATGCATAGAACACATATTTAGAGATCGTCTAGATCAGGGGTTCCCAAACTTTTCAGGCCGGGACCCAGAAAATAAGGCGTCAGAGAGCCGCGGCCCAATGCACATCATCAGTTTTTTTTTTTCTTTTTTTTTGCCAGGTGACCGATTTTTTAAGACAAATATCACTTCAATCCTATTAAGTTAATTCAAGTTAGTTATTCATTTATATGTGCTATTTATGAGAGGGCTAACTTGTTGCAAAATAATAATGATAATAATAATAGCCTCATTAAAATACTATTGTTGCTTCGGTTGTTTTCAGCGTTTTATGTGCATAATCTGTTATTTAGTTTGAAATGTTCGTTGAAATAAGTCGATTTTTCGTTTTTGTTTATTTATTAAGTTAATATAAAACCATATAGTCACATTTTAGAATACAATAGAATAGAATTTTAGAATACAACTAGAAACACTGTCCTGGCCTGCTTCTAAGTTCAGTGGCCTGACAAATTTTTGGAAATCATCTCGCGGCCCGACTTTGGGAACCACTGGTCTAGATCAGTGGTTCTCAAACTTCTTGTTTATGCAGACCACTAGATTGTTATCAAAAACATTTGCAGATCACCTCGTATGCAAACAGTAAAAATATATAAATAAACAACTGATTTTGACCCACGTGGATTTCTGAGTCGCAAAGCGCTCCAGTGCTACCTGTTGAATACAGGGATCAGCTCATGCAGACCCATGTTTTGCACACGCCTTATAAGGAGCAGGCGGGGCGTGTCTGTATGCAAATGAATTGAGCGTGAACGCGCATTTCAGTTTAAGAATGAGTGGGATTCATCATTCAACACACCTGGGTAAGAACAGATTTGGACGTTAAGAACGGGTTGATGAATGCGGTTGTGGCTTTTCTTATTTTTCTCTTAACAGACGGTTAAGAAAAAATATAAGAAACATTATAAGAGAGTATTGGTGAATGAGGCCCATTGAGATTAAAGCCAGGGCAACACAAGGGATGAAGGCAGAGTTCTGGGAGCTACTGCTACCTGAGAAGTACCCCAACCTCAGGAGATGTGCCATGAACTTAACAGCATTTTTTGGATCAACCTACCTGTGTGAGTCTGCTTTCTCTCACATGAAGATCATCAAGTACAGAACCACAATGACAGATGACCATCTTGTGGACTGCCTGAGGCTTGCAACCTGCTCCTACAACCCAGACTTTGAAAAACTAGCTTCCTCTTCCCAGTGCCAGCGTTCTCACTAAGGTAGAGACATTTAATAAAAATTTAAAAAAAGATAAAGGAGAACTATCAGTGACTGTTGACAGACCTTTTTGTGGAATTGTTTTTTTGATTGTATTCCACTTTGCAATGTGACAGCTCTGTTTACACATCATTCCTATTCCCTTTTAATTGTACATATATAATTTTTGTTTGGATTGTATTGTTCCACTTTTGCTTTGGCAATGTAAACATATGTTTTCTCATGTCCATTGAATTGAGTGTGTGTGTGTTGTCAGTGTGTATGCAGAGTGTGAAATAAACGTGAGAAGTTACAATTACAGTCTTGTCATTCTTGTAATTCCTACACTACACTGTTACAATGATATATAAAATATCATCATATTATATTATATACCCATTCAATATGCACATGACAGAAAATATTATATGCCATGTTGTTGTTTTTGACAAATGTTACTATATATTTGTGCTCATGACACCTAGGACCTGTAAATATTACTGTACCTGATCGAATACAATAGATATATAGGCTTTTATTACATGGCGTTTTCACAATCGCCGAAATGCTTGCTTGTGATTGGTCAATAGCGCGCGTCAGAGGTCCGTTATCACACAATAACGGACCTCTGCCAAGCAATAATGACCGCTGTGCGCAGCTGTTCGCAATCAAGCCCACTACAACACTGTATCAGTGCTGCTCAGCATATGCACAGCTGCACTCAGTCATCAGTGCAATCAGACCACAGACCTGCCGACTGCCGATAATAATAATCACTTTATTTGGGCTGACAGAGCCACAGAACAACTGCGTTTGCACTTGATCTCGTCTTGTCGATGGTGTACAATGAATTAGGTATATTTGTTAGTAAGTTAGCCATGTAATAAGCGGGATAATGTATAGCTATACTCGATCATTGTCACAAAATAATTGACCTTCACTGACGTTTAAAACACCTCGGCGCTGCGCCTCGGTATTTTAAACTCCGTGTCGGTCAATTATTTTGCGACAATGACCTCGTAGCTATACATTATCCCTTACATAACGTAATCAATACAAGATACCCCTACCTGATCGATATAATAATTTCACTGCATTTAAAGTTTGTTATCTGTCATAGTGGAATACAGAATAATATGTAATTCAATGCTTTTGTCTGATTCTAGACATTTACCAGTCTAAATTAGTTATAAACGTGTTCGATCATATAGCGCCCCCCCCCCCCCCCCCCCCCCTCCAATGTTGTTTTAGATAACGCCTATAACGTAATCAATACAAGATATCCCTATATAATAGCTTTACTGCATTTCATAAATGATAAACTGAACACTAGGTGTGTTGTCTTACCCTTGTCTGAACTGGGAATAATGTGTCTCAGGCGAGCAAATAACATGATTTGCGCATACTGCAGAGAACGTTCCATAACTCGCTTTGCAGGAAATTAGCCTTGATTTCAGTCAATGTTTACAATGTTTAGCTTGGAATTGTGAACGAACGAAGGCATGTAGAAACAAACAGTTTTTTTTCATATTGTACAGCAAATAGTGTTTGTCAAATGAGCCGAACCATTTCCCCATAGCTATAATATAGAATATAGAAATAGCTCCACAAAGATCATGAAATATCACGAAATTAGTCCCGAAAGGCTGGCCATCTAGACCTATATCGGGCATATAGCTCCGGCGCTGAATGAGTTAAAATGGTCTAATATTTTTTTTTTTATACTTTCAATTCATTTATAAAAAAAAATCTATTTATTTTGTGCTGTCAATAGATAATTTTTTTTTTACTAATTAATCTCACAATTTTCTGTAATTAATCTAGATTAATCTAGATTAAAAATAGTATTTTTCTAATTAAGACCAAAGCTTGTAACAGATATTTACTTGAGTAAAATCATGGAATGAATGTAAAATCAACACAAAGAAAGTATATTTAGCTTCAAAGACTATTTTAATAGCTTTCTTTGAATACAGTTTCTCTCCTGTGAAATACAAATGTTCAACAAAACCATCAACATTGACTCAGCTAGACCTCTTTCTTATATCCGCGGCGCAAACAGAAATAAAAACAACCCAGGCCTATGTTAAAGTGCAGATTGATTTAGAGGACGATAATGTCTTGTATGAACTACCAGTAATATAAATCATATTAACAACAAAAATGTGTTCCATCTTCATGTCAGATGATTTTCAAAAAGGTGCATGAGTCAATGCAAAAAAAGAACAAGCAAATATACTGCTGAAAGTTCAAAACGTTGAAGATTTTTCACTCCATAGATTAATCTAGATTAATTTATTTTAATGCTTTAAATAATTTAAATTAATCTCCAAAGTTAAAGCATTAACTTTGACAGCCCTAATTTTTATATTAATCTAGATGTGTTGTTTTTGTCTGATTATGAACAACTTCTGTGTATGCCCTGGTATGTATGTGACAAATAAACCTCTTGAATCTGAGGACTGTGACCCATCCCATTGAGGTTTTTGACATGCCCCGACGTTCTATCTGAATTTCCCCAAGGGGATCAATAAAGGAATATCTTTATCTTAAATTATTCTAGCTATTCACAAAAGATAGGTTGCAAATTGATGGAGTGTGTGTCTCTCTCACAGATCCAACTGCTAGAATCACCCTTTGAATCAGACAAGACAAGCAACAAGAATGCATGTTAAATACCAACTGCTCAACTACAGTCCTCACATACTGTGAAGCTTGAAGTTCGTTCACTTCTAACAGCATGCAAATCTCATATAGGTCACATTAGTGCCAGTATAACACTAATATACTGTAATTAGCATACTGTGCAAGATAGTACAGAGTGATTACTCTGCAAAACCCCATAAAAGACACAAAAGCCAGACTCTGCGGTAGAACTATGACTATTTGCTGACTTCATATTTGGGATTATATGAATAATAAAAACAACTGTTGTATTTATTTTTTTCTGCTCGGTCTGCAGATTAATTGCCTTGTTATTTTATAAACACGGTACGGTCTTTTCGGATTGCCTCGCTCAATTAGTGAGAGATATCGCTTTTCTCGTTAAAACATATGGAACGAGGACACATACACTATAAATCAGGATAGAGCCTGGAGCAATATTCCTGCTGGGATACTAAGTCAGGTTTTGGCTAATATATTCCAAAGGTAGTGCAGGAAGTGTAATATTCCACTGGTATAATGATCAATATGGTACTGGTGCTGTGCTACATCAATGCTGACAAGTAATTTTTGTGCGCTGCTGTATCAACCAAAAAAAGATTCATCTAAGCACTGTTTCAATTATTGTCAGTGGAATCTCCTCTCTCCAAAAAGTCAGCTTTTTGGGGAAGTGAGAAATTGTGCTATTTAAATATTATAGCTATATGTGCATTACTATGGCCCAGTTGACATCGGGTATCTATCGTTCAAGATGTGGGAAAGTAATATTTTTTCCATTCATACTTTGTCGTTTTATACCATGGTGAATATAAGTATAGTTTTAGAGTGGTCTAGGATAATTCCTAGAAACGCTAGTAATAGCCTGCAACGTAAATTATACTTAAACCATTGGCATTTCGTCCCTATACACACTACAATAAAAAATTCAAATGCATATGATCGGTATATATTATGTTCCATCATGCATGCAGGAAATGGGGGGAGGGGTCGTTTATGATTAATTGATTGTAAATAACGGCATTCGTTAGTACAACCCCATACGCTGATCAGATCGTTTGCAATGAAAGAAATGGACAATCAAGCTGGAATTAACGTTAGATTGCTCTTACCTCTTGCCGATGAGACTGCAGAAAGAATATTCCAATTATTTGATTGCCATCTGCTAGATCCTATTTCCGTTTGGCCGACGCCATAAGCTCCAAAAGCATATTGATTCTTGCGTCTCGAAGGCGATTCAATGCACTCGACTGTTCATCTGGATCCACGTTACAAAACAACTGCGCCCGAACGACATTCACTGACGCACAGAGCCAAGCTTCCTGCAGAAAGTAAGTGCAACATCGGCAGAATACCACCTGGCAGAGTGCCAGATTTCCCCAGAGCCTTGCTGGATGAATTATGAATGGAAATAGCGAATAAAAGAAAAACGGATCCAATAACGAGTATACTCGCTGTCTGGCGCTCAACGATTGGACGGCAATAACGAGTTAACTCGTTGTTGGCGCAGAAAGGGTTAACAAGAAGTGCTGTGTCTTTATTACAGCCTCATGTAACCTTACAGATAATAATAATAATAATAATAATAATAATAATAATAATAATAATAATAATAATAATAATAATAATAATAATAATAATAATAATAATAATAATAATAATAATAATATTTTGTGTATATTTTATAATAATTGTTATAACATTGTTATTACCCATGATGTGTTCTTGTTTCATGTGCGTTTAGGCCACAGTGCGAAGTTCGGTGGCTAAGCGATGATGGAAGTCGACATCAAAACAAATCAGGTAAGGACCACCAGGGCATGCCGCCTGTGGAGATTTGGGCTCTACTGAGCACACTTTCTAGTCAACTGCACTGTGAGTCTTGAGTACAAGTCTTAGAAATAAACCTGAATTAAGCACGACTCAAGAGGTCGGCTTACAGCTGTGAAAAGTGTATGTGTGTGTGTGTGTGTGTGTGTGTGTGTGTGTGTGTGTGTGTGTGTGTGTGTGTGTGTGTGTGTGTATGTGTGTGTGTGTGTGTGTGTGTATGTGTGTGTGTGTGTGTGTGTGTGTGTGTGTGTGTATGTGTGTGTGTGTGTGTGTGTGTGTGTGTGTGTGTGTGTGTGTGTGTATGGATGATGTTCCTTCCTTTACTACCCTGGGCACTCCTCCCTTCCACTCCACTTTCTCGGCGGGTGCGCATCTGCGTCCGATTGACAGTCTGTCTCATCATTTGCCTGTCTGCCTGTCCTAGCTCCTTCAATAAGGTCGGCCATGCTGGATACATGAGATAAATGTTATGTATGCTGTACGTTTAACGGTTTGATTGACAGAACGCTTCTCCGCCTACGTCATGAACACCCCCGTCTGCATGCCAGGTCCTGAAGGACAACGTCTAAATAATAATGCAAGATAAATGTTTCTTATCCTACACTCGCACTCTATTTCATTTTCCCCAGGATTGTCTGTGAGGTGATTATATGTATTTGATCTTGCAAATGTAATTTCTATGGCATACAATGCAATAAATGCTACTTTCTTTCTCAGTAAACATGTAGGGATTGTTGATAATTGCATTTCCAGGATACAATGGTGATGATCTGTTGGTTGAGCAGTGGGTGGTTTACTGATTGTTAAATGTGGTAATTAATTACATGCAAAGGTAATTACTTTTTCTGAGTGAACATTTGTATTCTGTGGGGGAGAGGGGGTTGATTGTGAGGACTGCCTAAAAAATGGCTGGAATTGCCAAGGCGGTTACTAATGAAAGGTTCCTGGTATTGGAATCATCTTACTACGCCTCTGGCCTCTGGCATACTGTGTGATAAGAAGGCTGCCTTATTGCCTCGGCACAGCAGTAGCCGAGGGCTGAGGAGTCCAATCCGGTGGGTGATCAGAGGGTTTTAGAGGAGGACCGCTGACCTGAGGTCTGTGGCTCGCTGCCCAGACACGACTCAGACACAGGAGATTTAAGGGCCATTCCATGTCAAATCTCAGAATATTGGATTTCAAAACCAATCTCCTCTGATTGTTCAAAAATGGTTTCTGTAGTTAAATAGATAGACACAGACAGACAGATAGACAGATTGGAGTGGTTTTTCTTTCTTTTTAGAATTTCAAATGGCCTGCATTTATATACAGTAGTGATTTTATCCAACTTACTTTACACCGTATGCCTCACATTCACACAGACAGACTGGCTTGTAGCATTATCCTCTTTGGTAGGAATATCTGTACCTTGAGAGTGCCTATATGTTTAAATACACAGATGATACATACAATAGATCAACATGTTTATAATACCAGACATGCAGCTATGGAAAGATTCACACTTCCACTAGCCAAAACGAATTCATTAAAGAAAACTGTAATGTATAGAGCTATGTCAAACTGGAACAAACTGCCATTACATCTAACACAAATTACCAGTAAGACAAGTTTCCAAAAGAAATTGAGAACAGAGATTTTACAGAAATTAATAATTGTATGATATACCCCCCCCCCCCCAAATTAGGGCATTTGTATGGTGGTAGGTGAGAGTTGGGACCTCTGTCACCTCTCCACTTGTGTGGAGCTTCATTCATGTAGACAGACAAATTACTATCTTTACTGTCATTATTATTCTTTGTTTTGGTGTTGTTGCTTGTACAATGTGCATGGAAGTATTGTTTTATTCTGATTGTACAATAATTTTATGTTTGCATGTGTTACTGTGGTAACAACTAATGGGGATCCTAAATAAACTAAACTAAACTAAACACATTAATCAACTGAATTTAACTACCTTGGTATTTTCATAATTAAACCCTACGGGTCTCTGTTCTCAAGAACAGAGAAAAAGTTACACCTTTATTGGATCGATGTAAAGAAGACCTGAATCTGTGGGGTAGAAACTTTGACCCGAATCCTCTTACAGCTGTATTTGGGCTTCTGTCTGAAATGGGAACACCCAGGGAGATTCTGTAGTGCCTTTCTCCTTGATCACAGCTAGACACTTATCATTGTTGAAGTGGAAGCATGTTTCCCCACCTACACACATCAGTTTGATTAAAGGGGTCTCACAGGCTCTAAAACTAGAACAAATAAAGTTGTCATTGAACGGATCTCTAGCCAAATTTGGAGACCCTTTATCACCCACACACAGACCCTGGTGCTTGCGGAGGAGTGATGTGGGCTTGAGCTACAGACCCCCCCCCCCCCCTCCTCCTTCTTGGGTGGGGAGGGCAGTTGAGCTGGGGCAGTGGTGGGATGGGGTAGGTCGTGGTGTTTATTTAAAATGTTCTGTAAATGTTTTAAATAAAGTTTGTAAAAAAAAAAGAAGAAGTGCAGTCAGTAATACCAAGATAGAATCTGAACAGCTCCCTAGAAAGATGTACGTTTCTGATGCAGGTCTAACACCAAAAGCCAACTGTGTTGGTGTTACACAGGTACACAGTGCAAGAAAGCAACTACAGTATGATATAAACAGTTTGTCTTTCAGTGTAGTTGGAGACCATGACAAACGCAGGTGGAAAAAACAAGCTCTAAGCCATATTGTGAAATACATGTTGTGTGTGTGTGTGTGTGTGTGTGTGTGTGTGTGTGTGTGTGTGTGTGTGTGTGTGTTTATTGTTTAAAAGGATCCCCATTAGCTGTCACCTAAGTGGCGAGCTAGTCTTCCTGGGGTCCACATAGAAGGACAACAGAAAACACAAAACATAACAACATGAGATACATATGACAATCACAATTAACAATGATAATCTAATAACAGTAAAACATTGTAGACAGACATTATCAACATCAGAATATTTTGCTCACATATTTAAGTAGTGCATTCTCAGGTGGTATTTGAAAGACACTTTACTATTCAATTTACTTATGTTCAGTGGGCAGTTATTCCAATGATTGATGGCACGATAAACAACAGTCCTCTTTAAAGCATTTGATTTTGGACGTGGTAACATAATCTGTCCATCATCAGCTGACCTAGTAAAATAAGAATGAACCTGACTGCATCTGACAATTTGTTTGTATAAGAAAACAGGTTGAGACGAAAAGACAGTGTTCCTGAAAAATTTAACTGTGTTGAAAACCAGCCTATTCTCTACCGTTAACCATGAGAGTTGCCGGTGCAGTGATGGTGTTTGTTCTCATGGAACAATGTAAAACTAACCTTGCAGCTCTGTTCTGGGCAGTTTGCAATTTCTTTAGTTGACCTTTGGATGCAGAGGACCATACTGGTGCACAATAATCTGTGTGTGTGTGTGTGTGTGTGTGTGTGTGTGTGTGTGTGTGTGTGTGTGTGTGTGTGCGTGTGTGTGTGTGTGTGTGTGTGTGTGGGTGTGTGTGTGTGTGTGTGTGTGTGTGTGTGTGTGTGTGTGTGTGTGCGTGTGTGTGTGTGCGTGTGTGTGTGTGGGTGTGTGTGTGTGGGTGTGTGTGTGTGTGTGTGTGTGTCACTAATTCAACCTCGCCATGTGCCTATATATTCATTTTCACAGGTATGTTGAGTGATCGCTCTCTCACCGTGACGGCCGTGGTCACGACGTGGCTGATGACCACGATGACGCGGCCCCTGTAGTTCTGCAGGACCCCCGCGGCAGGACACTGCACCAGCTCCCCGTCGTGGTTGAACACCGTGACGTAGGGGATGTTGATGCTGCCGGAGATGTGGCCTCTGCCGAAGCTGGACACGCGGGGGTTAAGGGGGATAAGCAGCCGCCGACATTACATACATCGACGACAAATTAAAACAACTACGATTGTTAAAGGAACGCCACAACATTAGGAGAAGATAGATACCAATTTCCTCTTCAGTGTGCGTTCAGTAGAAGCCTACAGTATGCGGCTGCAAGCTAGCTTAGCTTAGCACAAATGAATGGACGCGGTTACAGACCAGCTAGCCTAGCTGTTGGCCAAAAACACCTCACCTTAAACCTAGTTTTAAGCTAGTGGTACTTACTTAACCATTTCCATTAATTTGTGCTAAGCTACAGTAGATAGATTTACAAAAAGCCTTCGACACCGTTAACCACGACATACAATATACAGTATATATATATAAACTGAAGGCTATGGGTTTTAACAGTATATCCTTAAGGTGGATGGAGTCATAATCTGAGAGGCAGGAAACAAGTAGTGGAAATGAATGGGAGCATCTCCTCCTCACAGACGTGCGGGGTGCCGCAAGGGAGTATTTTAGGACCACTTTTATTTTTTTTTAATACGTCAATGACATGAAATCTGCCTGTGAATGTAACTTGTTTTTATTTGCGGACGATGCTGCACTCATGGTCTCCCATCAGGACAAAAGAGAAGTTGAGAGGTCACTCAGTCTTGAGCTTGACAAGATCGGTCATTGGCTGGTTAAAAACAGGTTATCCCTCCACCTGGGTAAAACCGAAGCTATCCTTTTTGGCTCTGCCATACGACTTAAGAGGTCTCCTGGGTTCAAAGTAGTGGTAGGAGATACCGAGGTTACAGCTAAGGAGGAAGTCACGTACCTAGGATGTGGTTTGGACAACACCTTATCAGGGGTGAGCATGGCAAAAGGTGGTCTCAAAGATCAACCAGAGAATAAAATTTCTCTGCAGAGTGTCCACCTATATTAACAGGTCAGCCTTAGAAGTCCTGGCAGGGGCCCTGATTCAATGTCATTATGACTACGCATGCTCCTCCTGGTACACTGGCATCACAGTAGCACTGAAAAGTAGGCTACAGACAGATCAGAACAAATGAGCTAGACTGATTTTAAAACTCCAACCAAGTCTCACCTTTCACAGACACATTTTACAGACCTCGTCCCAGTAAGATGTAACAGAGTAATAGGCCAAAACTCATTCCTGTATTCAGCAGCAGCACTATGGAATAGCCTACCAATGGAGTTGAAGTCCATAAGCCCCTTCTCCATTTTTAAATCATCTATAAAGAGGTGGATCATGAGATGCTGGGCGTAGATAACAAAGGGATTATATGATGTGTCTCTCCTTTTGTTCTTTTGTTGTTTGAAAATGGAATACTACTGTATTTATGCATGTATTAATACTATAGTATTGAATAGTTGATCAATTGATTGTAAGTTGTCTGCAATATGTCGTCGTCGTCCCCCATCCCTGGCGTGGCGGGCTCACCCATGCATATCCATGATCATGGTTTTCTATACCACACATCCTGACACACAGACACTACAAACACCCACGTCCACACACCAGTACATAACTCCACGGACACCAATGATGAAGGATCGCAATGGAAACAAGCCTATGGCTTTATTGTGTTTTTTTAATCCCATTGGTAAATGGTGGGCTGATATGTATACCTGTTCAATTGTGTATGTGTTATCCATTTAAATCAATAAACTATTCAATCAATCAATCAATCAATCAATCAAGCTAGGCTAGCTTGCAGCCGGATAGAACGCACAGAAAGTAAATTGGTATCTATCTTCTTGTCTGACTCTGGAGAAGATGATAAGCGCATTTCCCATACTGTTGGTGTGTTCCTTTAATAAT
This sequence comes from Notolepis coatsorum, assembly GCF_963971535.1. Taxonomy (NCBI): domain Eukaryota; kingdom Metazoa; phylum Chordata; class Actinopteri; order Aulopiformes; family Paralepididae; genus Notolepis; species Notolepis coatsorum. The sequence continues at coordinate 29,925,921 of NC_140171.1, forward strand.
CTATCATTTTCATTTGTCGTAGGGGGGGGTTGGGGGGGCACATTACATTTCTCATCAGTATGACATCCATTTTGATCAAAATCCCTGACGTGTAAAACGCGAGCGGCGGTCAGCTGGAAGTATACAGCATGGTTCTTTCCCCTTTAATGGACATAAGAGCAGTGCTTCTTGGACATGATTTGGAGGGTTGACATGGTGATGAATCCCCAGTGTCTGAAAGTACTGGCTTAAATGTTCAGGGCCACGCGGCTACGCTGTATTATACTCTCCATAAAACACAGAGGGACCTGGGGTACGGTGGCCAGTCTGGGACACACACCAAGGCCGCGGGGAGAAGTCAACTTCTACTTGATTTATACAGACACACAGTGAAATAATGCCGAAACCAGCACTGCCTAGCTTGGGGCTTTTCGAAGCTAGGCAGTGCTGGGGTTTTTCCAGTTATTAACAGTTATTCTGCCATCTGATTTAGGAAACAGACGCCAGGCTACGAGGACCTTTCACTTGTGAGAAATGTGAATATATCTAATCAGCGAAAACCCCGGGGGTACCATGGTATCAGTGTGGGCAGCACCATGGATACCAATGGATCTGTCAGAATAGCATCGAGTCAACTGAGTTCAGTTCATGCTCACCCAGAGAGAGAGAGAGAGAGAGAGAGAGAGAGAGAGAGAGAGAGAGAGAGAGAGGAGAGAGAGAGAGAGAGAGAGGGAGGGAGAGAGAGAGAGGGAGAGAGAGAGAGGGAGAAAGGAGGAGAGGTAAGTATATGATGAGGCAGACAAATGAAAGCAATAACTCAATCTCAGGGGAGCGGGTGATTGAGTTGTGATTTGACTGCGGTCGGGGGAGGGTGTGGGGAGAGGAGGGCAAGGAGGCGGGTGTACATCTGGGCCGTGAGGGAATGGTCTAAAAACAGAAGAAGGGAAAGAAAAGAAAATAGGAGAAAAATAAGAAAAGAAAAGCAAAAAATAAGACTCCACTGAGCCGTGCTAAGAGAGAGAGAGAGAGAGATTGCTGGTGGAATTCAAAGCACAGGGGAGAAAAAGGAACAAAGAGAGTGTGGAATATAATTAAATAATAATTATCTCAGAGTAAAAAAAAAACAGACAGAGAGAGAGAGAGAGCGAGAAAGCGAGAGAGAAGAGAAGAGCTCACATGGCTCCCTGAGTGTGTAGTTATCGACATTATTGCTACATATTTTAAGACGAGCGGTGCTCAGCACCTTCCCTGGAGCAATTAGTGCCATTCATTCACTGAATCATTCCAGGGGGGCGGGAGACCATTTAGGGCTGTTGCATAACGCAGGGTGTAATCCATCGGTTTGACAAATCCCAATCTGGTATACTTACAGTAACAAGGGTTTTTACTTCATTTAGAACTCGAGTTCTTACTGATGCTATAAGCCGTCTCCAGCAGCACCACCAAACACAATCGTTATGAAAATAAAAACCATAAATCCACCTATGTGTCCATCTTGGCTAAGGCAGGCGGAGATTGGTCCGTGAAGCCCTGATGTGTGAGAGCCCCGCCTCCAAAGCTATAATACTCAAGACTGCCGACGTAATCCAAGCTTTATTCAGCCCACCTCTATTTGGGCTACTATTTCTTTGGAGATGAACTTTTTTTGGGTTTCATCTAAGCGGCTCCCTCACGGACGAACCAACCTTTGTTCTGACTGGTGGAACCCTTTTTCTCTATATTCTCAGGAATTCTATTTGAATTTGTCGTTGGTCTGCTAGTCAGCTAGCTCACTATCTATTCCTCCAACTTGTGCTTCAAGAGCTAGGCTACTAGCTCTACGCGTGGCATGTCTGACACAAAGACACTCCTGGTGCCGGAGGCAGTGGCGGAAAAAGTATTTTACTTAAGTACAATTTCAAGCTACTTGTACTGTACTTTACGTAAGTATTTTCATTTTAGGGAACTTTATACTTTTGCTCTACTACATTTCAAAGGAAATAGTCCCTTTTAATCAGTTACTACTTACTTTGAAGAAAATGATTTTGCATAGAAAATGTCTCAAATTAATAAATTATATACTTTCACAGAGGACATAATCAGAGCAGCAAAACTGGACCACATACCACTTAAACATGCCATTCAGAGGTAGATGGATCAGGGATTACACTGGAATACACAAACGTCATGTAGAATGCGTACTTTTACTTTAGATACTTAAGTACATTCAATAGCAAGTACTTCTACTTAAGTAGAATTTGAATGGGGGACTTTGAAAGGTTTCCTCCTCCGTCGGTGAGTGAATGGGTAAAATGTGAGGAACAAATTGTAAAGCGCTTTGGATAAAAACATGTAGGGTTAGCTCTTGCCAATCCCTTCTTTTGTTCCAGCTTGCCCCCGCCACTCTTCATCATTGTTGGCGGCTTCTCCCCGTCGACTCGGGCAGCGCGGCTCAACATCCTGCTAGTTTGGAACTTGAGCACGACCTCCCTGGCCCTCCCCACCACCGGTATCTCGGCTGCTCCCTTCAGGCACACTGCCCTCAGCAAAAGGAGCCCTGGTACTTTCATGCCCATCACTGTGGTTCGGATGAAGAGGATTATAATGAAGAGGGGGATGGTGCAGAAGAGGAGGCCAATGGGAGACCCTGATGTAAACAAGACGAAAGTCTTTCTCTGGTCTGCATCCCCTTAACAATTGTATGTATTGAGCTGTACTGTACTGTACCCATTCTGCAATCTGTTAATAAAGTTTTCATTCATTCATTCATTCAATCTATAAAATAAAAAGTAAATTTTTTGTTGTTCGCAAATTTCTCACCACATATCAGGCATGATACAGGTAAGCCTGCATCGTTAGTCGTGAAAACAAATTAATCTGTCCACGCTGAATTAAACCCTCTATTTTCCTCAGACTTACCTTTTTTTGGATTTATCCATGGTTAGCTTACTGGGGGGTCGGAAACTCAAGATTAGCCACTTGCAGGCGGCAGGGAGAGGCGCGGGGTGTGACGTACTGTATATTTTAGTTGATGAAATATTTTAGTTGATGAAATATTTTTTCATTTCAGTGTCACAGTATGACATCGATCTCCAAAATAAGAAAAACAAAAAAAAGTAAAAAATAAATATATATAATTAAAAAAAATTTGGGAGCCGCAGCTGATTGGCTAAAGAGCCACATGCGGCTCCGGAGCCGCAGGTTGCCGACCCCTGCTCCAGGCTTACCAAGCCTTCACCGTGACTTGGAGGGAAAAGTCATTGCTAAGGCTTAGAGCTTCGGAAAGCAACCGAATTTTCGCTCCGCAGAATGCGGGTAGAATTATGGGCTTCTCTGTCGTTGCCCATCGGCGTCTTCGGCTCAACCAGAGCCAAGTGAATGACTGGGAGAAGAAGAAAGCTGCTCAATGCACCGGTTACAACGACCAGCCTTTTTGGACCTGTGGTGCAGGACCGCTCACGCACATTTTAAAGACTTGATGGTCCAAGTCTTTGGTCCAAGACCAAGACTTGATGGTCCAAGACCAAGTCTTATCATGCCCCGCAGGTCTCGCACTCCCTTTGCAGTTCAGCGTGGAACAGTTTTTCAGCCTTGCCGTGACAGGTCCAGCACATCACGTGTGGACAAAAGGCTGGCTGAGGTAACACATACAGCCCCGATACCTGGCATCCGAGGATGGAACCGCCATCCTTCCCAGTCACAGCAGCAATAATCTGCCCAGGAGGGCAAAGGAAAGAAGCCTCATGTGACCTAGAAAAAGAGGGGGGGGGGGGGGGCTACTGTCCTGTCAGGACAAATCCCCATAGCAGACGTACAGTACATGCAAAATAAAGGAGTGTTACAGAGCCCCTTGCTAGCGAACATCTCCCCATGTGTCACCCTCCATTGCAGGAATATGTGTGCACAAGCACCCCATAAATTCCCTTTTATTCCCTGTCCGCACATGTCCACATTGACGGTCATGGAAAATGTAATTACACACATGAGCCCAAAGCCATGGCTGTGGCGGGCCATTTCAAAAGGTTACACAGCATCATGCCACGCTTGTAACCTCGACACCATACAGTACCTCAAGGGGTCAGCCCTGCCCTGGGTCTGATGGACCAATCACAGCCTGTCTTATGCCCAGGTTAGATGACATGATTATAGCCCTGATTTTCCATTCGCCGACAGATTTTGGAGGTTGCTGATAAAAGGCCCCAAATCAGAGGCAAATCGACGTTCACTTGGCACTCGGTTGCTATGTGTGAACTATTAAAGGTGCGAACCGAGAGACTCGCCGATGCATCACAGATGCCCGACAAATATCAAGCAGGCTACATATCAGGAACCCGTCAGGAAATGGTACCAATAAATAAATGGTACCAATGGACCGTGGTAAATTATTTTATCCAAAGTGTTTACAACTTATGCCTCACATTCACTCATTCACTCACACACAGACGGCAGAGGCAACCATGCAAGGTGCCGACCTGCTCACTACCCGGAATACCGGGAACTTTCAGAGCTATGGCCAATGAGAGAGCAAGACATAGGAGACTGCAGAGAGAGAGAGAGAGACCATTCTTACATTGACTTTGAACTAGTGAGGGACCACGAACGGAATTGAAAAGCTGCCAATTCATAAGCGGTCTTGTCTGAATGAGAACAAGAACATTATGAAACTGTTCTGCCTATTGCAGTGTTCGAGGACTCTGCTGTGTTATTATAGTGTCATTCATTGATTCATGAACTCTATGACATTTCAAAAAGGGTATGGGCAGAGATCTGGGAGATACTAAAGTCATTCATTAATTTGTGATATTAGGGACATTTTATAAAGGGGATGGGCAGAGATCTAGGAGATACTAAAGCCCATCACCAGAGCTTTGTTCTCTGTTAGCTTGTTATTATGATCATACTCATTTTAACTTCAAAGCTGTATTAATCACCTGCATTTGGCGATAAGAGTTTCATATTCTGAATATCCACAATGAAAATATGAGTGAGAATAACAAGTGGAGAGAAAGAGAATGACAGAGAAAGAGAGAGACTGACAGAAAGAGAGACTAACAGAGAAAGAGAATGACAGAGAAAGAGAATGACAGAGAAAGAGAGAAACTGACAGAGAAAGAGAGACTAACAGAGAAAGAGAATGACAGAGAAAGAGAGACTGACAGAGAAAGAGAATGACAGAGAAAGAGAGAGACTGACAGAGAACGAGAGAGAGACTGACAGAGAAAGAGAGAGAATGACAGAGAAGGAGAGAGACTGACAGAGAATGAGAGAGACTGACAGAGAAGGAGAGATACTGACAGAGAAAGAGAGACTGACAGAGAAAGAGAGAATTTACATTTACATTTTTTACAGAGAATGACAGAGAAAGAAAGAATGACACAGCAGGCAGTGGGTCGGCATGGAAAATAAATTAGACCCGGACAGGCAAAGGATGCTCATTCTCTCAGAGCAAAAGCGAAACTTCTAAAAACCTTGCCTTGTGCTTTCTTCAGTGTATTCCTCTGACCAAAACCTGCGTCACTTCTCGTGTGTATTTTCCTGACAAAACGTAGTTTGGAGACCAGACAGACTCGTCGAGGACTCCTCCTGGTGAAAGATCTTGTAACGTCTACCGCCTGTCGCCGATCAGTCATGTGCTCTGCAAACCACGACCACTTCAAGATTCCTCAATTACAATACAGGAAGTTGTGTTGTGTGAACAAAATTGCGATCTGATGAATTTTAGTCATGTAGTGTGTGCATGATCTTAGCCAAGACGTACACTTGGGTGGTTTTAAGGTTTTTATTTTTATAAAAACATTATTCAGTGGTACTGCCAGAGAGAACTTATAGCATCAGTATGAACTCTCGTTAAGAACCTCACCATTGGGGGCTTCCGGTTTGGCGAGGAGCGGGTGAGCAGCTGCAGAACAGAGCTCCCGGTCCAAAATTCAAGAAAGGTAATAAAAAGTTATAAAACATGATAACAAGTAACAACTAGAAGATAAAAGAAAGATGACAAGACCCAGTGCACAAAACTCGAGGAGAAGTGAGAGAAGAGTGACCCCGGACAAAGAAAATACGACGAAAGGAAAGGTACAACACGAGGAGATGACACAGCAAGTATAACGTTAGACCACAGCGAGGTCTGGCTGGAGACGGAGCTACAAGCTAACATGGAAGCTAACACGATGAATATGCAAGTTAGCATTCGGATCAGGCTAGAATAGGGTGACCATATTTTGATTTCCAAAAAAGAGGACATGCTGGCCCCAGCCTCGAGATACTTAATGATACTTTGCACAATCGAAGCGGGCATGGCCACCTTCATTTCACTATGTCTTGTGTACTGTACTGTATGTGATGAATAAACCTCTTGAATCTTGAATCTATATTCAAAGTTTACTCAAAGATGCCTTTATTGTTTTAACATATGCTTGGAAACATGCATCCAGAAAAGCGGCATTTTTTTTTTATACTTGAACTTGAGGACTGCATACTTGCTTATAGCACATGCATAAGCCTGGTCTCTTTTGAAAGATAACATTCTGAAGTTACTAATGCAAAAAAGGAAAATCACTTTTAGTGCTAATGAAATAGAGTAGCATATAGGTCTGAACTTGAGTTGAACGTGAACTTGTGTACTCACATTTTTCTGCAGTGGTTGCAATATCCCAAATTTAACCACATAACATGCGCCCAGAAAAGTGGCAATTCTTTTTTACTTGAACTTGAGGACTGCATACTTTTTTTGCAAAGCTTATCTTTATACTTTATGCTTATAGCACATGCATAAGCCTGGTCTCTTTTGAAAGATAACATTCTGAAGTTTCGTACACAATAAAGAAAAATCACTTTTAGTGCTAATGAGTAACATAGGGCTGAACATGAGTTGAACTTGTGTACTCACGTTTTTGTGTAGTATAGTTGCAATATTCCAAAATAATATATATATATTTTTGTATAAGCTGGAAAACACCGCAAATCCATAGCCTGAAGGGACATGGGCATGAAGGGACATTAACGTGTGTTGTCGGGCCTTACAAATACATTTGATTTTGATTTGATTATCAATAAGGTAGGATATCTGGAACACACAAACACACTATTCTTTTAAATCACATGCCATGAAACTCTGGGACCTGGCTGAATTTAAGACTGCACAAATCATGTTTAAAGCATGAAACAATTCACTCCTGGGTAACATCCAAAAATTCTGTTATAGAGAGGGGGGTTACAATTTAGAGGAGAGTCTAACTTCAAGAAACAGGCTGTTCATTCAACAATGTATGTATATTTCAGTTTGTGGAGTGAATATGAGTTGCATAAGATAATAGAGTGTGAAGGTATACTGAATACTGTCTATCTGTATGTCATGTATGTCATATGTTATGATGAATTGAAAATGGGGGACCCTGATGTAAACTAGACAAAAGTCTTTCTCTGGTCTGCATCCCCTTAACAATTGTGTGTATTGAGCCGTACTGTATTGTACCCATTCTGCAATTTGTTAATAAAGTTTTCAATCAATCAATCAATCAATCAAGGGGGTAGGAATACATACGTTTACACTTCATTCTATACTCCTGCTTGTTTGTTTTTTTAATCTGTTTATTACTTGTTTTTTATTATTATTTATTTTCAATTTATGTTCGAAATAAATAAACGCATTCATTCAAGATATTGTGTGAGTCTGGCCCCTCGCGGATCTCGCAGCTGTGCCCGCACAGTGCAATACTTCAATTCAGCCATTGGCAATTCAGCCATTGGGTGGGTGGCGCTGCTGAGCGGCCCTCACAGCGCGGCCGTCAGCGCGCGGCCCTGAGAGCGCCGCTGGCTCTGCGGCTCTGCAGCTGCATGCTTCTCCGGGAGTAATCTGGCGCGCCATGTAAAAAGTCGCACGCCTGACATATCGGCATGTAACTCGAGAACCGAGGCACGGATTTTGGCGATTCAGATGGCATTCTAACGGCAACGAATAACGCTTTAATTCGGTAATTTATATGTTCGGCGAAAAATGCAGGCCCAAGCCTTCAGATGCTTGCAAAGGGCCGTGAAACTGAAACTGAAAAACAATGAAACCCCGGACATTTCCATGAATTTATAAACCCCCCCCGGACGCCCTGGACAGGGCGTGAAAAGAGGACATGTCCGGGTAAAAGAGGACGTTTGGTCACCCTAGGCTAGAAGCAATACAGAATGCTAACGATGCTAACATGCAAATCAACACGCAGGCTGAACTCGATGAAATACAGAATATTCAGAGGAACATGGAGGCTAATTCAAAAGAAATAAAAACGTTAGACCACAGCGAGGTCTGGCTGGAGACGAAGCTACAAGCTAACATGGAAGCTAACACGATGAATATGCAAGCTAGCATTCGGATCAGGCTAGAAGCAATACAGAATGCTAACGATGCTAACGTGCAAACCAACATGCAGACTGGACTCGATGCAATACAGAATATTCAGAGGAGCATGGAGGCTAATTCAAAAGAGGTAAAACAAACGACCCCCAAAAGAAGGACAAAGAGACGCTGGATACAACCGTCCGGGATGCGGGCACGGAGGTCACCCAGGCCGGCCAGGATGCGAGCATTGAGACCACACACACCAACCGGGAGCCGAGCGCCGAGATCAACCAGACCAGCCAGGATTCAAATAACGAGATCTCACACACCAAACAGGACTCGAGCACTGAGGTCACACACAATGACAAGATTCAATACCACATATATATATTATTTGATAGTGAATGGATGTTATGATTCGAGACACACTGCAGATAACACACAGCCCACTGGGAATACAGACAAGGTAAACACAGTTGGGAAAATTGGGACTTGATTCGGGACATATAATATAAATAACACGTACTAGACAAAACTGTAGACACTAACACACATGACACACAACTAAGACGACGGGGAACATGGGGAAAAACATTCGGAGACCTGACCGGGAGCTCTGGAACTGTACTATCATATGAAAGATACAAATTCAAAGAAAATGTTGGACAATAATAGGGACATTGGAGAATCCCCAATGGGGAATCTCCGTCATTATAGGAGGGGCCCTCTCCAGGAGAGCCTTACCCCTCCAGCCCGCCAACGGGGGTTAAACAGGGTTAAAAAGAATGACCTGGGAAGTGCCAATTGTCTTTAGTTTTTTTTCTTTCTCTGAGTTATGTTAGAATAGCAGTTGCTTTGAATGTGCACATGGACAATTGTGAAGGACAAGAATTCAAAATGTTGGACATGAGGCTTGGAGAATCTCCTTTGGGGGATATCTCAGTCTCTAGGGGGGGGCTTCTTCAACAGGAGAGCTGATTCCCCTCCAAACCGCCAATGGGGGAAAGAGTGCTAAACATATGGCTTATTTTATAATTTTTTCGTATTGTGTTGTCAGTGCTATTTTTTCATGAATGTATATAGTGATATATCGGCGGATCGACCCGGGAGAGGGGGGCCTTGCGTGTTCGGTGGTGGGGCCTTGTGTGTTGATGTGCGGGGGGGGTTATCTGTGACATGGGAGGTAACGGGCTGGGCTCGGTGGGGGGGAGCCCCCTGCACTCTCCTCTATTGGGCCTGGCCCAATCAATTCAAGGGACCTGTGTCGCTGGGGCCCGGCTCCGTGTATAGAGGTCCTGGGATATGGGGGAGCCCTATCTCTTGGGGTAGATGGCGGGAGGATGGGGATATTTCTTTATTATTTCTGTTATTTGAATGTATTGTCTGATGTATGTTTAAAAAAAAAAGAACCTCACCATTACCTCAGCTTTGGTGCCACTGTATGCTCATGGCAGTTGTTTAAACTAGTGAAGTCATCCAGCAGGTAAAAGAGACAAATCTGATTTAAACCCATAGAGTTTTTAAATTAATCCCCTTTTTGTCACCACCGAGACCCACAACAGTGGTTTACCCATGATCACAATGGGAGGGTGGGGGGCAGGATTGCCAAAATCCTGCCAGAGTAGTTCAATCCCCTATTGTTGTGGTGAGTTAGCCTAAGACAGACTCTGTCTATCCAGAGTTTATAGTGAAGGGGATTTGGCTGGAGCAGTCGCCGTTACAAAATCCTTTACTCTCTCCACTAATCCTCCCTGATTAATGGATCTTCAGACCTCCTCCTTTAAACAATTACCATTCCACTGACATCCCAAAAGAGAGAAGAGGCTCACTTTCAACCATTGAAGGTTCTTGGAACATTTAATGTCAGCATTAACTGGAAGCACTTTTACCACAAGCAATAAAATGGTACAAAAATGGTCCATCCTCCAGAGCAAAATAAATATCTGGACATGATATTGCGCTTTTGTGAAGAGCTGTCCTAGATGGATTAAGCAGTTATTGAATCTGGCAACAGGTTGAGCATACCGCTTTTAATCTGAGGGACTTGTCAGCGATAAACACTGGGGAGTGTATTGTGGCTGGAGGCTTTTGTGTGGCAGAAAAGATGTGCATACACACGTACACAAATACATACACACCTAGACCTTGTCGTATATTCCTATATGAATATCTACTGTTAATTACAGCACACATGAGGTTGCTAACTAGAGGGAGAGAAGGAGAGTGATATTAACATGGTCCTCATCTGACTTCCAAAAGTAGCCAGTAGAGAATAAGCTTGTATAGCCAGACAACCAGGAGCTATGGTCCAATACTTATTTATTTGCAGAGCGGCCAAAAGTGGATAATGCATTAGTTACATACAGACCCAGGTTTAGTCATGTGGTGACAGGGAGTACTATGGTCTTATTTCATAACATAACATGACTAATATGTATGTGCAATACTGTCTTGATGTAGAGAGCCAACGTGTGAGGGCTATTGTGATTTACCTCATCAATCCTTTTGTACAAATCATGTATCATTTGAATGAAATACATTTCCTGTATGTAACTAATGCATTATCCACTTTTGGCCGCTCTGCAAATAAATAAGTATTGGACCATAGCTCCTGGTTGTCTGGCTATACAAGCTTATTCTCTACTGGCTACTTTTGGAAGTCAGATGAGGACCATGTTAATATCACTCTCCTTCTCTCCCTCTAGTTAGCAACCTCATGTGTGCTGTAATTAACAGTAGATATTCATATAGGAATATACGACAACCTTCCTACCCCTACACCTACGCACGCACACCTACACACAGCTTCATACTTAACCTAAGTCAAGGCTACTAAGTCTGCGCTGACGGGAGACCAATCGAGACTTGTAATCAAGGCAAACACAACAATATATGGTGTAGGAGAGTGGCTCGGTGCCCCCGACAAGGTCACACCCATCGAAAGGAAAGGTGTAATGAGAATATATCGCTGGCAACAACTTGGCTAACCCTTCATTAACCCTTTTAAAACTGTAAGACATTGTACTTTCCATCTCTGGCTCGGTTCTCTCCGCATTATTGCTATACTGTCATCAGTATCAGTCAACATACTCATAAATGACAACAAAAACGACTAAATGCAAGCATAGCTGAAAAGAAAAGTGCAATTTATAAAGCGAGAGGATGGAGAATGGCCATGAAAGCTAGGTTGTCTGGTGAAAACGCCAGCAGAATGCATTCTCCTTAGAACATAGTGGGGGGGGGTTAATCCCCAGACCTCCGTGCCCTTGCCTCTGAGATTGAGGGGAACAGATCTGGGCTGGTTGGGCCCGGCTGAACCCCTCCAGAGAGTATTCTGGAGGCCGACGGTGCGTGACCGGGGTAGATCACTCCTCATTGACTAGGGACCCGACCCTTGCTTTTGACGCCTTTTTGACACCTAATTCATTTTCTGTGCGCGGGGTTCACTGCCAAAAGACAGGGGGCATAGAGGGAGAAAGAGAGAGGCGCTCCTCCTGGCCAACTGAAGGCAAGCTTGTGAGTGGGGGGCTGGGTGAGGGAGCGTGTTTACGGGGTCGGAATTATATAAACAGTCCAAATCAAATTGAGTATGTTATTATGTATAAATGACAAGGGTGTCAGAAAAATATCGACCGTTGCGTAATTTTATCAATAAATTCTTGACACATTGATTATAAAAAAATCAATGTGAAAATGTACAATGGTTCGCTCACCAACCTAACCCTGCAACATCTCTCTCTCTCTCTCTCTCTCTCTCTCTCTCTCTCTCTCTCCAATGTTTCATTTTTCACTGTGCTATCAAATAAAGCAGGAATAGTTGAGAACATCAAAATGAAAACAGTATGGGGGAAGCCAACAGAGAGCTGCAGTAATTTTTTTTAATAAATGATGGCCCGAGGTAAAATACTCTGCACTGGGACTTATGCATTGCAACAACATCATTAGGTTATCAACATCAATTTAGTTAGCTGTTAAATTAGGCATGTATGAACAAATGTGTGGGCATATAGTTGTGTACATTAAGTATTCTTAGCTATTTCACATAGTTTGATTATTGGATATTGGATTATTGGATATTGGAGCTTGTATTGTGTGTGCGTGTGTGTGTGTGTACTAGTTAAAGTCTCAAGTCCTTTGTGATGTTTACTTGTAATGTTATATGTTATCATGTAAGTATTATGTCTGTGTGTGTGTAATTGTCCTTTGTCATGTTTACTTGTAAAAAAAAAAAAAAAAAATATCTGTGTAGCATCGCTATATCCAGGCCATAGTAATGATATACACCATCTATCCGAGGCTGAATCAGTACTGTGAAGGGGAGGAGCTTACACCAGAGGGTACTGGGAAGAGGAGGAGCTTACACCAGATGGCTCTGCAACATGAGGCTGAATCAGTACTGGGAAGGGGAGGAGCTTACACCAGAGGTTGAACCAGTACTGGGAAGGGGAGGAGCTTACACCAAAGGCTGAATCAGTACTGGGGAGGGGAGGAGCTTACACCAGAGGCTGAATCAGTACTGGGAAGGGGAGGAGCTTACACCAAAGGCTGAATCAGTACTGGGGAGGGGAGGAGCTGACACCAGAGGCTGAATCAGTACTGGGGAGGGGAGGAGCTGACACCAGAGGCTGAATCAGTACTGGAAAGGGGAGGAGCTTACACCAGAGGCTGAATCAGTACTGGGAACAGCGTTTCCGTTAGCCGGTAATTACCGGTATTTGACCGGCAAAATCTGTTGAAGTCCGACATATTTAATCTCTCCGGTCTTAATGTCCGGTGAAAATAATTCCCTGAGTCTAAGCACAATTTGATTATTTGAATTGTATTAAAATAGGCTAAAATTAAATAGCCTATGCGATGAACGAAACAATCATTACATTTGTTTCATCGTTGCTTCTAATAATGACAACGACGTTGTCAGCGAGAGCTTAGTGCTGGGTGTGCGAACTTTTGTGAAGCTGCAGAGCCGGAGCAGCAGCAGCACAATGCAGTACTCCAGCAGTACTCCAATTCAGCCATTTTCAATTCAATGTTGGGTGGGGGGCGCTGCTGTGCGGTCCCCAGAAAAGAGCCAATAACAGCTGAATCTGCTGCTCTGCATCGACATACTCTCGCAAATAAGTCATTGGGAGGTGGAGAGAGAGAGAGTCGTCACGCAAACCCACGATAATGTTGCCTTCTCTCTCTGCCAAATTTCTCAATTCTTCGCTTGATATAATTAATACAAATGTCCAATATAACGGAATTCGTTAGCTCATAAAAATGTGATTATAACAGACTGTTGTTAATTAATGTCGGGCGACTGCCCACAGACACCTATTTGATTTAAAGTCGGCAGCAGCACGAGTCTCGGGACTTATTTTATTTGGAATATAATGACTTTATACGCAAAAGTAGCCTAGTTTTAAGTAAAAATATTATAAATCTACATGCCTTGATGATGTCATTCTTTTGTTTTGTTGGCATTCTTTTGCCTATCAATTGTTTTTAAGCTCAATAAACTCTGACCGGAATTTCTCTCATTTGACCGGTAGATTGAAATCTACCGGACACTGAGGCCGGCAACAATTTTTTCTAACGGAAACCCTGACTGGGAAGGGGAGGAGCTTACACCAGAGGCTGAATCAGTACTGGGAAGGGGAGGAGCTTACACCAAAGGCTGAATCAGTACTGGGGAGGGGAGGAGCTGACACCAGAGGCTGAATCAGTACTGGAAAGGGGAGGAGCTTACACCAGAGGCTGAATCAGTACTGGGAAGGGGAGGGGCTTACACCAGAGGCTGAATCAGTACTGGAAAGGGGAGGAGATTACACCAGAGGCTGAATCAGTACTGGAAAGGGGAGGGGCTTACACCAGAGGCTGAATAAGTACTGGAAAGGGGAGGGGCTTACACCAGAGGCTGAATCAGTACTGGGAAGGGGAGGGGCTTACACCAGTGGCTGAATCAGTACTGGAAAGGAGAGGAGATTACACCAGAGGGCTCTGCAACATGCCTATCTACGTGTGCACCGTGAACGTGTTTTGTCAAAACCAGATCTCAGTCATTACTTACCAAACAAATGGCATTTGAAAATAGAGAGTGCACTGGGTTCAGGCATTCCTTAAAGGAACACACCAACATTTTGGGAAATTAGCTTAACGTCTTCTCCAGAGAGAGACAAGAAGAAAGAGAGAAAACTGGTATCTATCTTCTTGACTCTCTCTGGAGAAGACGGTAAGCTAATTTCCCAAAATGTTGACGTGTTCCTTTAAGTCCCCTGTTTCCAACTTTAAAGTAATCACATAGAATCACGTTATGTTACTGTGCTGGAGTAAAGGCAATCAGTAAACTGTAAAGAAAGCTAGAGCTTGTCTTGTTCTAGTCTTTGTTCTGTTCATCTTGTAATGTTATGTGATATAATAATTATAATTATTATTATATATTATCTTAATATAATTAATATAATTATTAGGGGTGCACGATATAGATTTTTTGACCCCGATACCGATAACTTTCTGCTCCTCAAGGCCGATACCGATAACCGATATTTATTGTATTATAAAAGTTTTTTTTAAATGTATATTCCTGTAGTTTTTACCTAACCAGATTTATCATGACATGAGCGTTACTACTATGAACAAAACAAAGCCAAGACAACAGTTTTGACTGATAAAGTGACCATATTTATTTGTCCAAATAAATATAATTTGAATCAGAAAATTCACAATCCGTCAACAACTTATAATACATCCAACCTAACAAGTCACCTGCAACATCACCACCGCTACGATGGTGTGTTAAAAGCCTACGACGACGCGCGAGCAGCTAAAGCTGCTGTGAATCCAAAGCCAGCTACAAAGGAACCCGCAGCGTTTGTACCTATTGACGAGGCGTTTGCTAAATTAAAGAAGTTTGACAGAAATGACCCAAGGGCTCAAGCCGCTAGCTTTTAAGCAGTGCTTGGTGGTGCAAATTAACCTGGCTACTACGGAGCAATAAGCTTTAGCTGCTCGCACGTCGTCGTAGGCTTTTAACACACCATCGTGGTGATGTTGCAGGTAGGGCTGTCTTAAATGCTTCGAAGCTTCGAACGTTCGATTCGATGGCACAAGCTTCGAACATAAAAAAAAAAAATCGAAGTTTAAAAAAATTGTCAACCATTTTCAACCATTATCTGAAATGATAAAAAAATAAAAATAAAAATCTAACCGTGACTAACCTTACTGTCATGCACTTGTCCTAATAAACTAACCTACACTGTAACACGCAACACTTTGATGAACATTGTTACACAGCTGATAGCGTTGTACCCTTCTTGCCGTCTTGTCGTACAGAACTTGTAAGTCGCTTTGGATAAAAGCGTCAGCTAAATGACTAAATGTAAGTGTGTGTGTGTGTGTGTGTGTGTGTGTGTGTGTGTGTGTGTGTGTGTGTGTGTGTGTGTGTGTGTGTGTGTGTGTAGGTGTGTGTAGGTGTGTGTGTGTGTGTGTGCGCGCACCTTGTAGAATTCCACACATAAGAAAGAAAGATACTGGGATGAATAAACAAAATAGGAAATAAAATGTAGAAATGCATGCAATACATAAATAAATATGAATCTCCATATATGAAATATAACATTTAGATAAGGTGCTACTGAGATGTTTTGGTGAGTTCTTTGTTTTTTTGTGGAAGTTGCCCTTCTTAAAAATGCATGAACATTCACTGATAATTGGTCTGTAGTGGAGTCTACAAGGTCTACATTGCCGGACCATGTAGAATCCGGACCTTGTAGACTGACATAATTCTGTGCATAGTTTAGTCTACACAGGCCATATTTCAAATAATCTAAATCTTACTTCATTCATCTTAAACATTCTTGATTTGGGGGATTGGTAGTTCCCATGAAATCTGAAGTTGTTCAAACGACAACAGCGATCCACCTTGAATTAAATCACACAGCCGAGTGAAACCTTGTTGGATGCGTCAGTCACGAAAGGGGCTACTTAATTAATTAATCCAACCCACTTTATTTATAGAGCACATTTAAAAACAACAACGTTTACGAAAGTGCTGTACAAGTCCCACAACATAAGATAAAAAAAATTAAAAATTAAAAATTAAAAAAAAATATTTAATTTTTTATTTTTTTTTCCCCCGAAGCTTCGAATTAAAATCGAAGCTCGGCCCCGAAGCTTCGATTGCCAAAAAAAGCTTCGAAGGTCAGCCCTAGTTGCAGGTGACTTGTTAGGTTGGATGTATTATAAGTTGTTGCCCTTTTCTCTCCTCGTGGAACTTCTGCATTGCATTTGTTACAAATAGCAAGCAAACCTTTTTCCTCTGAAACTATTCCCACACTACTGATGCCATCTTTGTTTACATCCGCGCTGCCTCTGAAACTTACGTGGCTACGTCACAGCCAAGAAAGGGAGCGCTGGATTTGTGTAAAACGCCCTCTTCCTAAACCACACGCTATCAGTCGTACCACTGTACTGGCAAAACGGGAGGAGCCTATAGTAAAAACAAACGCCCTTCATCCCAATTCACCCACACCGCATTTTTTTTTTACCAAAAAATATATTATATATTATCGGAGCTATCAATAACATTATCGGGTTTATCGGGATGACGTCATAATTGCTGATATCGGGCCGATAATTATCGTGCATCCCTAATAATTATTATATTATAATAATAATGTTGAATGTAAAGCGGTTTGTGGACCCCAGGTAAATTTGCTACACGCACGCACGCACACACGCAAGGTTAGAGCATCCACACAGTGACCATGTTAACAGGTTAGAGCAGCTACACAGTGACCATGTTAACAGGTTAGAGCAGCTACACAGTGACCATGTTAACAGGTTAGAGCAGCTACACGGTGACCATGTTAACAGGTTAGAGCAGCTACACAATGACCATGTTAACAGGTTAGAGCAGCTACACAGTGACTATGTTAACAGGTTAGAGCAGCTACACAGTGACCATGTTAACAGGTTAGAGCAGCTACACAAGCAGCTACACAGTCCATGTTAACAGGTTAGAGCAGCTACACAGTGACCATGTTAACTTAACAGGTTAGAGCAGCTACACAAGCAGCTACACAATCCATGTTAACAGGTTAGAGCAGCTACACAGTGACCATGTTAACAGATTAGATCAGCCACACAGTGGCCATGTTAACAGGTTAGAGCAGCTACACAATGACCATGTTAACAGGTTAGAGCAGCTACACAGTGACCATGTTAACAGGTTAGAGCAGCTACACAGTGACCATGTTAACAGGTTAGAGCAGTTACACAGTGACCATGTTAACAGGTTAGAGCAGCTACACAGTGACCATGTTAACAGGTTAGAGCAGCTACACAGTGACCATGTTAACAGGTTAGAGCAGCTACACAGTGACCATGTTAACAGGTTAGAGCAGCTACACAATGACCATGTTAACAGGTTAGAGCAGCCACACAGTGACCATGTTAACAGGTTAGAGCAGTTACACAGTGACCATGTTAACAGGTTAGAGCAGCTACACAATGACCATGTTAACAGGTTAGAGCAGCTACACAGTGACCATGTTAACAGGTTAGAGCAGCCACACAGTAACCATGTTAACAGGTTAGAGCAGCTACACAGTGACCATGTTAACAGGTTAGAGCAGCTACACAGTTACCATGTTAACAGGTTAGAGCAGCTACACAGTGACCATGTTAACAGGTTAGAGCAGCTACACGGTGACCATGTTAACAGGTTAGAGCAGCTACACAATGACCATGTTAACAGGTTAGAGCAGCTACACAGTGACTATGTTAACAGGTTAGAGCAGCTACACAGTGACCATGTTAACAGGTTAGAGCAGCTACACAAGCAGCTACACAGTCCATGTTAACAGGTTAGAGCAGCCACACAGTGACCATGTTAACAGGTTAGAGCAGCTACACAAGCAGCTACACAGTCCATGTTAACAGGTTAGAGCAGCTACACAGTGACCATGTTAACTTAACAGGTTAGAGCAGCTACACAAGCAGCTACACAATCCATGTTAACAGGTTAGAGCAGCTACACAGTGACCATGTTAACAGATTAGATCAGCCACACAGTGGCCATGTTAACAGGTTAGAGCAGCTACACAATGACCATGTTAACAGGTTAGAGCAGCTACACAGTGACCATGTTAACAGGTTAGAGCAGCTACACAGTGACCATGTTAACAGGTTAGAGCAGCTACACAGTGACCATGTTAACAGGTTAGAGCAGCTACACAGTGACCATGTTAACAGGTTAGAGCAGCCACACAGTGACCATGTTAACAGGTTAGAGCAGCTACACAGTGACCATGTTAACAGGTTAGAGCCACACAGTGACCATGTCAACAGGTTAGAGCAGCTACACAATGACCATGTTAACAGGTTAGAGCAGCCACACAGTGACCATGTTAACAGGTTAGAGCAGCCACACAGTGACCATGTTAACAGGTTAGAGCAGCTACACAGTGACCATGTTAACAGGTTAGAGCAGCTACACAGTGACCATGTTAACAGGTCAGAGCAGCTACACAGTGACCATGTTAACAGGTTAGAGCAGCTACACAGTGACCATGTTAACAGGTTAGAGCTACACAGTGACCATGTTAACAGGTTAGAGCAGCTACACAGTGACCATGTTAACAGGTTAGAGCAGCTACACAGTGACCATGTTAACAGGTTAGAGCTACACAGTGACCATGTTAACAGGTTAGAGCAGCTACACAGTGACCATGTTAACAGGTTAGAGCAGCTACACAGTGACCATGTTAACAGGTTAGAGCAGCTACACAGTGACCATGTTAACAGGTTAGAGCTACACAGTGACCATGTTAACAGGTTAGAGCAGCCACACAGTGACCATGTTAACAGGTTAGAGCAGCTACACAGTGACCATGTTAACAGGTTAGAGCAGCTACACAGTGACCATGTTAACAGGTTAGAGCAGCTACACAGTGACCATCATTAACAGGTAGAACAGCCACACAGTGACCATGTTAACAGGTCAGAGCAGCTACACAGTGACCATGTTAACAGGTTAGAGCCACACAGTGACCATGTTAACAGATTAGAGCAGCCACACAGTGACCATGTTAACAGGTTAGAGACATACAAAACAATGCACTTAAGTCCTTCAACACTGAATTTGAGCCTAAGTAAACTCACACTGTTGACTGTAACATTTTTAAAATCAGAATATGCATCAGAATATGCATAATGAGATTTGACTGCCAGAGATGGAAATGTGTCTTGGCCAACTGCAGAGCAGCCTGGCAATAAAAAGCATATCCAAACATTCACAATGCCCGAGGCAATGGCAGTATATGTTGGTTTTCTGCATCTGTGTTCTTGTTCTATTTATTACAGTAAATGTCTAATTTGTCTAAGCTGATTTTCCTTATCTTTATTTTGTGTTTTTATCTGATTTTAATATGCCTGTAAATCTTGATGGCATTGTAAATGAGGGAAAACTCAATGGCCTTCGAAGATTTGAATGAATGAATATGCATTTCTACTGGAGGAATGCATCTTTCATCACCATGCCACGAGTCCCACTCCGTTTATGGTAGGGGTGAGAACAAAATAGCCTGAAGGTGAGAAGCAAAACACACACACACACACACACACACACACACACACACACACACACACACACACACACACACACACACACACACACACACACACACACACACACACACACACACACACACACACACACACACACACACACACACACACACACACACACAGAAGACAAGCTATTTACATAATTCTGTTCCAATGCTCTTTGTGACACACTTATAACACTATACATAAATATATGTATGCCTTTGGCAATGTATCTGTTAAAAGTCCAAATACCGTAACCCAATGGCCTACTACCTGTCTGCCCACCACTCTCCCTCTCTCACACACACAACCACACATGAGAACTATGCACACACAACCACACATGAGAACTATGCACACACAACCACACATGAGAACTATGCACACACAACCACACATGAGAGCTATGCACACACAACCACACATGAGAGCTATGCACACACAACCACACATGAGAACTATGCACACACAACCACACATGAGAGCTATGCACACACAACACAACCACACATGAGAGCTATGCACACACAACCACACATGAGAGCTATGCGCACACAACCACACATGAGAGCTATGCACACACAACCACACATGAGAGCTATGCACACACAACCACACATGAGAGCTATGCACAATTGCACACACAACCACACAAGAACAATCGAACACATGCACATTATGCACATCTACCGCACAGTGCGCGCACACACACTATACTCCACACTGCACACTACATACACTATATCCACAACCAATATCACTGCATTATGTTTTTGTATATTCATACAGTATTATATACTGTGCCATATCTTCAATGCTAAGTTTAACAAAATGTTTATGCTGCTACCTCTACTGCCTTAAAAGAAATATGAACCTTTGTACTGTCTTTTTCTAGTATGAGCTCTGCTACTTAGGAATCTGCGTTGCCTATATTACTACTGTACCTACTATGCTAATATGTCCTTACTACTATACACTCAAGACTATAGCACTCAAGTAGGCGGCTGGGTGGTGTAGCAGAGATTGCGCTCGTCACCAATGCAAGAGGCTCCGGTATCGAATCCCAGTCTCAGCATTGCCTTCGGCTTGGGCCGGCCGTCGTACTGGCTCATTTGGCAGAGTCAGCGGGTGGAAGTCGATGGGTGGGGATTGGACGTTGTGGACAGCGACCCCTACAGGTCGGTTGGGAGACGCCTGCACAGCAAAGACAGGAAGTGGCGAGGGTAGTGTGAGCCTCCCATGCGTTACACCTCGCCAATGAGTCCGCGCTGGCAGGCGAAAAGATGTGACAGGCTGCCTCCTCGTGTGCCGGAGGGAACACGTGATGCAAGGCTTCTATCCTCTCTACAACCGACCAGTGGGGGGCATAGTCAAGCAACGTTCAAGACAGGGGAGGGGAGAATTGGATACACGAAATTGGGATGGGAGAAAAATAGAAAATAAGGAGAAAAAAACTATAGCACTCAAGTTCAACACTGTTTGACGAACAATGTTACTGACCCTTAGCTGCCAGAGTTGTACCCTTCCTGCCAACTTGTCGTACAGAACTTGTAAGTCGTTTTGGATAAAAGCGTCAGCTAAATGACTAAATGGAAATGTAAAATGTAATTATTGAATTATTATATTTGTATTTGATTCTAAATAAGTGAAATTGCTGCTGTGTGGTTGAGGAACGGAGACATAAGAATCTCACTCTCTGCACCTGGATGGAGACATGATTGACGTTAACCCTTTTGTCGTGTGGCAGTGAAAGTGTTAACCTTCCGCATTGCCGCGGTGAAAGGGTTAACATTTCGGTAGTGTGGCAGTGAAAGGGTTAACTAGACCCCTGAGAAGGATACTCTTCCAGACTGCGGATATCCACCGCCACTATTTTGGGCTTGCTGCTCTTGGTCCTCTTGGCGGGCCCGCCCAGCGACAGCTCACACAGGTCAATCAAGTCCTCGGCGGAGATCCTGGGAGACACTTCTGCTTTCAGGTCAATCAACGCCAACGGGTCCCGAGACTGGAGGGGCGGAGATCAGATCAGATCAGAGAGTGTGTTCCGTAAAACTGCAGGTCTTCAGAGAAATACCTCAGGATGTCATATGAATACCATGAATTTAATGTCAGACAGTTAAGGGGGATACAAGACGGATCGGGAACCCAAAGTAATAATAATAAACTTTATTAAGTATTAAGTATCATAAAATGAGCATGCAATTGGCACAATTATAGACAGGCATACAATGAGCAGAGAATTTACATTAAAACCTCCCCAAAAAAATCAATAGATTTCTGTCATTAAAATCTATAAAAAAACGTTTTAAATACATTTCAACATGAAAAGTGCACTTTTGCCTTTCCATACTTATTGATTATGATAGATTTCTGGCATTAAAATCTATAAAAGACTTGCAATATTAGCAATGCATAAAGTGCAAACATAAAATGAGTATAAAATAGACAGAATAAGAGCAATGCAAGTGTATAGACAGAGTAAAGGTAGTGCAATAAAATTGCTGTAATTTACATACATTAGCATAAAGTAGACGGAGTAAAATAGTGCAACAGTGCAGTGCAATAAAGGCTAAGGTGAAGAGGTACATGTTTAGCTTACTTTTGAATATATTTTGTGATCTATCCTCCCTAATGTCCATAAGTAGGATATTCCATCGTGTAAAGTTCCATAGTGTGTAGATTAATTGAGGTTGTTATTGTCACATGGTGGTCATTTCTTGTGCTTAGAATGTGATGTATTTGGTTCTTGAACACAGGAGGCTGGATCGTGTGCTATGCAAATAGAATAAAGAAGAACTAATGTCAAATTGACCACATTCACATGGCAGCCATTTTGCTCTGATGTCACGCTCAGGTTGGGATTCCTTTGTGGTCAATAGGTTGAATATGGTCAATAAGAGGACAAGGGAACACATGGCACAATCTCAGACATTTCCGTTCATTGATATGCAGGTGAAATGGATGGAGAAATGTTAATTTAATTATATATGAATTTCAGCACTCATTGTGAAAGCTATTTACAGAGCAGGGAAAGGCCAGCTACACTGGGGGGGGGAGTGCGTATGCTCCGTCCTCCATGATTTTTTTTTTTTTTTAAAGCATCACGCTTTATTGGTCAGGAGCTCTATTGGTACACGGATTCAGATGTTAATGCTGAACAGCAGAGCAGCCTGGAAGATAAAGACAGTGGCTCAGGAGGTAGAGCGGTCATCTGGTGATAGTTCCCGGTTTGATGCCGACTCCTCCCGGCATGCGTGTTCAAGTGTCCTTGACCAATACACTGAAACCCTAACTGTTTGCTTTCTTGGTATATATATGTGCTTTAGCTGTTGCATTTTGACAGTCACGATCTGTATGTATCCATTGACTAAATTAGATTAATGTTAAAACACACACAAAGTGTCACCGTGAGACCCTCTTGACTGGATTTGCAAATAAATGTGTCTCCTAACCTATATTACCTCTGCCAAGGCTGCCAATTCATGACCCCAGGAGGAAGAACCTCATTTTAATTTGGTGATTCAAGACCTTTCCTCTAGTGCAATAGGGAGGTGTAGTGGTTACGTCATTGCTGTTTCCCGCACGGCCCACCCCTCTTGAAATCGCAATGTATTTCCAATGGACCCATTTTTAAATCGTCTCGTTTAAAACAAATAAAGCATGAACATTGGCATGGTGTACCTTTCTGTGTGTATTCATCCACAATATATAGCTCAACATGAAAAGGATCACAATTAATCGTAAAAGTAGCAAAATAACAATGTGTATGTTTTCGTTCACTGACAAACTACACTTTGGCACTGCTGACTGACGTCACCACAGCCTAGACTCCTGGCTTTAGTCACCTTGACCCAACACACACGAGTGCTCTGATGAACCACGTTACCATATTTGAATTTATAATTTAAATCGTATAACGTTAATTCGCTGCATATTATATCACTGTAAATACTAATGTAAATCATTGTTTCGTTGTACATAGTGTATATAGTTTATAACATTATTGTTTTTTACGCAACGTTAGTAGCCAAGTGTGACCGGTGTACTGTAAATGGTTCTGCGTTGTGTTTCAGTTATGCAAGGGACATCCAGGACTCTGCTTTGTTGAACACAGGTTTATTTCTTTCTCTCAGCCTGTACAATCAAGCAAACAAACACACAGGTTGAGTCAGCAACGGTGCTCTAAGGCCGTGCAACAGTGGCCTTCCTGTCTCGTCAACATGACAAGAGAGCGTGACGTTATATATACAGAAATAAACTATGTTTTTTTTTTATAATTCTTTTTTAATACAAGTTCACTGTCTTGGCTCATTTAAAATATTCCACAACACACGCAAGTGACATGGATTGCAAACCTTTCTACACTCACCGAAACATGATGGACTCTGTCTCTCATGCTGACCCTGACCGATCCGGTGACAAAAACTCCTCTACATGCCCTGATTTCAAATGGTTCTCTCCTCTTTATATACTTTTGTACGAGTACAAGTATGCTGCCAGGAAACTTATGGACATGACAGTAGACATTGCTAACGTCTAGTATGTTTAGCTAGGTAACGTTAGCTATGGGTAAAGTTAATGTTAACGTTCATTAGCTTAGTATCAGCGCAACTGGCTGTGTATTAGGCGACAGAACTGAACGACAGGTCAGGTAAGGACTGGTAAGTGTAGTTATTTTTTAACAACAAATTAATAACATTATAACTAACTTTATTTCAACCAAAAATGCTTAAACAATAATGTTAGTGATAGAAGGGAACTCATTTTGTGCAAAAATGGAAAGCTTGCCAATGTTCATGAGGCAGAATTATTACAATAGCCGATAACACATTTTCCCAATGATAAATCCCTATACGGGTGGACCTCGCGGGAAACTAAAGTGACGTCAGACTACACCTCCCAATTGACCTATCACAAACCCTCCCTATTTTCTTGATCCTCCTATCACAACTGCTGTGAAGCAACAATTGACAACAACAGTTGTGATTGGAGGATCAGGAAAAGAGGGCAGGGTTTGAGATAGATCATTGTACATTTCTTTGAGCTTACGCATCAGAGCATTGCCTATCAGGTATAGAGAACATCTGTTCCTTATCGCCAAAAGATCAAATTCTGAAATGACACAGGTTATTATAAAGATGACATATGGTCTCATAATGACACCCCTGCATACTCTGACTCGGGTTGCCTATATAATTTTTGGATGACTTAGTGGCTATAGCGGTTATTTATCCTAATCAACAATTACCACTGGATGGGTGTAAATCAGCTGTCAACAGAGCGGCAACACCTCATCATCTCCTGCTGTGCCTGGAGGTACAGTAGACCCTGCCATGTCTGAAGAGTCACAGCAGGTTGAGACTCCCGACAACATCTTCATTAACTAATGGCAGCTATGTACAGCTTCTGACAAATATCAGTAACTAGATCGTGGTGGATATGATAGCTCTGCGGAGGAAAGTTGATTTATTTTACACCTCTCTCGCGCTCTCTCTCTCTCTCTCTCTCTCTCTCTCTCTCTCTCTCTCTCTCTCTCTCTCTCTCTTTCTCTTTGTGTACGAATGCAACAGCTGCAAGTCGATGAACCACAGGGAGGAACTAGGAAGTGTGAGCTGAGAGAGACTGAGACAGAGTGAGACTGAGAGAGAAGCATGCCTGCTGTATCTTTCCGGAACAATCGACACACATGGAGCCGGGACCTACACACCCGGTACTGTGTGAGCATTTGAAGTAAAATAACACTGTTTCACTGCCATGGGAATCTGCTGTGCTTGGGCTTGCTGTCCTCATCTTCACCTTCCATTTGAATCTCCTGCCCTGAATCCAGTGCTGTGGGCCAACAGGAACCAGTGGACAAGCTACTAGGTTTGCTCCAGTAGGAATGGGGAGGAGTGAGCAGGGGGGGAAAGGGAGTTGACAGGCATTGATGTTGATGCTTACAACTGGTTTGGTCATATTAGTGGGTAATCTGGGGACTGAGACGTGAGATGAGTCAGAAGGTGTCGGTGAATTGACTGAATAGAATAAATATATTACAAAAAAATATATAGATACATTAAATCTATGTAATGTCCCCATATTTCACATTAGCATAAATGTATGTGTGTGTGGGTGTTTGCGTGTGTGTGTGTGTGTGTGTGTGTGTGTGTGTGTGTGTGTGCAGCTGGGTGAGTGTTTGTAGGTGTGTATGTTCATGCCTGTACGTTGGTGTATGTGCGTGTGTGTGTGCATTGCGCGTACTTCAAGGGATAATATGTCAGCATATTCTAAGATCATGGCCTCAATTATGCTATTGAGGATTAGAATCCCTATACTGTAGCTGAACGGCCTTGGTAATTAGAAGAAAAAAAACCGTTGATCAAATATTTCTGAATCGATGTCGTTGGCAGTTAAATGTTCCAAAGCGTCTAGTCTGACGGTGTTCTAAAAAGGACCCTGTTGAAGTGCATACTGCAGCTCGGTTTCAGTGTGCAGTCGTGGGGAAAATTAAATGTACTTAAATAATCATTAGTGGCTACTCTAGTCAGATAGGAAGGACGGTCTAGAAAAGATGGCACACAAAATGAACTTAGCAATGGACCCATATCAAGCCCCGCCCTCTTTTTTTGATCCACCAATCACAACTGTTGCTTCCCACAGAGGATCAAGAAAAGAGGGCGGGGCTCGGGATAAATTCTAGCGACCCTACAAGAGGAGAATGAAATGGTGGCTGTGATTTACATTTGCAATCCGACTCCTGACATTTCAAGCCAGCCTGGATTTTAAAGTAATTTCACACCAAGTTACTGCCATTATACCCCCACTATTATACCCCCACTATTCTCGATGGCAAAACAGAAAAGGGGAGGGGCTTGGGTCTGGACTGAAGCGCGACCACATCTCTCCAAGCGGAACTTCAGACGCAAGGCTATGGATGACCGGGAAAGGCATTATAAATTAATATCTTAGGACCACGGTGATATTCTTCATCTGAAAAAGGAGAAGTTTTACTTCTTCAACTTTTTGACCTACAGCAAAGTCAGTGTTGAAAAATACACATCTCTGCAGGACTCAAACACAAATCAAGCATGGAGACCTTTCACGGTCACCAGATGTGAAGCTTGAATGACGTGGGATTGGACAGAAAGCATAGGAGGGAGAGAGGATTGGTGTGAGGAGGGAAGAAAGACAGAAAGAAGGACAGAAAGAAAGACAGAAAGAAAGACAGAAAGAAAGACAGAAGACAGAAAGACAGAAATAAAGACTGAAAGAAAGACAGAAAGATAGAAGATATAAAGACAGAAACAAAGACAGAAAGTACACATCTCTGCAGGACTCAAACACAAATCAAGCATGGAGACCTTTCACGGTCACCAGATGTGAAGCTTGAACAACGTGGGATTGGACTGAAAGCATAGGAGGGAGAGAGGATTGGTGTGAGGAGGGAATAAAGACAGACAGACAGACAGACAGACAGACAGACAGACAGACAGACAGACAGACAGACAGACAGACAGACAGACAGACAGACAGACAGACAGACAGACAGACAGACAGACAGACAGACAGACAGACAGACAGACAGACAGACAGACAGACAGACAGACAGACAGACAGACAGACAGACAGACAGACAGACAGACAGACAGACAGACAGACAGACAGACAGACAGACAGACAGACAGACAGACAGACAGACAGACAGACAGACAGACAGACAGACAGACAGACAGACAGACAGACAGACAGACAGACAGACAGACAGACAGACAGACAGACAGACAGACAGACAGACAGACAGACAGACAGACAGACAGACAGACAGACAGACAGACAGACAGACAGACAGACAGACAGACAGACAGACAGACAGACAGACAGACAGACAGACAGACAGACAGACAGACAGACAGACAGACAGACAGACAGACAGACAGACAGACAGACAGACAGACAGACAGACAGACAGACAGACAGACAGACAGACAGACAGACAGACAGACAGACAGACAGACAGACAGACAGACAGACAGACAGACAGACAGACAGACAGACAGACAGACAGACAGACAGACAGACAGACAGACAGACAGACAGACAGACAGACAGACAGACAGACAGACAGACAGACAGACAGACAGACAGACAGACAGACAGACAGACAGACAGACAGACAGACAGACAGACAGACAGACAGACAGACAGACAGACAGACAGACAGACAGACAGACAGACAGACAGACAGACAGACAGACAGACAGACAGACAGACAGACAGACAGACAGACAGACAGACAGACAGACAGACAGACAGACAGACAGACAGACAGACAGACAGACAGACAGACAGACAGACAGACAGACAGACAGACAGACAGACAGACAGACAGACAGACAGACAGACAGACAGACAGACAGACAGACAGACAGACAGACAGACAGACAGACAGACAGACAGACAGACAGACAGACAGACAGACAGACAGACAGACAGACAGACAGACAGACAGACAGACAGACAGACAGACAGACAGACAGACAGACAGACAGACAGACAGACAGACAGACAGACAGACAGACAGACAGACAGACAGACAGACAGACAGACAGACAGACAGACAGACAGACAGACAGACAGACAGACAGACAGACAGACAGACAGACAGACAGACAGACAGACAGACAGACAGACAGACAGACAGACAGACAGACAGACAGACAGACAGACAGACAGACAGACAGACAGACAGACAGACAGACAGACAGACAGACAGACAGACAGACAGACAGACAGACAGACAGACAGACAGACAGACAGACAGACAGACAGACAGACAGACAGACAGACAGACAGACAGACAGACAGACAGACAGACAGACAGACAGACAGACAGACAGACAGACAGACAGACAGACAGACAGACAGACAGACAGACAGACAGACAGACAGACAGACAGACAGACAGACAGACAGACAGACAGACAGACAGACAGACAGACAGACAGACAGACAGACAGACAGACAGACAGACAGACAGACAGACAGACAGACAGACAGACAGACAGACAGACAGACAGACAGACAGACAGACAGACAGACAGACAGACAGACAGACAGAAAGAAAGAAAGAAAGAAAGAAAGAAAGAAAGAAAGAAAGAAAGAAAGAAAGAAAGAAAGAGGGAGTGGTATAGTGGCGGTTGTGGTTGTGAGATGGGGGAAGGAGGTGGAGAAGGAAACCGATAAAATGATTGATATTGGTATATGGATCAGGCGGCCAGATGAGTTGGCACAGATCACACATTTTACAGGGCTGTTGCTCATCAATCAAAAGCACAGGGCGCCAAGAGGACACCAAGAGATTGTGGCTTTATGCTTACACTTGTCCTCTCAGTGGGATCTGTGTCCTCCGGTCCTCTGGCCCATGCCAAGACAGTTTCCGGACAGTCCCACGTGCGGTGCGACAGTGGGTTGTGCTGCATACGGTGCCGCTCTGCGTTCCATCAATCACAGTCAATGACGGCTCCCGCATCGGCTGGGGCGTAGGTGTGTTGAGCGACTTTGCAACAGAAGGTGAACGGTGTGCCATAATCTCTGTGTGGTTTTGAACGGTGGTGAATGAGAGACAAAAAATTACCACCATCGGTAGCACTTTAAATGACGGCGCTGAGAGAAGAGGCAACGTCCGGTAATGACAGGGTATCGCTAATGTAATGACAGAGTGACTTCACATTACGCACGGAGACGGAAATGACTAAGCAATGCCTGGTAAAATATCTGCAAACAGGTCCAGAACGACAAGGAGCCTAATCGGCAGGTTCCAACAGGATCCAGGTGGATGGAAGCATGAGGGCAATTAACTACCATGACATGACAAGGGAATGCATTGCTTTAGAATACGGTGCCTAAATGCAGCAGGTAACGGTTAGCTACCATTAAACAACTTGTATAGGTCTGATAAGTGAATACCGTAATTCCTCTAATAGTAACCGGTATTCAATTAAAAACCGGGTCTCTATTAATGACCGGGTGCGCTGTTGAGCTAAGCAATTATAAGCCGGCCTCCTAATACAAGCCGGGTTTAATGTATACGTTTTTTTTATTTTATTATTTGCAGCTGAACTTGACTGTTATTAACCTAACTGTATATAGGCCTATATACAGGTATTTGAATGGGCAATAAATAGGATGGACCACAGTATTGTGGTAGTCTACCTCAGTTGAAGTTAAAGTTAAATTGACACTGTTGCACTGTGTTGATGTTTTTATGGTATTTACCATAGGCAATATATTTTGTTATTGTTGTTATATGCTGGCCTGGCTGTGCAGTAAATACCATATAATGGTATGGTGTTAATGTTTACCAAGAGAGTAAGCCTACCTCAGAATTGTATAAAACGTAAGTCAGTGAATAATTCCCCATCTCAATAGGGTAGTTACTGGGCAGCTACTGGGAGATTGTCCCCAAGCACCAACCATGTACCTACCATACAGGGTGCCACCGATCTGAGGTTATCTACAGCACTGGATGATTCCCCGGGTAGGTACCGGGAACTTGTCCCAGGCAGGGACTGTGCAGGTACCAGTAGCTATTAAGTACATTCTGAGGAATGTTGGTGTAAAAGTAGTTCTGATGACCTCCACTGTGATATTCACGGTTACGGTTATTTTACATTCATATAAAATGCATGTGTGTATGTGTGCATGGGGGGGGGGGGGGCGTGCGCAGGTGGGTGAGTGTTTGTAGTCGTGTATGCTCATGCCTGTATGTTGGTGTGAGTGTGAGTGTGAGTGTGTGTGTGTGTGTGTGTGCGCGCGTGTGTGTGTGCACACTTCTAGGGATAATATGTCAGCATATTCTTAGATCATGGCCTCAATTATGCTATTGAAGAATAGAATCGCTGTACTGTAGCTGAATGCCCTTGAGGCTACTGCCACCTCCTACAGCAAGCGTCTCCTGCCCACCGTGGTTTAACATGCATAATAATGTCCAATATCCTGTATTGCAGGCGGTTGAATAATACATGATTTTCTGTGTGTGTGTAGACACGCTAGAGTTTGATATTTCAAAATTATAATAATACCAGAAAGCTATTGGTCATTTAGGCCTCATCCCAAAGCTATTTATCCTGCCGGTCAAGGTTCCCTGTCATCATGAATCACTGGATTTCACAGATCAATATGTAAATTGACTTTTTATTATCCTCCTAAGGTGCCATTGAAATGGGTGTGAGCAACCGCACGCATGCACCCACGCACGCACACGTGCACAGGAGAGGATCTGTGCGTTGCTTATCAGTGGTACCAGTTTGGCCCCATCACCGTCAGCCCCGCCATGCGAGCCGAGCGTGAGCATCATTAAGTCAATCTCGGCTGCCACACGCTGCTCATGGCATTTAAGCCACATAGCAACAACCCCTGAGGCTGGGCTGCATATCTGGAATTTATCTCAGTTTTGTGTGCGTGTGTGTGTGTGTGTGTGTGTGTGTGTGTGTGTGTGTGTGTGTGTGTGTGTGTGTGTGTGTGTGTGTGTGTGTGTGTGTGTATTTAGAGAAGCAGACACAGAGAGAGAGGAGAGAGAGAGAGAGAGAGAGAGAGAGAGAGAGAGAGAGAGAGAGAGAGAGAGAGAGAGAGAGAGAGAGAGAGAGAGAGAGGTGTGTAGATGTGTAATATATCCGAGGACATGGGGTTTAATTTGTATTATTTATAATAAACACTTCCCAGGGATATTAGTTCCCCCGTCATTAGGGTCCGACCCTCTTCTTGTGCTATTAGGCTCCTTTGTGTGTCTGTTATTAAGCGCAGGTTGATTTACGAGTTAACAGCATTTTGTTGATTTGTAGGTCTCGACCTTTGGCACCAGAGGCTGGTTGAACAGCCGACACCACAGACACCGCAGACACCACCGCACTACCGAAACACAGCGGCTCCTTCCTTAACAGGCGACCCGTCAGTAAATTATCCTTTAATAATGTGTACAGAGGAGATTAGTGGCTGTGTGGACGATACTCGGTTGGCATGACAACCGCCTTGACCATGCCCCCCCCCCCCCCTGCACACCTCAGGGGCCTAATACCTGTGTATTTTCTTGTCGAACACAAAGTGAGTAATCCTTTAAAAGCATTCCTTCAAGGCAGACAGCTTGGCCTATAAGGTTACTGTTTTCCCGCATGTTTGTTGTCTGTTTAGTGGCATGTTGAGAACCCTTCCACCTGAGCCCTGCGAGGCTCAAAGCTGCGCACGCTTCAATGATCACAAGGCTGAGTGCGTTAAATCCACGTGACCGCCGTGCCCGCGAGGGAAGACGCATTTTATTTCTTTGTAAATAGCAACTTGTTTCTCTTTTCTACCTTCTCTCTCTCTGCATCCCCCTCTCTCTGTGATCTCTCTGCCCTTCCAATGCAAATCATTCTCCAAGTGTGGTGTATTCTATTCTATCCAATTCTACGTTGTGAGGGTATGTTACTATGTCCACACTTGGAGCAGAAATCCCCCCCCCGTTAATGCGTCTCCAGAAACTGTATTCATAGAAACATCTTATGTATAAACAACTTGCCACGCGGTCACGTTAGCGTGAATGTTATGGCGGCACGTTCAATCTACGCCGCTGGAAGAAGAGGTAACGTCTGGTAATGAGCGGGTATCGCTGATGCCGAGGCGGAGTAACGCTAATAGCGGCGATGGAATTTGCAGCTGTCGGCGACCGCTGTGTTAATGTGGTGGTTATTCACAGCGATCGTCTTGAGTTTAATAGTGTTGTTATGGCATCGTCTCCCAGGAGATACAGTCTAGTTTCTTTATGAATAACAGCATCTACACAGTTCCTACTCGGGACACTAGAACAGCTTGTCAAACTAATGCAGGATGTCCCACATGTCCTCGTTTGGTTCCCAAATCGGTCCAGAAGAAATGTGCTCACACACGCAACACACGCAACACACACACACAAACACACACAATAAAAAGCCTCAATAAGAGGAAGAATCCCTCCAGATTTTCCTCCTAAATCCGGTTCCAAATGTGACCACACAGCAGTACACCATGTTCCCCTAAAGTGGATTAGTTTTCTCTGTCAGGGAGGAAAAGCCCCCTTTTAATGAAAATTCCTTTCTATTTTTGCTGAGAAGAAAGAATGTAAGTCTGAGTCGGAGTCTCTGGGTTCAGACATAAACACTCAGTTTCCCTGGTGTGATGAAAACCCGGGTTCCACTTGATAAAATCAAATGTTCACGATTGACTAAGCAACTCGGAGCTGCGTCGGGAGGTTCGCAGATTCAAAATGCCTGGAGACAAGATTACATTACCGAGGTCACGCTTTCTTGCAAAAACGGGTGTTAAAGAGATACCCCCGTTCGGTTTCAGAAACCCATCACACCTATCACAGAAACCTACAAACTGGGAGTCCTCCTGACAGTGGCTCAGGAGGTAGAGCGGTCATCTGGTAATCGAAAGGGTTCACCTTGCATGGTCACGGTTTTTGTGTGTGAGTCAGTGAATTTACCAGTCCATTTACCATTTAGAAGTAGATACTAGCGTTTACTAGATACTAGCGTTTACTACAGTAGATACTAGCGTTTACAAGCAATTTACATATCCCATGTTATGTCCTTCTAATTATGTTGTTAAATAGTTAAGACGCGGTACGGAAGATGCTACTGTAGATCAGAGGTTTTCAAAGCGGCCATTTTGCTCTCATGTAATGCTTAGGGTGGGGTTCCTTTCCACCCTGTTCCCACATAAGAGCAAAATGGCCACTGCGGGAATTTGGTCAATTGTCTAATCTAATAGGACTAAAATGTCTCCTGCTTTTAGACCACTAGCCTACAGTGTCTTATTCAAGATGTCCAAGATTCCAGTGGACTTGAGATGGCTTTGACTTCATACGACGATTTCTGTGGTGTAATTTGGGGACCCATTTTAATCTTCCCCAAGACCCACCGGTACAGTAGGTCCTGGCCCACACTTTGAGAAACCTGCTGGTGGCCGATTTCTGTTGCTTTGCATACAGTGGCACATGTTCTGATCTCAGTAAATACGGCATCTACTGCATCAACACCACACTTCTTTGCTAGGTCAGTGATGTCCCAACTAAGACAATCGCTCATTCATTTTCCCTATCCGCAATAACACCCTGTGTAACATGTTCAGCAAAGGCTAATAGTAGCGTTGATCTCTTGATGTTACTTTTACCACAATAGCACTTAGGGCGTATCTAGTGGTAACTTGTTAACAAGGCTCTGACCGTGGTGTTGTGTGAGCCTGAATTTAAACACTCACCATATCTACCATAGTAATGAGCAAAAAAATAAGAAAATGTCAATATTCTAGCCCTCCTTAGAGATTAGTTATTGCTCTGTAACTTATACATGTGTGTGTGTGTGTGTGTGTGTGTGTGTGTGTGTGTGTGTGTGTGTGTGTGTGTGTGTGTGTGTGTGTGTGTGTGCATGCGCTCGAAGCTAGGAATCTCAGTGATGAAACTTTAACATTCCATCTCCTGTCTGTATATTTTCTGAGATGGAGGGAAAAACAACATTGGCACAATAGCTGAACATAATGCAAAAAATCTCGTAAGAGCTAGATTTGAACAACAAATTCCAGATTTGACCATGTAAGGTCAGGGGGGAAAAAAGGTACCCCAAAATAATTTACATAACTAAGTCAAAATATCCTAATAGATTAGTTACTCTGGTAAAGTCAAGGTGGGAATCCCTGCTCTGACCGTGGTGTTGTGTGAGCCTGAACACTCACCATAATTACCATATCTATAAGGAGCAAAAATACAATAATAAATATTAATATCAAGGTCAATATTCTAGGCCTCCTTAGAGATGAGTTATTGCTCTGTAACTTATACACGGGTGCGTGGGTGTGCGTAGCTAGGCATTCCGCTGATGAAACTTTGACATTCCATCGTTTTGCCGTCTCCCGCCTGTATATTTTCTGAGATGGAGGGTGGCGAGGATGGATGAGGACAGGGATCAATGCTGCCACCCGTACACATGAGGCACAGCTCAGCCCGCTGAATGAGGAAGATTACAGCAATCACTTGGGTACACAGCAGATAGGGCCGACAGAGTCTGTTTGCGAGGGATCCGGGGCGCGGCGGCACTCGAGTGTGAAAGGCAAACAATGACCGGAGCGCCGGGAAAACAACAAATCAAACAAAAGACAAAAAGTCACATCGATGAAGGCACCTCAAAACACCTGACCCCCGATTTTCTGCCGAGGCCTTTCCAAATGGGATACGTTTAAACGCGCAATAAGTCGATCATTTCCCTTCCTCTGGGGATTTGGGAAGCCCGAGCGGTACTGTACGCGCAAGCAAGCACAATATTGTGTCTCGTGTCCGATTCTCGTCGGAGTATGAAGAGAGACTGATTGAGCGGGTCTCTTTGAGTCCCTTCTGTAAGTGATGATGAGCGCGCCGGACTGGTACTGGGTATTGTGCACTGTCGTTGTACGTGTACGGATAAATGAGAGAGTGACTGTGTGCGTGTGTGTGTGTACCTCGTTTATGTGAAAACATTTACAATTTCAAGACTCCACACTCACTAAGTCAGGACACGCTACGAAATGAGGACATTTTTGACATCCTGATTTAGTTTGATGAACTATTGTAGTTTGATGGTTAAGCTTAGGGTTAAGGTTAGTTACAGAATGCAAGTCTATGTAATGTCCCCATATTTCACATAAACAAGTACATATATACAGTGTGTGTGTGTGTGTGTGTGTAGGTGTGTGTGTGTGTAGGTGTGTGTGTGTGGTGTGTGTGGTGTGTGTGTGTGTGTGTGTGTGTGTGTGTGTGTGTGTGTGTGTGTGTGTGTGTGTGTGTGTGTGTGTGTCAGTAGCCTAGGCATGTTTATGGAGTCAGGGTGGAGGCCTCCGGTGTCCATGCTATTAAGCTAAAGATTTATTTGCCTCTGGCCAAACATAAATATTAACAACCACGCCTGATGGATGGTAACAGTCTGAGGCTAAATAGGGAAAAACACGTTGGCACGATGGCTGAAAAAAAGCTAAAAAACTTGTAAGAGCTCGATTTTAACTCATCATTTCAGATCTGACCATCTAAAGGTAAAAAAAGTACCCAAAAATCCTTTAAAAATGATCGCAATAGTTTTGACTCAGGTAAAAGTAAAAATCATCCAAATAATAGTTTTACTCAAGTTGTAATTGATGTTAAATTGACTAAAGCATCAAAGGTCCAGCTGTCACATATAAATATACTGTACTGTAGTGAAGTAGAACATTTTGTTTAGAAATGTACTGGAAAAAACGTATAAAGTCCCTTATATTTAAAATACTCAAGTGAAATAAGAGTTCAAATTATGACCTGCAGTCGGGGCGCCCGTGTTGCATGTCCTCCCCCATCTCTTCACCTGATCTCTGACTGTCCCAAAGCACAAAATGCCCTAAAAAAAATCTTATGGTCTTAAAAATATATATTACCTGCAGTCAAGACACAAATCAAATATAGGTTGCACACGTTGACACATCACGTGTTTGGATACCTGTTAAGATAAAAAAGCTCACCTATCAGTATTCTATGTGGGAGGTATAAAGAAAAAAACAACATACATATTGATGTAAATATTCAACAGGCGTTGCACATGTTAGGTGGTACGTTTTACTCCACCTGAATATCATGAATATCATTTCACAGGAGACTAGCTGGCTCTATATCGTCGGCTGATATATCGCATGGGTTTCATGGGGAGCAGAGAACACACACACACACACACACACACACACACACACACACACACACACACACGCACACGCACACGCACACACACGCACACGCACACACACGCTCGCAGTAGCACACGGCGGCTTCTGTGTTAAATCATGTTGAAGCCTTGAACCGCCTGAGCATGTTGAGTGAGGGAGCTCATGACCTACATTCAGCGGGTTGCCAGGCAGGGACAATGTCCTCCATCACGGACGTACTCATCACGTGGACCAGGGGTTTAGATTTCGTGACGCCAAGAAGTGGATTTTCCTTTTCGAAAGTCGTCATGTTAAATGGCGATTTCTGTTTGAATTATTTTATTTTATTAGATTAGATTAGATGAACTGGACTTGAAGAAGTCTTTATTCGTAGCACACATGCAGGATGGGCGACACATACTGTAGGAACACACATGCATTTTTTGGGGGATCGC
Source organism: Notolepis coatsorum (assembly GCF_963971535.1). Classification (NCBI taxonomy): domain Eukaryota; kingdom Metazoa; phylum Chordata; class Actinopteri; order Aulopiformes; family Paralepididae; genus Notolepis; species Notolepis coatsorum. The sequence continues at coordinate 29,962,935 of NC_140171.1, forward strand.
AGATGAAATTTCTTCTCTGCGTTTGACCCATCCTGTTGTCCTTCCCCCCCCAAGGGCAGCCGGGAGCAGACGTGGGCTGCGGCTGCTCCTGTCAGGGACGTGACAGCATTAGTGATCTGTTCTGCATGTTTTCCCATTGGGTTTATCTTTTTTTCTGGAGGGGAAACCCTTGCGAGCACGGGGAGAACATGCAAACTCCACACAGAAAGGCGCGGGAACCCGGCAACCTGGTCCCCAAGCGGGAATCGAACCCAGGACTTTCTTGTTTTTTTTTTCTTTTTCTTTTCTTTCTATAATTTTCTCCCATCACCCAATTTTTTGTCATCACGCGCATTGCCCTACTGTCAGTTTGAGGAGGCTTATGGGGCTAATAGACTGGAGCTAACTCTAGTAATACTCCTACTTTCAGAGGCTTTGTGAATAATGAGCCACACGAATGTCACATCTGAGAGTTTGCTTTTGTAATGAGGGTTTGGTTTCAACTCGACAAAAAAAGTAAACCAGCATTCTAAATGCACCACATTTGATTTCCTGTCACTTGTTGATTAGCAAACACTGCAACAGGAAATCAACTGCAGTCCATGCTGTTCCCTAGCAACGCAATTCCACTGAAACCATCTATATGATAACATGTAATCACAAGCTCAGATGTGGCAATATGTGAAAGCAAAGTTTCACATGTGATACCGTGAAAATTCCTCCTGCTAGGACAGTCAGTTACACCTGCTAGGACAGTCAGTTACACCTGCTAGGACAGTCAGTTACACCTGTCAGGACAGTCAGTTACACCTGCTAGGACAGTCAGTTACACCTGCTAGGACAGTCAGTTACACCTGCTAGGACAGTCAGTTACACCTGCTAGGACAGTCAGTTACACCTGTTAGGACAGTCAGTTACACCTGCTAGGACAGTCAGTTACACCTGTTAGGACAGTCGGTTACACCTGTTAGGACAGTCAGTTACACCTGCTAGGACAGTCAGTTACACCTGTTAGGACAGTCAGTTACACCTGTTAGGACAGTCAGTTACACCTGTTAGGACAGTCGGTTACACCTGTTAGGACAGTCAGTTACACCTGCTAGGACAGTCGGTTACACCTGCTAGGACAGTCGGTTACACCTGTTAGGACAGTCAGTTACACCTGTTAGGACAGTCAGTTACACCTGTCAGGACAGTCAGTTACACCTGTTAGGACAGTCAGTTAGACCTGTTAGGACAGTCAGTTACACCTGTTAGGACAGTCAGTTACACCTGTTAGGACAGTCAGTTACACCTGCTAGGACAGTCAGTTACACCTGTTAGGACAGTCAGTTACACCTGCTAGGACAGTCAGTTACACCTGTTAGGACAGTCAGTTACACCTGCTAGGACAGTCAGTTACACCTGTTAGGACAGTCAGTTACACCTGCTAGGACAGTCAGTTACACCTGCTAGGACAGTCAATTACACCTGTTAGGACAGTCAGTTACACCTGTTAGGACAGTCAGTTACACCTGCTAGGACAGTCAGTTACACCTGCTAGGACAGTCAGTTACACCTGTTAGGACAGTCAGTTACACCTGTTAGGACAGTCAGTTACACCTGTTAGGACAGTCGGTTACACCTGTTAGGACAGTCAGTTACACCTGCTAGGACAGTCAGTTACACCTGTTAGGACAGTCAGTTACACCTGCTAGGACAGTCGGTTACACCTGTTAGGACAGTCAGTTACACCTGCTAGGACAGTCAGTTACACCTGTTAGGACAGTCAGTTACACCTGCTAGGACAGTCAGTTACACCTGTTAGGACAGTCAGTTACACCTGTTAGGACAGTCAGTTACACCTGTTAGGACAGTCAGTTACACCTGTTAGGACAGTCAGTTACACCTGCTAGGACAGTCAGTTACACCTGTTAGGACAGTCAGTTACACCTGTTAGGACAGTCGGTTACACCTGTTAGGACAGTCAGTTACACCTGCTAGGACAGTCAGTTACACCTGTTAGGACAGTCAGTTACACCTGCTAGGACAGTCGGTTACACCTGTTAGGACAGTCAGTTACACCTGCTAGGACAGTCAGTTACACCTGCTAGGACAGTCGGTTACACCTGCTAGGACAGTCAGTTACACCTGCTAGGACAGTCAGTTACACCTGTCAGGACAGTCAGTTACACCTGTTAGGACAGTCAGTTACACCTGTTAGGACAGTCAGTTACACCTGTTAGGACAGTCAGTTACACCTGCTAGGACAGTCAGTTACACCTGTTAGGACAGTCAGTTACACCTGTTAGGACAGTCAGTTACACCTGTTAGGACAGTCAGTTACACCTGTCAGGACAGTCAGTTACACCTGCTAGGACAGTCAATTACACCTGTTAGGACAGTCAGTTACACCTGCTAGGACAGTCAGTTACACCTGTTAGGACAGTCAGTTACACCTGTCAGGACAGTCAGTTACACCTGCTAGGACAGTCGGTTACACCTGTTAGGACAGTCAGTTACACCTGTCAGGACAGTCAGTTACACCTGCTAGGACAGTCGGTTACACCTGTCAGGACAGTCAGTTACACCTGTTAGGACAGTCAGTTACACCTGTTAGGACAGTCAGTTACACCTGTTAGGACAGTCAGTTACACCTGTCAGGACAGTCAGTTACACCTGTTAGGACAGTCAGTTACACCTGTTAGGACAGTCAGTTACACCTGCTAGGACAGTCAGTTACACCTGTCAGGACAGTCAGTTACACCTGTCAGGACAGTCAGTTACACCTGTTAGGACAGTCAGTTCCACCTGTTAGGACAGTCAGTTACACCTGTCAGGACAGTCAGTTACACCTGTCAGGACAGTCAGTTACACCTGTTAGGACAGTCAGTTACACCTGTTAGGACAGTCAGTTACACCTGTTAGGACAGTCAGTTACACCTGTCAGGACAGTCAGTTACACCTGCTAGGACAGTCGGTTACACCTGTTAGGACAGTCAGTTACACCTGCTAGGACAGTCAGTTACACCTGTCAGGACAGTCAGTTACACCTGTTAGGACAGTCAGTTACACCTGTTAGGACAGTCAGTTACACCTGTTAGGACAGTCGGTTACACCTGTTAGGACAGTCAGTTACACCTGCTAGGACAGTCAGTTACACCTGTCAGGACAGTCAGTTACACCTGTTAGGACAGTCAGTTACACCTGCTAGGACAGTCAGTTACACCTGTTAGGACAGTCAGTTACACCTGTCAGGACAGTCAGTTACACCTGTTAGGACAGTCAGTTACACCTGTTAGGACAGTCAATTACACCTGTTAGGACAGTCAGTTACACCTGCTAGGACAGTCAGTTACACCTGTTAGGACAGTCAGTTACACCTGTTAGGACAGTCAGTTACACCTGTTAGGACAGTCAGTTACACCTGCTAGGACAGTCAGTTACACCTGTTAGGACAGTCAGTTACACCTGCTAGGACAGTCAGTTACACCCGTCAGGACAGTCGATTAGACCTGCTAGGACAGTCAGTTACACCTGTTAGGACAGTCAGTTACACCTGCTAGGACAGTCAGTTACACCTGTTAGGACAGTCAGTTACACCTGTCAGGACAGTCAGTTACACCTGTCAGGACAGTCAGTTACACCTGTCAGGACAGTCAGTTACACCTGCTAGGACAGTCAGTTACACCTGTCAGGACAGTCAGTTACACCTGCTAGGACAGTCAGTTACACCTGCTAGGACAGTCAGTTACACCTGTCAGGACAGTCAGTTACACCTGTCAGGACAGTCAGTTACACCTGTTAGGACAGTCAGTTCCACCTGTTAGGACAGTCAGTTACACCTGTCAGGACAGTCAGTTACACCTGTCAGGACAGTCAGTTACACCTGTTAGGACAGTCAGTTACACCTGTTAGGACAGTCAGTTACACCTGTTAGGACAGTCAGTTACACCTGTCAGGACAGTCAGTTACACCTGCTAGGACAGTCGGTTACACCTGTTAGGACAGTCAGTTACACCTGCTAGGACAGTCAGTTACACCTGTCAGGACAGTCAGTTACACCTGTTAGGACAGTCAGTTACACCTGTCAGGACAGTCAGTTACACCTGTTAGGACAGTCAGTTACACCTGCTAGGACAGTCAGTTACACCTGCTAGGACAGTCAGTTACACCTGTCAGGACAGTCAGTTACACCTGTTAGGACAGTCAGTTACACCTGCTAGGACAGTCAGTTACACCTGTTAGGACAGTCAGTTACACCTGTCAGGACAGTCAGTTACACCTGTTAGGACAGTCAATTACACCTGTTAGGACAGTCAGTTACACCTGCTAGGACAGTCAGTTACACCTGTTAGGACAGTCAGTTACACCTGTTAGGACAGTCAGTTACACCTGTTAGGACAGTCAGTTACACCTGCTAGGACAGTCAGTTACACCTGTTAGGACAGTCAGTTACACCTGCTAGGACAGTCAGTTACACCTGTCAGGACAGTCGATTAGACCTGCTAGGACAGTCAGTTACACCTGTTAGGACAGTCAGTTACACCTGCTAGGACAGTCAGTTACACCTGTTAGGACAGTCAGTTACACCTGTCAGGACAGTCAGTTACACCTGTCAGGACAGTCAGTTACACCTGTCAGGACAGTCAGTTACACCTGCTAGGACAGTCAGTTACACCTGTCAGGACAGTCAGTTACACCTGCTAGGACAGTCAGTTACACCTGCTAGGACAGTCAGTTACACCTGTCAGGACAGTCAGTTACACCTGTCAGGACAGTCAGTTACACCTGTTAGGACAGTCAGTTACACCTGTTAGGACAGTCAGTTACACCTGTCAGGACAGTCAGTTACACCTGTCAGGACAGTCAGTTACACCTGCTAGGACAGTCAGTTACACCTGTCAGGACAGTCAGTTACACCTGCTAGGACAGTCAGTTACACCTGCTAGGACAGTCAGTTACACCTGTTAGGACAGTCAGTTACACCTGCTAGGACAGTCAGTTACACCTGCTAGGACAGTCGGTTACACCTGCTAGGACAGTCGGTTACACCTGTTAGGACAGTCGGTTACACCCGCTTGTCATGGTTTTTGCCTTATTTCACCTCTCTGTGAGGGATAGCTGTCAATCCCTGTTCCCTGTGGTTAATTGCCTCATGGGTCGGCAGGTGTGTGGGCTTGATTGCACCTGATGCAGTGCAGCTGTGCCTATGGCCATGTGGAGTCTATTTAAGTTTGGAGATCGCAGTGTCAACTGCTTTTTCATTTTCCTTGTGCTGGCTATACTTTTGGTCGGGCTTCTTATATTTAAGTGTAGTGCTGCCCTATTCAGCATTTAGCCTTCTTTTGTAGCTATACTCGTTTTCGTCTACTGGCTTAGTTTACACTTTATTTTATAAAGGCTAAGTCCTTTATGGTAGTGTTTTCTTTTGTTCTTTTGGAACTGCCCTTTGCACATAAACTCCCTTGGTGGAGGTTTATTGTTTTATGTTTGCAATATAAACTCTGTTTTTCAGGAGTTGCCTTTGTGGCTTATTTATTTTCTCTACAATACATCTTTAATGAGTGTCGTCCTGTTTTTTTTGGACATTACTTATTTTCTTGAATACTCACTTTGAGGCTTCCACCTGTAAAGGTTGTTTTGTGTTGTTTATTTTTCCCCCTTCTCCTAAAACGTCTGCGTAAGCAGTTAGTGGTTATCCGTTTTACGTATAACTTTAAGAATCCCTATTATCTGCTCATGACCCACACACACACCCACAGCCCTCACACTGCTAGGACAGTCGGTTACACCTGCTAGGACAGTCAATTCCCAATAGTGGGAGTAAGGGGTGGACAGATAAATCATGATAAATTGGTATCAACCCCTCAAATAACCGGTTGGGGAAAATAGGTTTGAGAGAGAGAAAAAGTGTGTATGTGTGTGTGTGTACACTGTATATTTATAGACCTGTGAGGACCAACTCTTAACAGCCAACCTTTTTTGTGAGGGCAATTTGAGTTGTGATGACATGGTAAGAGGTTATGGTAGGGGAGGAGTTAGGAAATACATTTAGTACCGACGCGCGCGCGCGTGCGTGTGTGTGTGGTGAAGAGTACCCACCAGGTCTGTCTTGGGCATGTCCTGGTAATCAGATGAATGATATGTGTGTGTCTTCCCGAAGCCGTTGTTGTCAGTAGCGGCCTTGGGGGGCTGGGCATGCTGTCGGTACGTAGCGCTCTTGGGAGTCCAGCAGAACAGGTTGATGGATTCACGGACACAACGCTCAATGTCAATCTCTGTGAAACAGGGGAATGAAGAGAAGAGGGCGTGGAGATATTATTTGTAGGCCTGTCAGTATTAACTCAATGGACGCCCACACAGTTGAGCATCGTTTGTACTTACCACACCAAGCTCTAAGAGATAGGAATAAGTGGCGGTGTTTGCAGGGCTATAACTATATTCTATATTATAGCTATGGATACAATACCCATTGACATCGACTATCTATCGTTCAATATGTGTTAAAGAAATAGTTTTTTCATCCATACATTCCCGTTTTATACCGTGGTGAATATGAGTATAGTTTTAGAGTAATCGTGTCTAATCCCAGAAAACGACGCTATGCAGCAATACGTGTATTTCACTAAAACCGTTGCCGTTTCTCGCCTGTACACGCTACTATTTCGAAATCAAATCTATATTATCGGTATTATGTTTCATCATGAATGCATGAAAGGGTGGGGGGGGAGGGGGGGGGTCGTTTTTTGATGCTTTGATCGCCACCAACGGCATACGTTGTGGAGTAACGTTACACACATATGTTGTGATCGAGGTGAAGTCATGGTCGGATCACAGCAGGATTGATATCATATAACCCTTACCTTCACTAGGATGTACCCCAAAAAGAATATTCCAATTATCTGATTGCGAGTCCCAGTATTGGTGTCGATCGTGTCGCCAACATAATCCGCCACACATCATGCATCGGGAGCATTTCACGCTTCTCAATCCGATCGGGAGAACCGCTCAACTTGCCGGACAAAGGAAAGTCAGACCGGAGACTTTTGATTGACGCCGGTATTGCACTTTGGCATTCTCAGGATGATTCCCCATGTTAACCCAGAGTCTGTGTGCCTGTAATGAATGGAAATATCGAATAAAAGAAATAACGATGAAAACCCGACTATACTCGGGTCTGGCACTGAACGGTTGGCGAGTTAACCCGACTTTACTTGGGTCTGGCGCTGATTGAGTTAATGTGTGGATTTTGGGGCGATTGACTTGAAAACCTCAATGAGGTTGAATAATGATAAACCTATAATGATAACTTCTTTGCCTCTGATAAAAATATTATATTATAATTAATAGTTAATATTATAATATTAACAAATGGGATCAAAGAAAGTCTACTTTTTTTTTGTATCCACTTTTTCCTCCTTATTTTCTATGTTTTCTCCCATCCCAATTTCGTGTTTCCAATTCTCCCCTCCCCTGTCTTGAACGTTGCTCGACTATGCCCCCCACTGGTCGGTTGCCTCCTCGGTACACGAGGAGGCAGCCTGTCACATCTTTTCACCTGCCAGCGCGGACTCTCATTGGCGAGGTGTAACGCATGGGAGGCTCACACTACCCCCGCCACTTCCTGTCTCTGCTGTGCAGGTGTCCCCCAACCAACCTGTAGGAGTCGCTGTCCACAACGTCCAAATTACCACCCATCGACTTCCACCCGCTGGCTCTGCCAATTGAGCCAGTATGACGGCCGGACCAAGCCGGAGGCAATGCTGACACCCGGATTCGAGACCGGAGTCTCTTGCATTGGTGACGAGCTCAATCTCCGCTGCGCCACCCAGCCAGAAAGTCTACTTTTCTAAAGTAGATGTCTTTAGAAAGGGAGACTTTTATGTATTATTATTTTAAATGTATAAAAAATATTCGTATTTTTTTTATAGATTTTTTACACAAGGCGACACGCTAAAAATGTTCTTAATCAGCAATGTGGGGGCGGGGTTATCGGCCGATACAGAGGATAAAAAAATGCCAGATATCTGCCAGATTAATTGGCCAGACAGATGAATCTGTGTATATGTGTCTCAGTGGTGTGACAACGGTCCTCCTCTGTGGCTGAAACTGAAGTGGTAATATTCTGGATCACAGTAGTTGCTGGTGCCTCCTCTGTCTCTTAGTCATTATGCCTGACCTTCTATATGCTGTACAGTATCTATCTATGGATATACAATGACGCTTGCACAGAGAATATTATGGTAATCTCCAAGGCAATCTGAATCTCCAGGTAATAAATTATTCCCTTTCTTTTTAGGTTTAACGGTGCCGAGAAATATCCACCACTAAAGAGCTGAACCAACCTCTTCACATTACTCAAGAGTGAGCGAAAGGGGAAGTGAATAAGCGTGTACGAAAAGCTGCATCTAGATGACGTCCCCGACTGCCTCTCCCTCTCTCGCCTCAGGCGTGAAAGCGAGGGAGATTATGCAAATATAGCAGGTGGATATAGTGGCGAACGTGAGTGGCGCACTCAACGCTTGCCAATTACACCGGTTTGACCTTGGGAGCTTCGCCTACATGCATCATCCTCAGTAGTCACTAGTCATACAAAACCTTGAGTGAGCGCCAGTGGGCCCTTTCAGCAACAGCAACAGGGACTCCTCTCCAATCCTCTTCCAAGTCAGATTGTTGTGAGGCTCTCTCTCTCTCTCTCTCTCTCTCTCTCTCTCTCTCTCTCTCTCTCTCTCTCTCTCTCTCTCTCTCTCTCTCTCTTCATAACACCTCTCCAGTAGCGACCCTCCTCCTACAGAGAGGATTACGAAAAGGAGAGCCGCTGGATTAGCCGAGGATTTGGGGGTAAATTGGGAAATCGCTCCACCTCGCTCGTTCTCGCTCTCGGTCCCTTTCTCTTTCACACCCCCCCCCCCCCCCCCCCCCCCCCCCCCCCCCACTTTTCTCAGGCTTAATGACGAGTCTGGCTAATGAGAGCCCTCAGCGTGACCTGGCCTCGGCTCAGAGGGAGAGTGACTTGAATGAAACTAAATAGAAGATGTATCTCTTTCTCTGTCTAGCCCACAGTGGCGTCAAGGTTAGGGGGCCCCCGGGCTGCTCTGGTGGGGTGTAGGACCTCACAGATTCAGTTACAGGGTTCATTCCCGTGGCAAACACACTGGTGGTCTCCTCACCAGCAGGCATGTAGACAGTTTCGCGGGAAACACATTTTCCCTCCTTAGGGCGATGAATGCTGCATGCAATCCCCCCCCCCCCCCCCCCTCAGGGTAAAAAGAGGCAGGAGTGAGGAAAATGAGATTGATAGCCATTTTAACGAGCCCTGGGCTCAGCTGGGCATTCCAAGGCAGACATCTCTGTCATGGAGCAATGCTTGTTCCTCAGACACAATTCGATTCGGTGATTATGTATCTGGGGTAATTGTAGGTTGCAGCTAGTTGCCACAAATCAAATACTGGAGAGCCAACAGATAATGTGTGACTAATGGCAACTGAGGCCTTAATGGGATGGGTCTGTAGCCCAAAGAGAGACAGGAGTGAAGATAGAGTGAAGATGGTCGGGTCAGAACATTAAAGCAAACAAAGCGGAGTTCCTGGGGCACTGATACAGTATAATACTGGATATTCCGCAGAATAATAATCCAAGCATTTAAATGATTTATATAGTGTCAAGCACACAATAATAATGTAAAATCTGCCCACAATTAGCTGCCGGCTGAGAGTGGACCGGCCGTCGAGCCAACCGACTCATCAAACAAGCCAAGTGATGTGCTCATAAATATAAGTTACGTGAGTGTACCGCACACACCCACCCAGCAACAGGCATTTAACTCTCAGATACTCCGACGTCACCTTTTGCCTTTCAGAAACTCTCGAGCTGCTGCCTGTGGGGGTGGCCGTCTCAACAGCCCACGGCTGTTTTTCTAGGAGCTAAATGTCAGCGTAAATACAGCTCATCCGCGCCGCGCTCATCGAGACGGATGCTAACGTCCCGTGAAGGCAAACGCTGCTGCTGCATCATCATCATCATCATCATCAGACACACTGTTCAGACCCGCTGCGGATCCATAAGGTCTACAAAAAAGAGGAGGTTATAGATTTGTTATAGGTTGCTTAAGAGCAAATGGTTTGGGAGGCACGGGAAGAGAGAAATTATAAATAAACGTCCGGTCGAGACGGATTACTGGCTGCTAGGCGTTAACTGCAAAGTTCCGTCTCACTTGAAGTTCCATTACAGACTTGAATATTCTGGATATTTATTCTGTAGCCCTGACACTAAGAAAATATCTCATGGTGACAAATGGCCCAAGGTAGGCGGTGCCAACCTGAACCCCTGAACCAGACCCCTGAAGTGTGTGTGTGTGTGTGTGTGTGTGTGTGTGTGTGTGTGTGTGTGTGTGTGCTGATTTTCAACCTTAATCTTATCGTTCTGTTGACGTGTGACAACTTAACTTAAACTCGTGAAGCTCATTTACAGTCTGATTAGCACATGTCCTCACAACGGAATGACAGGAGCATCCTCTTTAACACTTTGAGTGCCAGCAGGGGGCGCACGATTTGGCGCTTGAGTGCCGGCGCTGTAGTCAATGAGAGGGCGAGCACATTTGCGAACGCATCAACTATATCTTAAATTATGGATGTGTCTAATACGCCCGTCGCTTATCAATGACTTGTTTGCAGTCAACATTGTCGAAACGGATTGTTTTTGTACATTTCCGTTTTATACCATTTTGAAAAACGCTAGTTTTTTTTAAACTTCCAGAAAAAAGGTGATTCTGCAGGAATCGCGCTTTAGTGGAATACACAAAACACGTTGTCATTTTTCGGCCTATTTATGAATCGTTTTCAAATAAAGGCTAGATTATAGATAGTATATGTGTACTTATGCACGCTAGAGAAGCGGGCTGAAAAATCTATTATCTTATTTCCTGATCAGCACACACACACTCACACACACATATGGGACACGCTGAGATATAGGTGAACACTCTGATTATCCCAAGACTGGTAAAATAGATTCCTTACCTCAGATCAGATGTTCTCCAAAAAGATTATTCCAATTCCTGATCGCCATTCCAAATATCGATCGCGTTTATTGATCCAACGCTGGGTACTGGAAACACATATTCCACGCTGTTCTGCGGCTCGGCAATGAATGGGATCGTCTCCGGTTACATGCCTGACAAGTAAAATGTGGATTCCGAACTCTTTTTTTCGCATACATTTCATTCAGTCCAATCCAATGGGTGCAATACCATCCGGAGAGACGATAGGGGGCGGTATTTTCCCTGTTCGAGCTCAGATAGATCCCCAATGGTAACGTGAGGCTAGATTGATGGAAAAATTAATGGAAATCGATAATAAAAAAAATTACGATTAAATAACGAGATTTATCGTTCTTGGCACTCAACGCATGGCATGAACTAACAAGATTTCTCGTGGCTGGCACTCAAAGTGTTAAAGCTACACAAACGTGCACTGCACTCCAATTTACCATCTCGGGATAATTAGGTTATCTTTAGAACACAGCGAGCGATGTGGCGACTAAAAGACACGTCTGAGAAGTGTCACACCGGGAGCAGCGAGATGTGAATGACCATGTGGCCTCCTCCCACAGAACCACTCTATGGGTGTTATATGGTAATAGATAACAACACTGCCATCACCCAAGGGAAGGGAGACTGTAAGAGGGAATGGTTGCTGAAGGAAATACCAATGCCCCTGAAGTGGCCTTAGCTATGGACCAGAGGGTGACAACATTAACACGTTACAGTATATATGTTATATGTTATCTGTTATATGCTTTTGTTGCTTTGGTTTTGTGATGGATATTAGATTATATTAGATCAAATTCGTTGTCATTATACAGCAGTGTACAGTACAACGAAAATAATGGTTGGCATCCAACCAGAGTGCAAATGTAACAGTAAAGTGCAATAGTAATATACAATGTACAGGTGATTAAACTGGGTATACAATATATAAATTAGTGCTACTGGGTGTAATGCTAATCAGATGTATGTACAGAGTTGTAATATTAATATGTACAGTGATAGTAGTAGTTCACTAGTAACTAGTCATTTGTGGAGTTATTTTCTATTCTGTTTTAATTGTTGATTTTATAATTGCTGTAATTTGTGTCTTTTGATGGTGTTGAGCTGTTTGTAATTGTAATAGGTGCATCTGTTACAATATTGCATGAGTAACATTAATATAGCGTAACATCAATCACATTACAACGCACATAGGCCTAGGAAATCGTGCACTGAACATTTTACAAGTATTTTGCCAAATTGCTTTGCAATCATTTGGTTGTTACCTCGGTAATTAGTTTACAACCCAAGTAGAGCTACGTTGTGAACCAGTGTTTACACGACCATTACTCATATTTTTTACAGCAGACTTGACACAGCTTCATTAGCTGTGACCTGAGCTGTTCCAGTTCTTGTTGTTACAATAAACTCATTACAAAAAAGCGTGTTTATGTTTATGTGTGTGTGTGTGTGTGTGTGTGTGTGCGTGTGTATGTGTGCGTGCGTGCGTGTTAGCCTACGTGCATTTGTGAAAAAAATATAAACTCAATCTTTTCATTTCTCCTCCCATTTGTAATTGAGCATTACACAAAACTAAACCAAAAAAACAACTGAATCTTCAGTCACATCCACTCCAGTGCAGGTACAGTAGCTGCAGATGCTAATCTGCTCCGTACGTACAGCACATGGGTCCCGATACTGTATCGATACAGGGACGCCAAGTATCGATATTTAATTATTCATATATTTTTTTTGTATAAGGAAGTTGCATTGTTCATTTCAATACCTGTAATAGTACAGTAGTCCACACACACACATGTGCATTCAGTTAAGTTGGAATATGACTGTAATACAAACAGTTCAGTCAGGTACATGCAACACAGATTACAGTGTTTACATCTGTCTGCTTGAGAAAATACCATGTTCTGCAATAAAAATTATTGAAGTGAGATGAACAGACTGAACTTTATTTTATTAGATAAAACATGTTGACAAAGTTTTACTTTGCAGTTGAAAAAAGATAATAAATTAAATTTGATAATAAAAAATAATAAAAAAATTCGCAATACTATCGCGATATATTTAGTATTGCGATACTATCGTATCGTGACGCAAGTATCGCAATAGTATCGTATCGTGAGGTCTCTGGCGATTCCCACCCCTAACGTACAGCACATGGGTGAGGTGAAGGAGTAGTCCTGCACACATGGATCTCGTAAAGGAAAAGCTAGTATGCACAGTACGAGTCTGAAGGTATTAGGATATCAATCCCTACGTGCCCCGTAGGCGAGGAGGAGCAGGTGCAGGCCACAAATCACTCAATATCTACTGTGACACACAGTGTGAGTGTGTGTGTGTGTGTGTGTGTCTGTTCAAAGTTGTCTGACCCGCAAAAAAACCTTAGATCCACAACAGGCATACTACGGTAACACGTGGTTGATGTATTGGGAGCCAAATCCATATAGTTCCTGTTCCTGGCCAAATTCCCAATCAGGTCTCTGACATCAAGGCCACCTAATCATCCCTCTCCTTTAACACATTCAGCGCCGGAGCTATATGGCGAATATAGGTCTAGATGGCCACCGTTTTAATCAATGGGAGGACGGGGAGATTTGCGAGTGCTTAAAATATATCTTAAATTATGGCTATGGGTCTAATACACCCGTCGCTTATCAATGAGTTGCTTGCAGTCAACATGTACAAAACGGTTTGTTTTTTCATCTGTACATTTCCGTTTTATACCGTTTTGAATACGAGTATAGTTTTGGTAATTTCTAGGAATTCCAGAGAAAGACGCGATAATAGCCCTTTAGTGGAATACACAAAACACGTTGTAATTTTTCAGCTGATTTATGAATAGTTTTCAAATAAACGCTAGATTATCGATAGTATGTGTCCTCATGCACGATACAGAAGCGGGCTGAAAAATCGCTTATCCGTGCATTGGTCGGCGCCAACGGCACACACACACACAGACACGTTGTGATCGCTGTGAAAGAAACATCTGATTAACCCAAGATTGGTAACAGTCCTTACCTTACATCTGATGTCCTGCAAAAAGATTCATCCATTTCCTGATTGCCATTCCAAATATTGATCACGTTTATTGATCCAACGTTATAGATCGTATAGCTTTACACTCTGCTCTATTGGAACTATCCCTTTAATCCATTCTAATACTGAAAAACGTTCACATGTACACAGCCCTATTCACCTCTGCCTGGCCACACCCACATCCGCTCCTATATAAGCGGGGTCGTGGCCACACCATCAGCTCCTTCCCTACTTTCACCACCGAAAGTGTCTGTATACACCACTTTAAGCTTAGTGCCAAAGTGGGGCAGCTAGGTGGTGTAGTGGGCAAGGCGCTCGCCACCAATGCAGGAGACGCTGGGTTCGAGCCCAGCTCTCCACATTGCTATCAGCTTGGCTGGTCGTTCATACTAATACAATTGGCAGTATTAGGGGGTGGGAAGCTGATGGGTGGGGATCGGACGTTGTGGACAGCGACTCCTACAGGTCGGTTGGTGCGCCTGCGCAGCAGAATCAGGAGATCGCGCTGTGCAGGTGAAAAGATGCGACGGCTGCTTCCTCGAGTACCGGAGGGGACACGTGATGTAAGGCTTCGTCCACATTGCAGCCGGCTTGTGGGAGGCATGGCCTAACAGCGTTCGAGACAGGGGAGGGTAGAATTGGACGATACGAAATTGGGATGGGAGAAAAATAGAAAATGGGAGAAAAAAGTAGATCAAAAAAGCTTAGTGCCAAAGTAGTTTGTGAGGGATGCGCGAGAAGAGGAGCTGCGTTGACATTGTATCTTTGTTTTCTCTCTCACAATTCTTCGAGAAAATAAAGTGATAATGTCTTCACCACCGGAGAGTCTAGAAGATGATGATCATTCTGACCTCCACCGGCGCTTCGCATTGGGGCGCGCATCGCTGAGCAATCCCTGCCGGCGTTGTCTCCGGCTCTGCAGCTGGATACAATGCCTCGGGAGACGGTCGGCTGTGTGAGAGCTGACGGTCTCCCTGGGCGGGTGATGTTTTTGTGACGCGAGCCTCGGGTGTGTCAGTTGTGAGGGGACAACTGTGTGCAGCTTGCAAAGGTCGGCTCCAGGCTAGAATCCCTTTGTTGCCCCTCATAGCGGCGTGGAGGGGGTTCTAGTCTGATGCCCCACGATAACATAGACTCCTCCTCAGTGAAGTCGTAGCTTTGTTTTCCTGGGGCCGTGATTCTGAGTCTGCGGTTCAATTCCCCGGGTCTCTGGAAAACGGATACCCTCTGCCACCGCGCTGGCCCCGTTTTTCAAGATGAAAACACCCGGCACGAGGGATGCGAGTTTGGTGTTTCATTATGAGAATATCTCCAAGCTCGAGTCGGCTGCAGCCCGCAACAGGGCTTACTGCCGATGCCGCTGTGTCTGGTAAACACCGTTCTGTGAGAGGGACGTGTGTTGCCTTTTTTCCCTTTTTTCTTCAGATAAAAAGAGGAAAAGACAGCGGCTGTCAGAAGTGTTGGCCTGTATCGCTATTTCTCACGTTATACAGCTTCAGAGTAGCCGCTTAGCTTGCTACTGCGTTAGCTAGTGGCTATCGATAGCCGGTAGAGCTAACTGTTAGCCAGTTAGCTGCTAGGCTAAGTCGATAGCTGCCGGCTACGCTCGGCTGGAAACGTTAGCTTGATGCTATCAGTTAGCCTGGAGTTAGCTGTTAGCTTATGCTACAACCATTGGCGCTAGCCGTGAGGAGGTAGCGGGCCCTGGCACTCTGACTACAGCGTCATTTCTGGTCGGGCCTGCGCCATGATGGCCGCAGGAGGGGGGCGTTGCGCCGGTGTGAGGCTCCAGCCGTCGCCGCTTCTGGCCCTGCCAGCGAGAGGCCTCGTCGACGTGGTAGACCAACCTGTGTTTGCGGCCTTTTCGTCCTGCGTACGAGGTGCAGGTAAGATGTCCCTAGGACATTGCCCCACTCTTTCTTCCTCCCCCTCCCGAATGTTTTTGGTTGATAACGATGTCTTTGTTTAACAAAACATATGTTGCTTCACTGCATTTGGAGATACAACGTGTGCTGTGTAGAAATTGTCTTGGTCGCTATCTTGTATAGCTTAGGTTTTAGCATTGGCCAAGGCTTATGTCTTTCTCTCTACCTAAAAACGGCATTGTTTTTTACGTGAGTAAAACTTTACTGGGTTTTTTTGTTGTATGATGAGAAGTTGTGTGTGTTCAGGTAACGTTTAGACAACGTAGCTGAGTCCACAACTGGCTGGGTGTTAACCTGCAGCGTTGTACATAGTGGCATGTGATCGAGGGCCTGAGCCGTTTTCTTTGCTTAAGGGTAATGGTAAAAATAACGAGTGGCAAGTTTTCACACATAAGCAGAGCCGTGGATAAAACCTGTTTTCAAACGAGGTTATCGGCTGTGGCTGGCGTGCATGATGTAAAGCTTTTACTCTACAGGTGAGTATGTGCTTCATCTGCCGCGCCATGCACCTGGTGTCACGGCTCTGTTTTTTCTTTTGGCGTCGTATCAGGGGTGAGGTGGTGAGGGGGTGGGTGAAATTATTCCCCGGTTTGCCCCTGCCCCCCCCCCCCCTCTCAAATATGATTTTGTTTACAAAACGTGTGTTGATTCACTATATTTTTGGGGATACGGTGTAATCCCTCAGCTACTACTGGGGTTGTGCTCTTGCTTAGGGAGAGTGCAGTTTTCTCTGAAAATTGTTTGGTCGCTATTATGGACTTAGCAAGGCCTGTAGCTAACACTTGGTCGAGGACTTATGTCTTCTCTCGTCATAAAAGACGGCGTTCCTCTTGCAATAGTGAGAGTGACCTTTTGCCTTTTTTATTGTGAAAGAGGGTTGTGTGTATCATGTTTTCACGTTTAAGTAAATGTGGCATTGAGTCCACAACTGGGTTAGGTGTTAGCCTACAGAAGTTTACATGTATAGCTCTTGTACCAAGGCCTTTGGTCTGTGTTTTTTCTTACTTTAGGGTAAAGGTGTAAAAATTCAGGTGGCAAGTTTCGCACATGAGCCTGAAGCCGTGTATAAAGCCCGTTTTTTGCACACAATTTGAGGTTATCGTCTGTAGCTGGCATGCAGAATGTGAAGCTGTTACCCTAACAGGTATAATGCGCTTTCATGTAGCGTGCTACGACTGGTGTCATGGCTCTGCTTTGTTGTTGCATCGTATCAGGGGTGAGGGGTCATAAGTGGTGGACTAATAACCCCTCCCCCCTTTACTGATTGGCCGGGAGGTGGGACCTCCTGCCTGTCAGTCTCCCTGTATTGTATTCCGCTCTGCTCTCTATTAAAGAGTGTATTGGGCCATTGGTCACTTGGCCCAATTATTATTACATGTATCTTTTTCAATTGTTACTCACGTAGAGGTCTCTCTGGGGGAACTTCTGTCTTCCCCTCTTATGTAAAGAGCGGAATTGACAGGGTTTTACCCTCAGACGCGTCATATGAGACCCGTGTCTGTGTCTTATAGGCCGGCTTCCTGCTGCTCGTCCCAGACAGCATGGAGGAAACGTTGTCTGGTGTTTCTTATTAGAATTCGCCATCGATATGTTTCGGGTTCTCGACGTGCATATAGCGCTGGCCCTGGGTGCTTTCCATGTGGAACCACTTCATGGCTGGCGCGCCTTGGTTGCCCAATTGGCGGAGGGCGTAGAAACGGCGTTTTCTATGCGGGCGGCTGGGAAGGAGGTTTTATCTCTACCGAGCGCCAGTGCACTAGGTTAGACTCGACGGCTCACGTGCATCTCCGGGGGGAGATGACAGAGTAGATCAAAACATTGGCGGAGGGGTCTCACGCCCATGAGGTGGGCCACCAGGAGCAGTGCATTTGCGTACTTACCGTCTTGGTGGCGCCCTGTGTGATGTTTTGGATCGACACGCGTACCTACCCCCCTCTTAGGACTGGGGATGGCAGCGTAACTAGGACGCGGGACTGGTTCTGGTCGCGCCGGACCAGGTCAGTTAACCCATTGTCCGCCGGGGCGCAGATCTGCTGTTCTGGTACCCCCAAGGACTTTGTGCTTTTCCGGGGGGAAAATGCCGGGTCGGACGTCGTGGGAATTGATGTCGTGGATGTGTGTGTCATATGTATGCCACCACGGGTTGCCCTTAACAGTGACGTGCTTGGTCCATACTGTGTTGTACCTTGCGCTGTGTTAGGGGGCTTGGTCCCTCTCCATTTGTTTCACCCCTCCCTCCCTGCTAGGACGGGGCTGGGAGGGGGCTGTCGGGGAGGTTGTTGTCAACTCCTCTAGGCATCCCTGTATAGGTCCCGGTCCGCCGGGCCCAGGTCCGAACTCGTTCTCGTCGACCTGTTGGCCTGGGTAAACCCTTTGAAAACTGAAACACGCAGTTATGTTTCTGAGTTTTCTTTGTGGGTTAAGGGAACAACCGCCTCCTGTTAAACTAAACATAAGGGGGTGGTTGGTTCTCCGGTGTGTTGGTAGCAGAGTCGACTCTTGGGTTGAGGCCGGGCTTGACCCAGTCTGCCCGAGTATGCCCCTGTATCTTTCATGACGTCTGCCAATTGTGTCAGCCTCTTCTTTGAACCTCGACCCCGCTGGATGGGGGGTCGGGTTTGTGGAGGTTATGACATGGTGCACAGCATACCGAACACCCCTTCCGCCGGGATACTGTTCTCACAGTAGACCCCTTAGGCGCCTGTCTAGTCCGCAGTGCTCCAGGCACAGGTCGAGTTCTGCTCTTGGGGCCTGTTGCCTGGATTGAGGGATCAACCTCCTTGGGGGTTGTCTCCCCGGCACGCCGACTGGCCCCGCAGTGTTGTGGGGGGGTAGCCTCTTGAAGAGTACTTCAGAGTGGGGTGCCAAGGGGGGAAGGGCCTGCTCTTGATTTGGTCCCTGTCCGATACGCTGGCGATGTGGGGGGTGGTGTCACCAGTGACCGTCTGGTGGGGTCCCGATGCTGCGGCCTCGTTGGCCTCACCAGGCCCCCTTTTTTCAGTGGGTCCTAGCCCTCAGGTTGTCCTAGGGCTGGGACCTCCTCCGCGCTCCGCTGCTGCAGCCTTGCCACGGGGTTGGGTTCTTGACCTTCGACCCCGTGATGTTGGGGGCTGTGACGGGGGTGTTTTGCTTCCCGTCTGTTCCCTGGTGGCATGTGGGATGCACGCCTGAGTGGTCGCGGGTCCTTCTGAACGAAGGTAAGTCCCACGGTCTGCTCACCCTGTGCGTTTGAGGTGCTAAGCCCTCTTCGCACAGTCGGATCCGATTCCCTCCCGTCCTCCACTAGGGGGGACCGGGGGGCTTGGGTCCTCCCCGGTTCTGATGGTTGTAGGGGGCCTCAGCGGGTACATCTGTCGAGCTTTTCGCTCTGCTCAGCTCCTGTGTTCCAATAGAGCAGAGCGTAAAGCTATACGATCTATAACGTAAGTTTTTTTTTGTATCCACTTTTTCTCCCATTTTCTATATTTTCTCCCATCCCAATTTCGTATCATCCAATTCAACCCTCCCCTGTCACGAACGCTGTTTCTTGC
The DNA here is from genome assembly GCF_963971535.1 of Notolepis coatsorum. NCBI lineage: Eukaryota > Metazoa > Chordata > Actinopteri > Aulopiformes > Paralepididae > Notolepis > Notolepis coatsorum. The sequence goes on from NC_140171.1 coordinate 29,982,431, forward strand.
CTCCCACAAGCCGGCTGCAATGTGGACTAAGTCATACATAGCACAAGTCCCCTCCGGTACTTGAGGTAACAGCAGTCGCATTTTTTCACCTGCGCAGCTCGATCTCTCAGTGGCGAGGAGTAATGCGTGGGAGGCTCACGCTGCCCCCGACACTTCCTGATTCTACTGCGCAGGCGCACCAACCGACCTGTAGGAGTCGCTGTCCACAACGCCCGATCCCCACCCATCAGTTTCCCACCCCCTAATACGGCCAATGTGTATTAGTATGAACGACCAGCTAAACTGAAAGCAATGTGGAGCGCTGGGCTCGAACAGGCGAGCCCAGCGTCTCCGCATTCGTGGCGAGCGCCTTGCCCACTACGCCATGTAGCCGCCCCTATAACGTAAGGTTATCCTATAACCCTAGTTATACGAGTATAGCGAGCGCTCTGCTCTGACTCACTGAGGACCCCATGGTCTTTGCCTTCGGTGGTGAAAGACTTGGGAGGGAGCTGATGGTGTGGCCACGACCCCGCTTATATAGGAGCGGATGTGGGTGTGGCCAGGCGGAGGTGAATAGGGGTGTGTACATGTGAACGTTTTTCAGTATTAGAATGGATTAAAGGGATAGTTCCAATAGAGCAGAACGCTCGCTATACTCATAACTAGGATTATAGGATAACCTTACGTTATATATCCAAAACACGTAATCCACGCTGCTCAGTGTCCCCAGTCAATGTGGTATAACGATAATGCATGCCCGAGAAGGAAAACCTGGACCGGACCTTTTTTTTTTATGCACAGTCCCAGCCAATCCAATCCAATGATGTGCAATACCATCCGGGAGACGATAGGCGGCGGTATTTGCCCTTTTGCAAGCTCAGACCCATTCCCAACGATAACATCAGGTTGGATGGATGAAAATGAATGTATATCGCTAATAAAAGAAATAACAATTAAAACCCGACTATACTCGTGATTGGCGCTCAAGCGTCGGCGAGTTAACTCGACTATACTCGGGTCTGGCGTCCAATGTGTTAATTGACTGATATCAATCCCTATCTCCTGATACCAAGAACATGCAAATTAACCTTGTAGAAGTGGAGCAATCTTCCATTTACTTAGGTATGTATTTTAGGTGGATCTTCAGAAAATAGGGCTCCGGGCTTAAGAGTTTAAGTCTCTTTCATGCACTCTAGGTAAAATGGTTACCATTCAATTGCAGGTACACAGTCATAATAATAATAATAATAATAATAATAATAATAATAATAATAATAATAATAATAATAATAATAAACTTAATTTGTATAGCACCTGTAACTGAGGGGTACAATTCCCTGACTGTATTGATAAGTATGGTATCATTAAACCACTACCGCTTTATGTACTTTAATTACTGGCCATACAGTACACGATATCTAAGTATGATGAACACTTTCCCACATATGAAATCAGGTCCACACAAAGGTAATAGTCAAATATTTAATATATAGCAAAGGGTACATATAATAGTTACTTATTACATTTATGATTTGAATGCACTTGTAAGGCAAATGAGTATTCGTAGGCAAATCAACACTGAATGTCCAATCTCTGGTTACACAGGAAGCAAGTATACAACCTGGCTCTTAGGGAATTATAGCGATGGTCACTTAATGATTATAGCTGGATAATATACTGAAGGGGTCCCGCCGGTTGTAAGCCAGTAGGGGGGGTAGGAGAGCCGTCGGCTGTATCCCGTCTGGTCAACGATTTCTAGGGAGAGTCCAGGTACAGAACACAGTGCCCGTAGAACCTTGATCCGCAGATGAATACACTTGGGCTCTCTTGTAGACGATAGCTGTAGCTGTAGCTTTAGGTCCACAACGAAGAAGAAGCGAGGCGACCTCAGTCTGGTCTGAGCGCCGTCTCACCTTGGCTCCTCTCGGGGTAAATCCAACACTCACCGGTGTTGGCGATTATCCGCTCCACAAATCAAAGCACCAAAGCAAATAGATATTCCATGCCGTATAGGGCTCAGCAGTCGTCGGGGTAGGTAATCCAATGTGCAGGTCCACTCGTCCTCGCCTAGAACTCCTCGGATGAAAGCACCACGCGTGGTCTGCCCAACCTGGTTAAGACTCTAGATAACGCGCGGAAACGATGGGGGTGCTGCTCACTTTAGAACTCTAACCGAACGATGCACCATACATAATAGACTATTATTACTTAATAGAAATACGGTGCCAAACTCTGGCAATTCAGCTATTAATTCGCACGAGGTCTCACTGCTATTCTAAGGCCAAACAGGCCGTACTACACCGCACGCGGTATCGTGGGGTGAGGCTTCACGTCTTGTTACTTAGTTGGGTAGAAGGGTAAAGGACTAAGAGGAATTCTACATTTCTTGCGCCATATTTATATGCACAGTGGACAAGTAGTGCCGCTCTGCTTTCGGTAGCCGTATTCCTGCGCGGAGCTGAGGCTAGTAAGGGCATGTCTCGTCGGTACCTTTGAACTTGAACGCCAGGGGCTTGTCCCTGGCGCCTGGTCCTTTTGTCCAATAAGAGAATGAACTATTATGGGCTGTAGTAGAATAAAGGGATATTCCGTGTATATGTACAAGGAATATACAAGGGATATCAAACGATATACAAATACTATTAAATATATATCCATAAATAAATATATATATTCGGTTTAATCTGATCCTTCACAACAGCCGCCCCCTAATTAGTCCCACCTAATTAGCTGAGCAGAGACAGATTAACCGCACTGTCCACTACTCAATGTCCGCTGTAAGGGTCAGTCAACTCACAAAGTCATAGGGTCATGGTCGTCATCAATAGTATCAGGGAGCCTTGGCAGTTCTATTAGCCTCGCCACGGGTCGGGTGTAAATCCGTCCTTGGACGAGCACTTCAGCTGCTCGGACCTTTCCATCGGCACCGGTGATCACTTTGCTTACGCGGCCAGCCGGCCACATAGCTCTGGGTAGTGACTGGTCGATGATCATGACGACTGTTCCTTCTGTCAAATTGTCTCTCTCTTTCACCCACTTCTGGCAGGTCTGTAGAGACGGTAGGTAGTGGAGTAGGAAGCTGTTCCAAAACTTGTCAGCCAGTACTTGACTGTACCTCCACATTCTTCGGCCGTTCGCTTCTTCAGGCCTGTACATTGTCTGTGGTAGTGCGGGGTCCAGCCGCCCCATCAAGAGGGTGTTGGGGGTGACTGGGTCGACATCTGCTACATCACTTGAGACGTAACCGAGGGGCTTTGAGTTCAATACTCCCTCAATCTCCGTGAGGACTGTCATTAGGACTTCTTCCGCCACAGTCTGGGCCCCAAGCACGGCGTACAGGGCTGTCTTTATGGAACGTACTTCTCGTTCCCAGGTTCCACCGAAGTGAGGTGCGTTCGGGGGATTAAACTGGAAGTCAATCTGGGATGGAGCGAGGTGGGTCTTAAGTTCTGGGCCCATAGCTTGGAAGCTCTCTCTCAGCTCTCTTTCTCCGCCTTTGAAGTTTGTCCCGTGATCAGACAACAATGTAGACGGTTTTCCTTTCCGTGATGTGAATCTTCGGAAGGCCATAAGGAATGAGTCTGTGCTCATGGTTGGAAGGAGTTCGATATGTATCGCTCTGGTGGTCATGCATTTGAATACAATACCCCACCGCTTCTCGGTTCCTCTTCCTCTCTTTATATACAGCGGGCCAAAACAGTCCATACCGGTGGAGTGAAAGGGCTTGTCGCCGGGTCGGAGGCGACAGGGAGGTAGGTCAGCCATCCGGGGTATACTGGGGTGCGCGCGCCACTTACGGCAGTCTAGACAGGTTCGCTGGAAGCGCCGCACTGCTTCTCTCCCTTGCAGTATCCAATAACGACGTCTGATCTCCGCGAAGACTCTCTCTGCCCCTGCGTGGTGCACATCCTCGTCGTATTTCTTTATGATCAGCTCTGTGACCTTGTGTCGGCTGTTCAAGACTATCGGGTACTTAACGTCATCCGGTAGGTCTGGGGCTCTCCGCAGACGACCACCCACTCTGATGAGATTATGGGCGTCGCTCTCGGGGGCTAGGTGGAGCAGTCTGCTGTCTGATGGGACGGGCTTCGCTCCCTGTAGACAGGCTAGCTCATTGGGGAACGAGTCTCTCTGGGCTCGTTGTAGTAGAAGGAGTTCTGCTTCTTCGTAGTCAGCTGCTGAAATGTCAGTTGTGGGCTGAACCTCTGGGTGGTGCCACAGAAATGTCTTTAGCTGCGCACTCTCTAGGGTGAGGCAATCGTCTAGAACCGGGTCTGTGGGGACGAGTGTGTGTGTCAACCCACAGAACATAGGTTTCTTGTTCTCTGCCTCCTCTTTACTCGCCTCCCGTGGGGTGGGTGTAGGCCACTCTTCTTCGGGGAGCTTGAGGAACTCTGGCCCGTCACTGTAGAGGTTGTGACGGGTGAGGTCATCCAGGGACATTCCCCGGGTGATGACGTCAGCTGGGTTGTGTTTGGTGTCCACATACCTCCAGCTGGTTACTTCTGTTAACTCTTGAATCTCGGTGACTCTGACTCCCACGAAGACCTTGTATCTGCACGAATCAGACCGGATCCATGTGAGTACGGTCGTGGAGTCTGACCACAAGATTGTTCTTTGCACCGGGATGGTGAGTTCACGTTGGATTAACGTGGCGAGCTGCGCTCCTGCTAGGGCTGCGCAGAGCTCTAGGCGCGGGATAGATTGTTGCTTGCGTGGGGCTATTCTTGAGCGAGCCAGGATGAAAGCAGTATGTATTTCTCCTCCCTCCTCTCGGGCACGCAAGTAAGCCACCGAACCGTAGGCTACTTCGGAGGCGTCGCTGAATACGTGCAGGTCGATCTTGCATGTCTCTGGCCTCACTGTGGGTGGGAAGTAGCTGCGGCGTATATTAACACCTGGGAGTGAGCGGAGTTCCGTCTCCCACTCTCTCCATGTGGATGCAAGGTGTTCGGGTATGGGATCGTCCCAGCCCTGGTCTTTGTCCCATAGCGCTCTTACAATCATCTTTGCCCTGGTGGTGTAAGGTAGAATACATCCCAACGGGTCATATTGTCTGGCGAGTGTTCTGTATACACTCCGTCTGGTGGTCGGTATTGCCGTCGACCTTCCCTGCTCCTTGATCAGGGGTTTGTGTCTATAATGGAGCGAGTCTGTTTTGAAGCGCCAGACTAGTCCTAGTGTCATTTCTTGGGCTTCTCCTGGGATGGTCGCCATCCAGGTGTCGCTGCTCGCGGCCTTGTCCTCGGGGGAGAGGCTGCGCAGTACTTGCGGGTCGCTGCTGGCCCACTGCCTGAGATCAAAGCCGCCTTTGATCAGGGAGACGCGGAGCTTGAGTAGGAGAGCCTCGGCTTCTTCTGGCGTCGAGACGCTTTGTAAACAGTTGTCCACGTAGAAACTATTTGTCACACTTTGTTGGACCTCTTCATCTGCTGCTGGGTCCTCTGCGACGTGCTTTTGCAGTGCAAACGTAGCACAGCATGGGCTGCATGTGGTTCCGAAAGGGAGGACTTCCCATTGATAGATGGCTGGGTGCTCATCTCCGATCCTCTCTCTCCATAGGAACCGCAGCAGGGGCTTGTCCTCCTCCACTAGCCTCACCTGCAGGAACATCCCTTTGATGTCGCCGCTGATAGCCACCTTGTCCTGGCGGAAGCGTAGTAGCACGCCTAGTAGGGAGGGGCCGAGTGTTGGGCCGGCCAAGAGTTCTTTATTCAGATTTTGTGATCCGATCTGGTAGCTGCAGTTAAACACAATGCGATCCTTGCCGTTGTGGTGGACCTTGTGGTGCGGCACGTACCATGATTCGGTCGTCTGATCGGCCTCTTTAATGTCAATTTTCTTTATGTGTCCCGCTGTGATTAATTTGTTAATCTCAGCGCGGTACACAGCTTCTTGAGCGGGGTCTTTGGCTAGGCGCCGCTCTGTGTTCAATAGATACCGCTCCGTCGCCTCTTTTGTAGCACGAAAGGTGGGCATTCCCTCTCGCCTCAGGAGTGGAGTTGCGTATCTCATCACTCCGTTGACGTTGACTCTCTTTGTCCCGTGCTCGAGGAGGGCTATAGCGTAGATATCTTCCTTAGAACGAGTGTCTTTCTTTTCGTTCTTAAAGGGCATTGTCTCTAGTGTCTATAGCCTCTCGACATGCTGCAGGAGTGTGGTGTCTCCTTCTGTCGCTCTGGAGTGGAGGCAGCTAGTGGCTGCTGTTCGGTTAAGAGACTTGGCGAGGGGGCCTTGTAATGTCCATCCTAGGCGGGTCTCGACTGCTGCAGGGCAACCTCTGGGTCCTGTATGGACCCGGTCTATCGGGACTATGAGGTCTGCATGGTCGGAGCCTATCAGCAGGGTCGGGGTGGCACCGTCTATGAGCGGTATAGGTAGTTGACGCAGGTGCACATATTTCTCCATCAGCTTGGCGATGGGGTAGGTGTACTGCGATAGTCCTATTTCTTGGCTGGTGAAAGCATTAGTAATCCTGTACCGTCTCTCTGGCTGCCCGCTTGCTGCGATAGTGAAGGAGACATTCTCGCCCTTTATCGTCTTTAGATCTCTTCTTATTGTCCGAATCGTCATCTGGTTCTCGCTCCCCCGCAGCCCCAGCTGGGCCGCAGCGGACGCGAGGAGAAGGGTCTTTGGTCTGTTGGATGGTGCAGGCTTTCTTTTGTTACTGTCGTGTAGGACATCCAGATGGGCTCCGTCACACCGACTACACCTCTTCTTTAGGCGGCACTCGGCTGCCATGTGACTGCGCGCACATCGGTAACAGCGCCTGTTGGACTTTATCCAGTGACTTACTTCTTCAGCGGTCATCTTCTTGAACTGGTCACATTGTGACAACCAGTGTTCCTTCTCGCAGTACGGGCACACCATCTTCCACTTCTCTTTCGTCGAGGGGGTACTGTGGTTCTTGCTGCTCGGTACTGATTCTGATTGGTGCATGACAGTCACCGATCTTCGGCCATCGTTTACTCTCCTAGGTCCCTCTCTGGAGCTTGGCGTGCTCCGCACGAACGTATCCAGCCGTAGGCTGCTGACTTCTCTCGCCAGGAAGTCGGCTAAATCTAGGAGGGATGGCTCGGGACCGTTAGGATCACGGTGGTCTCTTTGCCGCCTGAAGCGCTCCTGTCGGGCGGGCGGCAGCTTCTCTAAAATCCTCTCGACGTTCGAGTTTGCGTATAGTTCGTGCATACCCTTTTCTCGTTGCGCCCCCAGCATCCCTACCAGGGATTGTACTTTTATAGACAGGTCGTCTAGTGAGCGATTGTCTGTTGCTGGGGGTAGGCGGTCAATATGCCTTATCTCCTGTATTACGTAATCCCATATACGTCCATATCTCTGGTCCAGCGCTGCTAGAGCCGCGGTGTATGGGGTCGTAGAGGTGGCATAGGCCAGCGCTATGTTGTGCGCTCGGGGCACTTTCAGGTGCTTCAATAATATTGCATACTTGTGGCGTTCATCAGCGACATCCACCATCATTGTCTCTAAGCACATCCGGAGCTCCGTGTACTGTGCTCGATTCTCATGGGTGAAGTCTGGAAACGTCGGTGTGCCAATGTATGACGCCATGGATGGCTGGCACATCGGTGAGCGTTGGAAGAGAGGCCTCCTGGGCGAGTCTCTTCTTACGCCTCTCGGTGGGCTGGTACTGGCAGGGTACCATGGCCCGCTGGTCCAGGTGCTATTCCTCGGGACTGGTCGTGCGTCATGCTCACCCGTGAGTCGAGTCGGGGGTCAGTAGCGCAGAGCCGCGGGGGTATAGCCTGGGCTGTACTGGACCTCCTGGTCCTGTGGAGTAATGTGCTGCTGTCGGGCTTGACTCTCCTCTTCTCCCTCTTCTTCTTCTGCCAGGTCACCTAGATCCTGTAGTCGTCTATTTAGCCTCTCCGCGGTGTCCGCTGTTCCTTCCTTGTAGCTGGGTCTCACTTGGACCGGTCGGGGAATGAGTTCGGAGGGGGGTGTAGACTCTCTCTGGTGGTCGAGTTCAAGGTCGCCTGCTCGGTTAGGGGAGGGTGCCCTTGACGTGTGTCTTGACGAGGCTCTGGAACCCCTTGTGGAGGGAGGGGGTGTTGCCCTGGTGATCAGCTGCTCCATTAGCTGCGCTTGTAGTCTGTCGCGCTCGGCTTGTAGTCTGTCGCGCTCGGCTTCGCGCTTGGTGAGATCTGCTTCTCTTTGGGCACCGGCAGCGGCACACTGGGTGTCGGCCCGGTCTCTTGCCATATTCTCTTCCGTCTGAAGGCGCCTCAGCTCCAGACGTATGTAATAATAATAATAATAATAATAATAATAATAATAATTTAGGACCTGCTCCGAGGTCACCATTTGGCACACATGCGAACCATGCATACAATGCGTATCTGCGATTAACCCATCCCGTATGTGCTCTTCTTCGCTCCGTTGCTGCGCTTGGAGTTGTTCGCGCTCGCTAAGCGTCTGTGCTTGGAGTCGATCGCGTTCACCCTGAAGTCGATCGCGTTCACCCTGAAGTCGATCGCGTTCGGTAGAGGCTGTCAGGCTGGCGAAGAACGCCTGTGACAGCATCCTCTCCGCCTCGCTGGGGGAAGACGCTTGTAGAGGTGAGCCGCTCCTGGCTGTACCCGTTGGGGATGCGTTCCCCTGCGGGGAGTCCTGGAGCTCTATCTCCTCGGCGCTCTCCTCATCTTGTTCCGTGCAGAGTTCCACCTCTGGAGGGTTGTCTTCCTCCCGGAGCTCTGGGGGGACTACTTCTTCGGTATTGGCGGGGGGTAAAGTCGTGTCAGTTCCCTCCTGGTCCCCACCGTGAGCTTGGTCAGTTACATTAGAACCCACTAGGGCCTCTGTGGTCGGGGTATCCTGGTTGATAGGGTCGGACATAATTTTACTTTCTACTTTTACTGCGTTTACTGTTTGTAGAAGGCTAGGTAGTTTACTGACAGCGTAATCCTCTAAGTACTGGGGTGGCTGTCGTCTACGTTGCGGGCGTTCTACTTTAGGAGGACCGTTTCGTGGAGTGTTCATCATAGGCCATTTCAATATTAATACCACTATATTAATATTACGCTAATTACCCTCCGGCTCGAAGGACCAATTTTAACTGAGGGGTACAATTCCCTGACTGTATTGATAAGTATGGTATCATTAAACCACTACCGCTTTATGTACTTTAATTACTGGCCATACAGTACACGATATCTAAGTATGATGAACACTTTCCCACATATGAAATCAGGTCCACACAAAGGTAATAGTCAAATATTTAATATATAGCAAAGGGTACATATAATAGTTACTTATTACATTTATGATTTGAATGCACTTGTAAGGCAAATGAGTATTCGTAGGCAAATCAACACTGAATGTCCAATCTCTGGTTACACAGGAAGCAAGTATACAACCTGGCTCTTAGGGAATTATAGCGATGGTCACTTAATGATTATAGCTGGATAATATACTGAAGGGGTCCCGCCGGTTGTAAGCCAGTAGGGGGGGTAGGAGAGCCGTCGGCTGTATCCCGTCTGGTCAACGATTTCTAGGGAGAGTCCAGGTACAGAACACAGTGCCCGTAGAACCTTGATCCGCAGATGAATACACTTGGGCTCTCTTGTAGACGATAGCTGTAGCTGTAGCTTTAGGTCCACAACGAAGAAGAAGCGAGGCGACCTCAGTCTGGTCTGAGCGCCGTCTCACCTTGGCTCCTCTCGGGGTAAATCCAACACTCACCGGTGTTGGCGATTATCCGCTCCACAAATCAAAGCACCAAAGCAAATAGATATTCCATGCCGTATAGGGCTCAGCAGTCGTCGGGGTAGGTAATCCAATGTGCAGGTCCACTCGTCCTCGCCTAGAACTCCTCGGATGAAAGCACCACGCGTGGTCTGCCCAACCTGGTTAAGACTCTAGATAACGCGAGGAAACGATGGGGGTGCTGCTCACTTTAGAACTCTAACCGAACGATGCACCATACATAATAGACTATTATTACTTAATAGAAATACGGTGCCAAACTCTGGCAATTCAGCTATTAATTCGCACGAGGTCTCACTGCTATTCTAAGGCCAAACAGGCCGTACTACACCGCACGCGGTATCGTGGGGTGAGGCTTCACGTCTTGTTACTTAGTTGGGTAGAAGGGTAAAGGACTAAGAGGAATTCTACATTTCTTGCGCCATATTTATATGCACAGTGGACAAGTAGTGCCGCTCTGCTTTCGGTAGCCGTATTCCTGCGCGGAGCTGAGGCTAGTAAGGGCATGTCTCGTCGGTACCTTTGAACTTGAACGCCAGGGGCTTGTCCCTGGCGCCTGGTCCTTTTGTCCAATAAGAGAATGAACTATTATGGGCTGTAGTAGAATAAAGGGATATTCCGTGTATATGTACAAGGAATATACAAGGGATATCAAACGATATACAAATACTATTAAATATATATCCATAAATAAATATATATATTCGGTTTAATCTGATCCTTCACAACAGCACCTTTTATACAAGAATTGCAGCCCAAAGTGCTTCACAGTAGTGACGTAGACAAAAAATGTACAGGCTAGAATAGGCATAACATTTGCATAAAAATTGGCAGAATCATAGACCGGCATAAAATGAGCAGAGTAAGAGGTAACCTAAGCCCAACCTCCCAGTAAGAGGAACCTAACTAGGTGCAGATCAACACGCCTAGTGAGTGACAGAGTGACGTCCCAGTAGGTACTAGGTCGTAAGACCAGTAGTAGAAGGGGAGCTCCCGTAGCTCACCGCATATCTCGGCGCTATTTCTGCGTCGGGGAAAACCGTGCTCGTCACGGATCTGGGGGACACGAGTTCGATTCCCGGACCCGCCGTCATTTCTCAGAATGTCTTCCCCTGCTCTACATCCCATTTCAACCTGTTTCTGTCGGTCATGCTTGACCAGAAAAGCGATAAACGCTAAAAAATAAAGTAAAAAAAAAAAAAAAACAGTAGTAGACCAGAGGATGGCTGGAGGTTCAAGTAAATAGGTAATTCCTGAGATCACTCTCACTACACACAGAATCCATTCCTAATATAGTTTAGAAGTAAGAGACAGATACTGTACACAGCAACCACCACCAGCGGGTATGATATACAAGCTCTCACAATGAAGCCGGCAGGTCTATACAGTACACGCTTGTATAATGAAGCAGGCGGTTATATACAAAAAGGAGCTGGCAGTGGCACCTACTCCTAAACACTCCTGCCAGAGAGAAGTTGGCCACGGCTCACAGCGAACATATTTTACCTTTATAAGGAGAACTGGCTCCCCCCTTCCCTTTAGCCTTCCGCACATGAATCTGCTGGGCTTTGGCCAATAAAACACAGTGAAGTACTGCATGCCAACTGCTGAAATAAGGCAGAAGTGAAGTGAAGGCCGGTGGGCTGAGTTTACAGAGTGTCTTGTAAACAGACAGACCCTGGCTGTTATTTAAACTTTAATGTAATGTGGCCTCTCAGCCAGAGGAAGAGGGCTAAGCAGCGTTTGGAAATAGGGTATTAAAAGGAAACTGATTGAGCTACCCCCGAGGCAAGAGGTGCATACATTATGAATGCTGCCCCCGGACTTGCCGTCACCGATACTTTGCTGAGACAGTCGCTCTGTGAGCGCGTAGAGCGGGGCAGGTATTCAGAACATGCACCAGAGCTGCTAAGTGAACTTCACTCTTTGCGGTAGACGGAGGCGGCACACCTTGCTCCGTGCAGACGAGCCAGACACCCTTCAAAGCAGCTTCACTTCACTTCAGGAAACACACTCAGCCCCAAAGCCCAAGCGTAACAAATCTGCACTCCTATGAGGAGTCAGGAACAAACAATAGACCTATATCTCAAAGCCCGGCCTATTTTCTTGATCCTTCAGCGTGCGGCAAGAAAGTTGGACCAGATTAAACTTTTGCCGTGACACAAAGCGCCCCCACGCGCCGCAGTGGACCAATCACGTAGGCTGGCGATCGGAGCGGAAGACGATGGATGGGGAAGGGGGGCAGGGGTTTAAAAGCTCACAGCTTGACGTCACACAAATGCACCACCCTGTCGGATCTAAAGTGAATACAGCCTAGGATAAAGTGAGTGATGGTTTATAGACACTTTGCTGCAGTGCGGGTCACAGCAATATATAAAACCAATCTGCAATGTTAACCCTTTCACTACCACACTACAGAAGGTTAACCCTTGGTTAACCATTTGTCGTGTGGCAGTGAAATGGTTAACCTTCTGTATTGTCACAGTGAAAGGGTTAACCATTTGGTAAATTAGCTTATTTGCCATCTACCCTGGAGTTAGACAAGCAGATACATACCCTTTTCTTCTCTGTGCATGCATTAGGCTTAGGGAACAGCCGCAATGTTAGCCTAGCTTAGCGTCTTTCACTGGAAGTAGGTGTGCCAGTGTAGCCTAGTTCCCAACAGTCACTCCAAATACAACTCCAAAACGTTCTTGTAAACATGTTGTGACCTGTGTATTTACCATGTGGAGAAATAAAAAAATATTAATTAGACATTTTCGTTTTCTAAGCAGATATATACTCGGAAATGTTTTTTGCCGAACCACTGCTGCCTGGGTGCAGTGATTTCAACCCCTCAAAAGCCCAATTTTTTTTAAACAAAGTATATATCTGCTTAGAAATCGAAAATGTTATTTTTTATATTTTTTTGTGGTAAATACACAGGTCACAACTAGTGCTGTCAGGCGATTACATTTTTGTATCTAATTAATTACAGGATTTGTAATTAATTAATCTAATTAATCGCATTTTAATCGCATAACCATTTTATGCCTGATATTCTATATTCTATAATCATATTTCAAATTGCATGTGTCCGGATGGCAGAATTCAGTACTGTATCTATAAAACCTTCTGTTTAATCATCTTCCATTTATTAATTTGCTTAGATTTTTCAGGTCTGGTCAATTTTAGCATGGTGTTTTTCACGGTCAAAGATAATAAAAAAAATGCATTGATATTCTCATTTGGTTCATTATAATTTTATCAAGCCTAGTAACAGACACAGTATTTCTGACACTGGGAATTCTGAGATCCATAGATGTCAATAGAATCAGATACCAAGAACATGCAAATGGACCATATTAAAAAAAAGTCTGTACATGTGTATTCTACGTTATTATTGAATGAATGAGATTAAAAAAAAATATATAAAAAAAAACGTTTTTTTTTAAATTCATTTTGAGTAAATTTTCATAACGCGATAATTTGCTGTGTAATTAATTAATCTAATTAACGCGATAAACTGACAGCCCTAGTCACAACATGTTTACAGGAAAGTTTTGGAGTTGTATTTGGAGTGTATTTCGTGACTATTGAGTAGGGTTGGGCATCGTTTGGATTTGAACGATTCCGGTTCCGATTCCGATTCTCCATATCGATTCCTGTTCTGAACGATTCTCGATTCCGATTCTTTGAGGTGCAGGTCACAGCTTATTTCGCAGGAGAATTTAATTTTTGAACATTTAAAAAAAAATGCATACTATTCACATTTTCAGTTGACATGATACAGTTTAATTTGTTTGCTGTACTGTAACTAGGGTATTAATTAACAAAGTAATTTTTTTTTTCTTTTTTTTTTAGAATCGAAATGCTGGTATGTTACTTCCGGTTCCAGAACCGGAAGTTAGGAACCGGTTCCTAATTAGAACCGGTTTTCGGTGCCCAACCCTACTATTGAGAAGTAGGCTACATTGGCACACCTACTTCTGTATGGATCTGCTTGTATAACTCCATGGTAAATGGCAAATTAGCTAATTTCCACAAAAGTTGGCGTGTTCCTTTAAGTACATGCTTTTTCTCAACAGCTTGGAAGTGTTTCAGGGTCAGCTTTTCCTTTTAAAGATCGGACAAAACCACTGAGCTCCATCTTAATTGGGTTCCAGTCCTCTTTCCTTTTCAAGACGAGAATGTGTATGGTCATGCTCTGTTGGAATGCTCCTCTTGCTGCTAATTCACTGAAGCCTACGGGGATTAACATCCACAGTGCTGAGTCAATAGACTCAAGGCTTCACTGTTGCTCGCTCCACCCAAAACATTTGGTCCGATCCTTCATTGGGCGTCACGTCCTGATCATCATGATAAGCCGGCCAGGGTTTAATTGAGAATATAGAACTACTGCACCTTGTATTTCTGAAGAATAAAATATCAAAAATAAAAATGCAACTGTCCCTTCTCTGTCATTTCAACCCCCCCTTCAAATCTCCTATGGTATTTTGTACGAGTAGAACTGGTTGTTGCTGGAGGCAGTTTCCTAGCCTTCACTCCCACAGCAACCCTTAGCTTTAGTACTGTGTCTGTCTTGGTACTGTATGAGTCATCCTGCCATTGTGTTACAGAGACATCATTATCTGTATATTTTTTTTTAATCCACTTTTCTGTGTTTTCCTCCCATCCCAATTTTTTTGTCGCCAATTCCCCCCTCCCCTTCCTGGTCATTGCGTGCATGTACCCCCCCCACTGGTCGTCTAGGGAGCCCTGAAGTCTTATCACATGCTTCCTCCGATACATAGGAGACAGCCAGCAGCCTCTTTTCACCTGGCAGCGAGGACTCTCATTGGTGAAGTGTAACGCGTGGGAGGTCACACTACCTTCACCATTTCCCTCCCTCGCTGTGCAGGCGCCCTGACCGACCTGTAGGAGTCGCTGTTTACAACAACCAGGACCCACCCTCGCCGGGTTTCCCACCCGCTAACACAGCCAATTGTGTTAGTATGGACGGTCGGCCAACCCCGAAGCACCACAGCTGCACTACCCGGCCATGCCTATCTGTATCTGTATCTGTATTTGCATCTGTATCAGCTCAACCAACAAAATGGTCGGTCTATTCAGATTTTTGTTTCTAAAACAACTGGCCGTGGCGTGGTTTATATCTGAGGTCACGATAAATCAGGCAAATGTATTTTCTAATCTAATATTCATTGCCAATGCTATTGCTAATGCTGAGCCTGGCTGTACTGTAACTGTACGAATTAATGTTGCTGAATTAAAGAATTAATAATTAAAACGTGTCAAATCAGCAGTCAAAGTGTATATTTTCAGCATTTTCACGTTTCACGCTTTATTTATCATAAAAACATGCAAATAATTATAAATAGAACAGGACTAGGGATGCTTGATATTGGCTTTTTTACTGATACCGATATACCGATATTGTCCAACTCTTCATTTCCGATACCGATATCAACCGATATCGATATATGCAGGGTTTACCCCCCCCAAAAAACGGAATAATTTCAGGTAATTAACATTACATATCTCTTGGCGGCTAGGTGGTGTAGTGGTCTAAGGCACTCGCCACCAGTGTGGAGACGCTAGGATTCGCGTGTTCGAATCCAGCTCTCCACATTGTTTTTCAGTTTGGCTGGTCGTCCGCAGTAATACACATTGGCCGTATTACGGGGAGGGAAAAACTGAAGGGTGGGGATCGAACGTTGTGAACAAGCGACTCCTACAAGTCGGTTGGTGCGCCTGCGCAGTAGAATCAGGAAGTGTCGGGGGCAGCGTGAGCCTCCCACGCGTTACTCCTCGACACTGAGAGGTCGAGCTGCGCAGGTGAAAAGATGCGACTGCTGTTACCTCAAGTACCGGAGGGGACTTGTGCTATGTATGACTTAGTCCTCACTGCAGCCGGCTTGTGGGAGGCAAGAAACAGCGTTCGTGACAGGGGAGGGTTGAATTGGATGATACGAAATTGGGATGGGAGAAAATATAGAAAAATGGGAGAAAAAGTGGATAAAAAAAAAAAACATTACATATCTCTTGTCGTGGAATTAACACAACATTATGCATACTTTTGACAATAAAAAAATCAGAATGTGTTGCTTGCCTGGGTAAATAAAGGTTAAATAAATTTAAAAAAAATCTTTTTTATTTATTTTGTTTGAAAACCGATACCGATAATTTCCGATATCACATTTTAATGCCAATATCGGTAGGCCGATAATATCGGACATCCCTAAACAGGACAATTGTAATATTAAACTGGGAAATGGGCATAATATGGGCTCTTTAATATTGGCATTCGGTTGGTCCAAATATTCAACTTAATTTTTTACTGTATTTGCCAGAATGCACCACCATTTAGTCATACAAGTCTTAAACATCATCAGAAGTAGCTTTACAGGCACCAAGACGAACAATAGCATCACATAGCATGGCACGGTGGCCACACAAGGCCACATAAACACACACACATCATCTGTCAGACGCAACAGCTGCATGAATCATACAAACATATGGATAGAGGACGTTATGCCGGCGCCAACATGCTCAGTATAAACCCACGTCACTTGAACATAACCTGACACAGTGGCCACACACACACACACACACACACACACACACACACACACACACACACACACACACACACACACACACACACACACACACACACACACACACACACACACACACACACACACACACACACACACACACACACACACACACACACACACACACACACACACACACACACACACACACACACACACACACACACACACACACACACCAAAATCCAATAGTACACCCAAGAAAAACGATACATTACCCAATAGACAGTAATACTGAAATAGGCCATACTACTGTCAGAAATTGTAAATTAGTCTACTTTTGACAATCACAGCAGGAGATGATGGGTCTTGGTGTTGAACACATACTGTAACGTTACACTGTTTGTTGAACATGTTTCTATTATTTTATCATAGTCCAAAGATTCAGGACAGGATTTATTTTATTTGATAATAACGAGCAATTTCAGGTAAAAAAATAAATCTGTTTCCATCACATTATCCGTGCTTTTCCCTATACAGAGTACAGTGAATTGTAGGGGTTGGGGGGAAAATATCGTGATATTTTGCGTGCCGATATTATATCGATACACTGATCAATATTATTATTATTATTTTTTAATCCTCTTTTTCTCCGTCTGATTTTCTGTGCTTTTCCTCCCATCCCAATTTAGTCGTTATGCCAATTCCCCCCTCCCTTACCTGGTTGTTGTGCGCATGTGCCCCCTACTGGTCGGTCAAGGGAGCCCTGAGGTCTACCACATGCTTCCTCCGACACATGCGGAGACAGCCAGCGGCTCTCTTTTCACCCGACAGCACGGACTCTCATTGGTGAAGTGTAACACGTGGGAGGTCACACTGCCTTCACCACTTCCTGTCTTTTGCTGTGCAGGCGCCCAGACCTGACATGTAGGAGTCGCTGTCCACAACGCCAGATTACCACCCCATCGACTTCCCTCCCGCTAACTCAGCCAAACGAGTTAGTATGACGGCTGGCCCAAGCCGGAGGCAATGCCGACACCCGGATTCGAGACCGGAGTCTCTCGCATTGGTGACGAGCGCAATCTCCGCTGCGCCACCCAGCCGCAACTGATCAATATTTTTAAGTAAATATATATATATATATAAATTTTTTGGTGAACTGACTTCTTCTATAACATTTACATTTGACATTTTGTTATTTAGCTGACACTTTTATCCAAAGCGACTTCTATAAATTATTATTTTTAATTGCAGATGTTCACAAAGTTTTCCGT
This sequence comes from Notolepis coatsorum, assembly GCF_963971535.1. Classification (NCBI taxonomy): domain Eukaryota; kingdom Metazoa; phylum Chordata; class Actinopteri; order Aulopiformes; family Paralepididae; genus Notolepis; species Notolepis coatsorum. The sequence continues at coordinate 29,999,946 of NC_140171.1, forward strand.
TGGGGACATAATTAATAATAAAAAGGTAATAAATCGCAATAAATCGTAATATATGGCAATATCACAGTACAGTGCTGGTGATTCCCACCACTACTGAAGTGTCACCATGTGGTCCCTCTGAGGCTATAATGTGGACCAATAAAGTACTTGCCTCCGTCGACCTCCATCACTAATGTAATGAGCCCCTCTAGACACACAGTCCACACAGGCCGAGGCTGGCTCTGGGCCAACGGTGGCGGAAGTACACAGTTGATAATTATACTTAAGTACAAGTGGAAATACCCAGATAGTATAGCACTATGGTAAAAGTAAAAGTCCTCCACTTAAATACACATTCTGTACGAGGTTCTTCTATCAATGTGTGTGTCTGACTCTTACCACCAAACCGGCACGGACTACAAAGTACAAGATATGACGTATATCGTGCCAGTTAGGGTACATTGTGCATACTGCACCTGTGTATACTGTTTACTTTACTTTACTCATATAGTATATATTCTGATTCTAATTCTATATTGCCCATATGTATTGTAATAATATAACTGATAGGGCATACAGACCCTCATCTGCACCTTTGATTACACTGTTTACTTCTCATATTCTTATATTCAGAGTCAATTATATTGTTTACACTGTTTATTTTTATTATGATGTTATTGCCTATATTTATGTCTTTCTAGTATTACCCTGCCCATACCTCTACCTCCCCTCCCTCATGCTGCTACTGTATGACGCCGGAATTTCCCCAAGCGGATCAATAAAGTAATATATTGTCTTATCTTATCATAGGCAGGGTTCCCACGCTTGCCTTGAAAACATTTTCCATGCTACCCCCTGATTTTCCAGGTACCCTATTAAGTGATGATCTATAGGCCACTGAAGCTTTCCTCCCCCATCCGTGCCCCCCTCCCCTCACACACACAACCCCCTAGGACACCTGACTACTTACTTGATTTAAAAGATGTGCCAGTCAAGTCTACATTGTAAATGCTTAGAGATGATGTCTTATTGATAATATCAATGCATGAAATAATGCAACATTAGGTTATGTTAGTTATCATAGATCTCTCACGGGTGATGTAAAAGTGGCTGCTCCGTCTCTATAGAATCTCCTGCAGCTATAGGAAAATGAACATACTATTAATAAATGGCTCCTAGCTTCGTCTGTGGTTCACGCAGGCTCTGGTTCACACAAGTTCACGCAGGCTCTGGTTTACGCAGGCTCTGGTTCACACAAGTTCACGCAGGCTCTGGTTCACACAGGCTCTGGTTCACACAGGTTCACACAGGCTCTGGTTCACACAGGCTCTGGTTCAGGCAGGCTCTGGTTTACGCAGGCTCTGGTTCACACAGGCTCTGGTTCACACAGGCTCTGGTTCACACAGGCTCTGGTTCACACAGGCTCTGGTTCACACAGGCTCTGGTTCACACAGGCTCTGGTTCACACAGGCTCTGGTTCACACAGGCTCTGGTTCACACAGGCTCTGGTTCACACAGGCTCTGGTTCACACAGGCTCTGGTTCACACAGGCTCTGGTTCACACAGGCTCTGGTTCAGGCAGGCTCTGGTTCACACAGGCTCTGGTTCACACAGGCTCTGGTTCACACAGGCTCTGGTTCAGGCAGGCTCTGGTTCACACAGGCTCTGGTTCACACAGGCTCTGGTTCACACAGGCTCTGGTTCACACAGGCTCTGGTTCACACAGGCTCTGGTTCACGCAGGCTCTGGTTCAGGCAGGCTCTGGTTCACACAGGCTCTGGTTCAGGCAGGCTCTGGTTCACGCAGGCTCTGGTTCACACAGGCTCTGGTTCAGGCAGGCTCTGGTTCACACAGGCTCTGGTTCACGCAGGCTCTGGTTCAGGCAGGCTCTGGTTCATGCAGGCTCTGGTTCCAGTGAAGGAGGCCTTCTACTCTACGTTTCTCTCTCTGATAAGGCAGGGGATTTTGAATTCCAAAGCAATAGCCAAAACAAGCTTAGCGTAGCAGGTCGGGTCACCCGTTCTGCTGCATTCACTGCAACAGCCGGTCATTTAGTGTTTAGCAATTTGGCTTTTAAAAATTGGAACGTTAACAAAATAATAAAATCCTTTGGTGAAACACAATGTCCCCACTAACCCCACATGCAGCACCAAGGACAAATTACTGGTAGACGGGAAAGGAAAACACTACACTATTAAAAAAAGGCACCGGGGCTTAACCATTTCACTACCACCCTACAGAAGGTTAACCCTTTCACTACCACACTACAGATGGTTAACCCTTTCACTACCACACTACATAATGTTAACCATTTCACTACCACACTACATAATGTTAACCATTTCACTACCACACTACATCAGGTTAACCCTTTCACTACCATAGGCCCTTTCACTACCACAGTACAGAAAGTTAACCCTTTCACTACCACAGTACCCTTTCACTACCACCATGCATAAGGTTAACCCGTTCACTACCACAATACAGAAGGTTAACCCTTTCACTACCACACTACAGCATGTTAACCCTTTCACTACCACACTACATATGGTTAACCCTTTCACTACCACACTACAAATGGTTAACCCTTTCACTACCACACTACATATGGTTAACCCTCTCACTACCACACCACATATGGTTAACCCTTTCACTACCACACTACATATGGTTAACCCTTTCACTACCACACTACAGATGGTTAACCCTTTCACTACCACACTAGATATGGTTAACCCATTCACTACTACACTACAGAAGGTTAACCCTTTCACTACCACACTACAGAAGGTTAACCTTTCACTACCACACTACAGAAGGTTAACCCTTTCACTACCACACTACAGAAGGTTAACCGTCTGTATGTGGTAGTGAAATGTTAACCTTCTGTAGTGTGGTAGTGAAAGGGTAAATGGCGCTGGCCTGTCCCGATGACTCCGATTACTACCTCTTCAACTTGGAAGCCTTGAACTTTTGAAAGTGCCTCCATTTCATCGACCTGTCCCTCATTTCGTATGCAGAAATTAAAACGTGGTGAAGTATAAGTGCGACATTTCCCTAAAAAGCGAAAAACTCAAGTATGCGAACGAGTACCCGGAACGGCACTCGCTGACAACCGATTTACATCCCGCCCCTGATTTAGGCCATGCAGTGTGCGGGTAGCGGGCTGTTTTCTTCTCCCAGTGGCAGGCCACTCTCTGACGCTCAGTCATCTCTCCGACAGCTGCGGTGCGGCGCGGAGAGATAACATCGAGGAGGGGTGTCGTCTGTGTCGGCAGCTTCAGGGACATATCATTAACTCAGCCAGACATCGGCACACATTAGCCTCTGGAGAACAAAACACTGCTTAATACAAGCCAGGCGTGGCCGCTACGACGGGCCGACAGCACTGCGTGCGGAGGAAAGGAAAAACTGCCTTTTAAACAGCTTTACCCCCCCCATCGGGTATTTGTGTGTTTTACCCAACTATTCATAATAGGGAGAGATAGTAGCGTATGTAAAGAGAATAGGTGCTTATTATTATCGAGTGACATTTATGGCCTCGGAGGGAAATAAAACGAGGGAATGGATGAATACTCCTGCTTGTGGGGAAGAGGTGTATAGTGTAGGGGGGGGGGGGGATACTACTGTGTGTGGGGAAGTGGTGAATGGGGGATACTACTGCGTGTGGGGAAGTGGTGAATGGGGGATACTACTGCGTGTGGGGAAGAGGTGAATGGGGGATACTACTGCGTGTGGGGAAGAGGTGAATGGGGGATACTCCTGCGTGTGGGGAAGAGGTGAATAGGGGATTGTACTGTGTGTGGGGAAGAGGTGAATAGGGGATTGTACTGTGTGTGGGGAAGAGGTGAATAGGGGATACTACTGCGTGTGGGGAAGAGGTGAATGGGGGATACTCCTGCGTGTGG
>NC_140171.1:30008832-30041332 GCF_963971535.1 Notolepis coatsorum
CAACCATTTACACCACACTGAAACTGAATAGTTCCTCAACCATTTACACCACTGAAACTGAATGGTTCCTCAACCATTTACACCACTGAAACTGAATGGTTCCTCAATCATTTACACCACTGAAACTGAATGGTTCCTCAATCATTTACACCACACTGAAACTGAATGGTTCTTCAACCATTTACACCACTGCAACTGCATGGATTGACCACTTAGAAGAGGGTTTCATTGTAAATACTAATTTGTAATAATTAATTTGTAGCATTGATCTCAAGGCTGAACATTATGAATAGAATGTATTTCAACAATATAATGTGGGAGTAGAGATGTATAACTGTATATAAGTGTGACCTCACTGCACTAAACCCTCCTCTTGTGGACTTTAGGAGGTTGGGGGTCAGGGACTACAGCCCCCTCAGCATTGACGGGGCACCGGTTGAGAGAGTGAACAGTTTTAAGTACCTCGGAGTCCACATATCTGAGGACTTGACATGGACCACACACATTGACAGTGTTATCAAGAAGGCAAGAAAGAAACATTTCATGCAAAGTATTCTGTATTTCTGTATGACAAATAATAAAGAAACTTTAAACTTGAACTTGAACTCTATTGGTATCTGAGTGATGACTCGGATTCTCCAATCCGTTTGGACTTCTAGGTGTCTGAATGAAGCACATCTGCCAGACTCCTCTCAATGTCACCTTCCTCAGCAATTACAGTATGTGTATTTTAAAGATGGTCTAAAAACTTGACATATTGCAGTCTTGTGAATGAATTAATGTGTTTAAGTCCCATTTGATCTGTGCAACCCCCCCTGTTACCAACATAAAGGTTCAAAGCGGTGACTGCTTTAAAAAAGAAAAAATAATAATATTATTATTTAACCATAAATTGACCATTTAACACTTTAAGTGCCAAAAACGTGTTTAGGCGTCTTTCCTAGCCATGCTCAAGTTGCCTAGGACGCCGTAACTTGTCTTTGATATCAATATTTCAAAAATCTGTGATCGGAATCATATTTTCCCTCTGCAGCCTTCACACACAGTTCTGATCTCCTCTCAATCCTCTAGCGGTTCAAGAGCGCCATCTGGTGGCCGATCGGCAGATCGCCCAAACAGGAAGTCATGTGGATGAAGTGGTGATCACCCATATTACTTCCGGGCACTCGCTATAGGTACCGGGACTCGAGCTCGACACAATACATAGCGATCCGTTGCCAATAACTCGATAAACAACATGATTTGGACGTATATACTATTATACAACCTGGAATATGGGTATTTCGACATCCCATAATGGAAAACTGTCTACCCCACGCTGATCGCCCAACGGCGCGAGGAACATACGGTAAGATCCAGCGTTATTTTCTAACGTATTCCATATAAACTGCTATGATGAACATATGACTATAACTATGTACAGATACCGAGATGTCACACCATGTTACCTGTTACCTGTTTATTGCACAATGTTGTTTTTTATTGGATTCTATTATATGTTGTACCACTGTATTGCACATCGTTGCGGGCAAGACCACCCGCATTTCATTGTATACTTGTATGCCGTGACAATTAAAACTCTTGACTTGACTTGACTTGACCCACTCTGGATGAATCATCTAACGCTGCCCACGGAATTATAAACGATCCCCCGCCCATCCGGTCATCATCAGATCATACGTAGATCATTCTAGAAGTACGTCCAGTTGAAATTTTTTATATCGCGCCGATTGCTATCAAACTGTATTTCATCATCAATATAATGCATTTGGGGCTATAGATCACGTTCTGGAGAAAGCTGCAGAAAAAGATAAAAACATACTTATACTTTAGATCATATTTTAGTATGAATATGTGAATGAAAAAGTTTAACGTTCATACACCCTGAACAATACATATAGGACATTGAATGGGCCCTAATAATGGCAATCTAGCAATAGAATTTAAAAAGTTATAGCCCTGCAAAGAAGGGGAACTTCTCCATAGACAAATAGAGCTGGCAACGGATGGTATATCATGAATTTAACCTTAGGCAATCAAAGTGTTAACCATTATTTATGCAGAAAGTCTCGTTGAGAATAAAATACTTTTTTGAAGAGACTGCTTTCCGTAGGGAAGTTCAGAGCATAATGCAGCCACCAACAGTCACACTTCATATTGAGACTTGTGCAAAACAAAACAATTATGGGCAATTATTGATGGAGGACAATAGTAGAGAATGGCCTCATTCAGTCCAGTTGTACGAAGCTGCTAACTGTGTGGGATTCAGAAAACAGGGGGGAAAAAGGAAGAAAAAAAGTGACTTACGTGTGAACATGGTCAGGAACCAGGGAATAGCATAGAGCTGTATGGAGAAGAGAGGAGAGGAGAGGAGAGGAGAGGAGAGGAGAGGAGAGGAGAGGAGAGGAGAGGAGAGGAGAGGAGAGGAGAGGAGAGGAGAGGTACATTAATACTGTTATTCATCTTGTCCTTTGATGCCCCATGAAATGGCATTCAGAATGTGTTTCAACTCTGTGGTGTTTTTGTTCGAGTCCAGGCAAGACTCTCAAGTTTTGGTCTGACCCCTCCTTATTTGATACACTTGTTAAAATTGTCATCTACTGCCTATAATACCAGAGCTGCTCACTATATCTCGCTAGATGGTCCCTGTGTTAACACTTCCTTCGGTCAATCCTCCTTCCAATTTGCTGCTCCGAGCAGTTGGAACGAGATGCAAAAGAGAAAATAGACAAATTCATCCCCCTCACTACTTTTAAGGACTCTATCACAGAGTTGTTTACACACACCTGCAACTGTCACCCAGCCTGTAAATTGACTGTTCTGCTTTGTGTATTCATGTATTACATACCTTGTAATTTTATTTGGTTGTTTGTTTGATGTGTGTTTTAATTATTTCCCTTACCTCTGTCTTTTCTACTTCGTTTTTTGTCTCCTTTCCCTGCTACCCTTCCAGAGGACCTTTTGTCTTCCCACCAGGCCGCCATTGTAAATAAGAATTTGTTCTTAATTAACCTGCCTGGTTAAATAATTAAAATTATTATAAATTATAAAATTAAAATAGTGCAATAGTGCAGTGCAATACAATTGTAGAATAGAATAGATAAAAAAAATATATATATATTTTACAGTGCAATAAAATAGTTCTGGATTACTGTTCAACAGTTCAAAGTCGACTTTACCATCTCTGTTTGGTATCCACAGTTTAAAACTTGACAGTCTACCCTCCTGTTTTATACCCACTTTGACCCTTTGAACCTCCCACCCAGGGCAAACCTCCCTCTCAGGGCACAGTTCCCTCTCTCAGGGTGCAGTAATGTAATTGTTGTGAAGGATCAGATTAAACCGAATATATATATTTATTTATGGATATATATTTAATAGTATTTGTATATCGTTTGATATCCCTTGTATATTCCTTGTACATATACACTGAATATCCCTTTAGTCTACTAACAGCCCATAATAGTTTCATTCTCTCATTGGACAAGAACTTGGCGCCAGCAGCCAAGCCCCTTGGTTCAAGTTCAATCGTGCCGACGAACATGTCGTTACTAGCCCCGGTTCCGCGTAGGAATACGTCTGCCGAAATACGAATGGTACTATTTGTTCACAGCGCATATATATATGGCGCAAGTAAAGTAGAACTTTCTTTTAGTCCCTTAGCCCTTAGTCCTTTACCCTCCAACCTAGTGGCAAGACGTTAAGCCTCACCCACGATCCACGTGTGGTGCAGTATGGTCAACTTGGCCTCAGAATGGCATTGAGACATCGTGTGGATTAATAGTTGAATTGTCATAGTTTGGCACTATACCATCGAGTGGGACGTATTTCTATTAAGTTAATAATAGTCTATTATGTATGGTGCATCGTTTGGTTAGAGTTATAAAGTGAGCAGTACCCCCATCGTTCCTCGCGTTATCTAGAGTCTTAACCAGGCTGGGCAGACCACGTGTGGTGCTTTCATCCGAGGAGTTCTGGGCCAGGACGAGTGGACCTGCACATTGGATTACCTTACCCGGACGACGGCGAGCCCTACACGGCTTGGATTATCTACTTGCTTTGGGTGCTTTGATTATGCCATGGATAACAGCCAACACTGGTGAGTGTTGGAACTACCCCCCCGAGAGGAGTCCAGGTGAGACGGCGCTCTACCCGAGTGAGGTCGCCTCACGTCTCTTCGTTGTGGACCGGCAGCTACCGTCTACAAGAGGGCCCAGCTGTATTCATCTGTGGACCGAGGTTCTGTGGGCACCGTGTTCAGCACTCTGAATTCTCCCAAGAAATCGTTGGCCAGATGGGATATCGCCGGCGGCTCTCCTAACCCCCCCCCTCTACTGACTTACAACCAGCGGGACCCCCTTTTAGTATATCCAGCTATAATCATTTAAGTACCATCGCTATAGTTCCCTAAAGAACCAGGTTGCATACTTGCTTCCTGCGTAACCAGAGATTGGACATTCAATGTTGATTTGCCTACGAATACTCATTTGCCTTACAAGTGCATTCAAATCATAAATGTCATTAAGTGAACGTTGTATATACCCTTTGCTATATAAAATATTCGATTTATACATTTGTGTGGACTTCGTTTCATGGTGGGAAAGTGTTCATCATATCTATATCATGTACTGTGTGGCCAGTAGTTAAAGTACATAATCGGTAGTGGTTTAATGATACCATACTTATCAATACAGTCAGGGAATTGTACCCCTCAGTTACAATTGGTCCTTCGAGCCGGAGGGTAACTAGTGTAATATTAATATAGTGTTATTAATATTGAAATGGCCTATGATGAACACTCCACGAAACGGTCCTCCTAACGTAGAACGCCCGCGGCGCAGACGACAGACACCTCAGTACTTAGAGGATTACGCTGTCAGTCAACTACCTAGCCTTCGACAAACGGTAAACGCGGTAAAAGTAGAAAGTAAAATTATGTCTGACCTTAACGACCAGGTTACCCCGACCACAGAGGCCCTAGTGGGTTCTAATGTAACTGACCAAGCTCACGGTGGGGACCAGGAGGGAGCTGACATGCCTTTACCCCCCGCCAATACCGAAGAAGTAGTCCCCGACCAGCCCCAGGAGGAAGACAACCCTACAGAGAGAGAACTCTGCACGGAAGAAGAGGAGGAGAGCGCCGAGGAAATAGAGCTCCAGGACTCCCCGACGAGTACAGCCAGGAGCGGCTCACCTCTACAACCGTCTTCCCCCAGCGAAGCGGAGAGGATGCTATCACAGGCGTTCCTCGCCAGCCTGACAGCCTCTACCGAACGCGATCGACTTCAGGGTGAACGCGATCGACTTCAGGGTGAACGCGATCGACTCCAAGCACAGACGCTTAGCGAGCGCGAACAACTCCAAGCGCAGCAACGGAGCGAAGAAGAGCGCATACGCCTGGAGATGAGACGCCTTCAGACGGAAGAGAATATGGCAAGAGACCGGGCCGACGCCCAGCGCGCCGCTGCCGGTGCCCAAAGAGAAGCAGATCTCACCAAGCGCGAAGCCGAGCGCGACAGACTACAAGCGCAGCTAATGGAGCAGCTGATCCTCAAGGCAACACCCTCTCCCTCCGCCAGGGGTTCAAGGAACTCGTCGAGACAACAGTCAAGGGCAGCGTCTCCTAACCGAGCAAGCGACCCTGAACTTGACCAACAGACCAAGCCTATACCCCCCGCAGACCCCCTTCCCAGACCGGTCCAAGCGAGACCCAGCTACAAGGAAGGAGCGGCATACACTGCGGAGAAGCTAAATAAACGACTACAGGATCTAGAGGACCTGATAGAAGAAGAAGAGGGAGAGGAGGAGAACCAAGCCCGACGACAGCACAGTACTCCACCGGACCAGGAGGTCCAGTACAGCCCAGGCTATAACCCCGCGGCGCTGCGCTACAGACCCCCGACCCTATTCACGGGTGAGCACGACGCACGACCAGCCCCGAGGAATAGCACCTGGACCAGCGGGCCATGGTACCCTGCCGGTACCAGCCCACAGAGAGGCGCAAGAGGAGACTCGCCTAGGAGGTCTCTCCCCCAACGCTCGCCGATGTATCAGCCATCCACGGCGTCATACATTGCCACACCGACGTTTCCAGACTTCACCTATGAGAATCGAGCACAGTACACGGAGCTCCGGATGTGCTTAGAGACAATGATGGTGGATGTCGCTGATGAACGCCACAAGTATGCAATATTACTGAAGCACCTGAAAGTACCGCAAGCGCACAATATAGCGCTAGCCTATGCCACCTCTACGACCCCATACACTGCGGCTCTAGCAGCGCTGGACCAGAGATATGGACGTATATGGGATTACGTAATCCAAGAGATAAGGCATATTGACCGCCTACCCCCAGCAACAGACAATCGCTCATTAGACGACCTGTCTATAAAAGTGCAGTCCCTGGTAGGGATGCTGGGAGCGCAACGGGAAAAGGGTATGCACGAGCTATACGCCAACTCTAACGTCGAGAGGATTTTAGAGAAGCTGCCACCCGCCAGACAAGAGCGCTTCAGGCGGCAGAGAGACCACCGTGATCCTAACGGTCCCGAACCATCCCTCCTCGATCTAGCCGACTTCCTGGCGAGAGAAGTCAGCAGCCTACGACTGGATACGTTCGGGCGGAGCACACCAAGCTCCAGAGAGGGACCCAGGAGAATAAACGATGGAAGAAGATCGGTGACTGTCATGCACCAATCAGAATCAGTACCGAGCAGTAAGAACCACAGTACCCCCTCGAGAAAAGAGAAGTGGAAGATGGTGTGCCCGTACTGCGAGAAGGAACACTGGCTGTCACAATGTGACCTGTTCACAAAGATGAATGCAGAAGAAGTGAGTCAATGGATAAAGTCCAACAGGCGCTGTTACCGATGTGCGCGCAATCACATGGCAGCCGAATGCCGCCTAAAGAAGAGGTGCAGTCGGTGTGACGGAGCCCATCTAGATGTCCTACACGACAGTAACAGAAGAAAGCCTGCACCTGCACCATCGAGCAGCACCAAGGCAAGTGTCATGTACATTGACCCCGCCAGCAGCAGCGGCGCCCAAGTGCTCTTAAAGGTAGTCCGTGTAACATTGAGCTACCAAGATAAAGTCATGGACACTTACGCCGTCCTTGATGACGGGTCAGAGAAGACCCTTCTGCTCGCGTCCGCTGCGGCCCAGCTGGGACTGCGGGGGAGCGAGAACCAAATGACGATTCGGACAATAAGAAGAGATTTAAAGACGATAAAGGGCGAGAATGTCTCCTTCACTATCGCAGCAAGCGGGCAGCCAGAGCGACGGTATAGGATTACAAATGCTTTCACCAGCCAAGAAATAGGACTATCACAGTACACCTACCCCATCGCCAAGCTGATGGATAAATATGTGCACCTGCGTCAACTACCTATCCCGCTCATAGACGGCGCCACCCCGACCCTGCTGATAGGCTCCGACCATGCAGACCTCATAGTCCCGATAGACCGGGTCCATACAGGACCCTGAGGCTGTCCTGCAGCAGTCGAGACCCGCCTAGGATGGACACTACAAGGCCCCCTCGCTAAATCTCTCAACCGAACAGCAGCCACTAGCTGCCTCCACTCCAGAGCGACAGAAGGAGACACCACACTCCTGCAGCATGTCGAGAAGAAAATTTACTGGCGACGTCGTGCGCTGCTCCGCGCCTCCCTGATCAAAGACGGCTTTGATCTCCGGCAGAGGGCCAGCAGCGACCCCCCAGTATTGCGCAACCTCAACCCAGAGGTCGCAGAGGACCCAGCAGCAGATGAAGAGGTCCGACACAGTGTGAAGAACAGTTTCTACGTGGACAACTGTTTACAAAGCGTTTCGACTCAAGAAGAAGCCGAGGCTCTCCTAATCAAGCTACGCGCCTCCCTGATCAAAGGCGGCTTTGATCTCAGGCAGTGGGCCAGCAGCGACCCGCACGTATTGCGCAGCCTCTCCCCCGCGGACAAGGCTGCCAGCAGCGAGACCTGGATGGCGACAATCCCAGGAGAAGCCCAAGAAATGACACTAGGACTAGTCTGGCGCTTCAAAACAGACTCGCTCCACTATAGACACAAACCCCTGACCACGGAGCAGGGAAGGTCGACGGCGATACCGACCACCAGACGGAGTGTCTACAGAACACTCGCCAGACAATATGACCCGTTGGGATGTATTCTACCTTACACCACCAGGGCAAAGATGATTGTACGAGCACTATGGGACAAGGACCAGGGCTGGGACGACCCAATACCCGCACACCTTGCTTCCACATGGAGAGAGTGGGAGACGGAGCTCCGCTCACTCCCAGGCGTCAATATACGCCGCAGCTACTTCCCACCCACAGTGAGGCCAGAGACATGCAAGATGGATCTACACGTCTTCAGTGACGCCTCCGAAGTAGCCTATGGATCGGTGGCCTACTTGCGTGCCCAAGAGAAGGGAGGAGAGATACACACTGCTTTCATCCTGGCTCGCTCAAGAATAGCCCCACGAAAGCAACAATCTATCCCGCGTCTAGAGCTCTGCGCAGCCCTAGCAGGAGCGCATCTAGCCACGTTAATCCAACGTGAACTCACCATTCCGGTGCACAGAACAATCTTGTGGTCAGATTCCACGACAGTACTCACATGGATCAAGTCTGATTCATGCAGATACAAAGTCTTCGTGGGAGTCAGAGTCACCGAGATTCAAGAGTTAACAGAAGCAGCGAGCTGGCGGTATGTGGACACCAAACACAACCCAGCTGACGTCATCACCCGGGGAATGTCCCTAGATGACCTCACCCGTCGCAACATCTACAGTGACGGACCAGAGTTCCTCAAGCTCCCGGAAGAAGAGTGGCCTACGCCCACCCCACGGGAAGCGAGTAAAGAGGAGGCTGAGAACAAGAAACCTATGTTCTGTGGACTGAGCACAGTCGCCTCCACAGACCCCAACATAGATGATTGCATTACCCTACAGAGTGCGCAGCTAAAGACATTCCTGTGGCACCACCCAGAGATTCAGTCCACTGCCGACATTTCAGCAGCTGACTACGAAGAAGCAGAACTTCTTCTACTACAACGAGCCCAGAGAGACTCGTTCCCCGATGAGCTAGACTGTCTACAGGGAGGAAAGCCCGTCCCATCAGACAGCAGACTGCTCCACCTGGCACCCGAGAGTGACGCCCATAATCTCATCAGAGTGGGTGGTCGTCTGCGGAGAGCCCCCGACCTACCGGATGACGTTAAGTACCCGATAGTCTTGAACAGCCGACACAAGGTCACAGAGCTGATCATAAAGAAATACGACGAGGATGTGCACCACGCAGGAGCAGAGAGAGTCTTCGCGGAGATCAGACGTCGCTATTGGATACTTCAAGGGAGAGAAGCAGTGCGACGCTTCCAGCGAACCTGTCTAGACTGCCGAAAGTGCCGCGCGCAGCCCAGCATACCCCGGATGGCTGACCTACCTCCCTGTCGCCTCCGACTCGGCGACAAGCCATTCCACTCCACAGGCATGGACTGTTTTGGCCCGTTGTACATAAAGAAAGGAAGAGGAACCGAGAAGCGGTGGGGTATTGTATTCAAATGCATGACCACCAGAGCGATACATATCGAACTCCTTCCGACCATGAGCACAGACTCATTCCTTATGGCCTTCCGAAGATTCACATCACGGAAAGGAAAACCGTCTACATTGTTGTCTGATCACGGGACAAACTTCAAAGGCGGAGAAAGAGAGCTGAGAGAGAGCTTCCAAGCTATGGGCCCAGAACTTAAGACCCACCTCGCTCCATCCCAGATTGACTTCCAGTTTAATCCCCCGAACGCACCCCACTTCGGTGGAACCTGGGAACGAGAAGTACGTTCAATAAAGACAGCCCTGTACGCCGTGCTTGGGGCCCAGACTGTGGCGGAAGAAGTCCTAATGACAGTCCTCACGGAGATCGAGGGAGTATTGAACTCAAAGCCCCTCGGCTACGTCTCCAGTGATGTAGCAGATGTCGACCCAGTCACCCCCAACACACTCTTGATGGTGCGGCTGGACCCCGCGCTACCCCAGACAATGTACAGGCCTGAAGAAGCGAGCGGCCGAAGAATGTGGAGGTACAGTCAAGTACTAGCTGACAAGTTTTGGAACAGCTTTCTACTCCACTACCTACCGTCTCTACAGACCCGCCAGAAGTGGGTAAAAGAGAGAGACAATTTGACAGAAGGAACAGTCGTCATGATTATCGACCAGTCACTACCCAGAGCTATGTGGCCGGCTGGCCGCGTAAGCAAAGTGATCACCGGTGCCGATGGCAAGGTCCGAGCAGCTGAGGTGCTCGTCCAAGGGCGAACTTACACACGACCCGTGGCGAGGCTAATAGAACTGCCCAGACTCCCAGACACTATCGATGACGACCATGACCCCATGACTTTGTGAGTTGACTGACCCTTACAGCGGACCTTGAGTGGTAGACAGTGCGGTTAATCTGTCTCTGCTTAGCTAATTAGGTGGGACTAATTAGGGGGCGGCTGTTGTGAAGGATCAGATTAAACCGAATATATATATTTATTTATGGATATATATTTAATAGTATTTGTATATCGTTTGATATCCCTTGTATATTCCTTGTACATATACACTGAATATCCCTTTAGTCTACTAACAGCCCATAATAGTTTCATTCTCTCATTGGACAAGAACTTGGCGCCAGCAGCCAAGCCCCTTGGTTCAAGTTCAATCGTGCCGACGAACATGTCGTTACTAGCCCCGGTTCCGCGTAGGAATACGTCTGCCGAAATACGAATGGTACTATTTGTTCACAGCGCATATATATATGGCGCAAGTAAAGTAGAACTTTCTTTTAGTCCCTTAGCCCTTTACCCTCCAACCTAGTGGCAAGACGTTAAGCCTCACCCACGATCCACGTGTGGTGCAGTATGGTCAACTTGGCCTCAGAATGGCATTGAGACATCGTGTGGATTAATAGTTGAATTGTCATAGTTTGGCACTATACCATCGAGTGGGACGTATTTCTATTAAGTTAATAATAGTCTATTATGTATGGTGCATCGTTCGGTTAGAGTTATAAAGTGAGCAGTACCCCCATCGTTCCTCGCGTTATCTAGAGTCTTAACCAGGCTGGGCAGACCACGTGTGGTGCTTTCATCCGAGGAGTTCTGGGCCAGGACGAGTGGACCTGCACATTGGATTACCTTACCCGGACGACGGCGAGCCCTACACGGCTTGGATTATCTACTTGCTTTGGGTGCTTTGATTATGCCATGGATAACAGCCAACACTGGTGAGTGTTGGAACTACCCCCCCGAGAGGAGTCCAGGTGAGACGGCGCTCTACCCGAGTGAGGTCGCCTCACGTCTCTTCGTTGTGGACCGGCAGCTACCGTCTACAAGAGGGCCCAGCTGTATTCATCTGTGGACCGAGGTTCTGTGGGCACCGTGTTCAGCACTCTGAATTCTCCCAAGAAATCGTTGGCCAGATGGGATATCGCCGGCGGCTCTCCTAACCCCCCCCCTCTACTGACTTACAACCAGCGGGACCCCCTTTTAGTATATCCAGCTATAATCATTTAAGTACCATCGCTATAGTTCCCTAAAGAACCAGGTTGCATACTTGCTTCCTGCGTAACCAGAGATTGGACATTCAATGTTGATTTGCCTACGAATACTCATTTGCCTTACAAGTGCATTCAAATCATAAATGTCATTAAGTGAACGTTGTATATACCCTTTGCTATATAAAATATTCGATTTATACATTTGTGTGGACTTCGTTTCATGGTGGGAAAGTGTTCATCATATCTATATCATGTACTGTGTGGCCAGTAGTTAAAGTACATAATCGGTAGTGGTTTAATGATACCATACTTATCAATACAGTCAGGGAATTGTACCCCTCAGTTACAATTGGTCCTTCGAGCCGGAGGGTAACTAGTGTAATATTAATATAGTGTTATTAATATTGAAATGGCCTATGATGAACACTCCACGAAACGGTCCTCCTAACGTAGAACGCCCGCGGCGCAGACGACAGACACCTCAGTACTTAGAGGATTACGCTGTCAGTCAACTACCTAGCCTTCGACAAACGGTAAACGCGGTAAAAGTAGAAAGTAAAATTATGTCTGACCTTAACGACCAGGTTACCCCGACCACAGAGGCCCTAGTGGGTTCTAATGTAACTGACCAAGCTCACGGTGGGGACCAGGAGGGAGCTGACATGCCTTTACCCCCCGCCAATACCGAAGAAGTAGTCCCCGACCAGCCCCAGGAGGAAGACAACCCTACAGAGAGAGAACTCTGCACGGAAGAAGAGGAGGAGAGCGCCGAGGAAATAGAGCTCCAGGACTCCCCGACGAGTACAGCCAGGAGCGGCTCACCTCTACAACCGTCTTCCCCCAGCGAAGCGGAGAGGATGCTATCACAGGCGTTCCTCGCCAGCCTGACAGCCTCTACCGAACGCGATCGACTTCAGGGTGAACGCGATCGACTTCAGGGTGAACGCGATCGACTCCAAGCACAGACGCTTAGCGAGCGCGAACAACTCCAAGCGCAACAACGGAGCGAAGAAGAGCGCATACGCCTGGAGATGAGACGCCTTCAGACGGAAGAGAATATGGCAAGAGACCGGGCCGACGCCCAGCGCGCCGCTGCCGGTGCCCAAAGAGAAGCAGATCTCACCAAGCGCGAAGCCGAGCGCGACAGACTACAAGCGCAGCTAATGGAGCAGCTGATCCTCAAGGCAACACCCTCTCCCTCCGCCAGGGGTTCAAGGAACTCGTCGAGACAACAGTCAAGGGCAGCGTCTCCTAACCGAGCAAGCGACCCTGAACTTGACCAACAGACCAAGCCTATACCCCCCGCAGACCCCCTTCCCAGACCGGTCCAAGCGAGACCCAGCTACAAGGAAGGAGCGGCATACACTGCGGAGAAGCTAAATAAACGACTACAGGATCTAGAGGACCTGATAGAAGAAGAAGAGGGAGAGGAGGAGAACCAAGCCCGACGACAGCACAGTACTCCACCGGACCAGGAGGTCCAGTACAGCCCAGGCTATAACCCCGCGGCGCTGCGCTACAGACCCCCGACCCTATTCACGGGTGAGCACGACGCACGACCAGCCCCGAGGAATAGCACCTGGACCAGCGGGCCATGGTACCCTGCCGGTACCAGCCCACAGAGAGGCGCAAGAGGAGACTCGCCTAGGAGGTCTCTCCCCCAACGCTCGCCGATGTATCAGCCATCCACGGCGTCATACATTGCCACACCGACGTTTCCAGACTTCACCTATGAGAATCGAGCACAGTACACGGAGCTCCGGATGTGCTTAGAGACAATGATGGTGGATGTCGCTGATGAACGCCACAAGTATGCAATATTACTGAAGCACCTGAAAGTACCGCGAGCGCACAATATAGCGCTAGCCTATGCCACCTCTACGACCCCATACACCGCGGCTCTAGCAGCGCTGGACCAGAGATATGGACGTATATGGGATTACGTAATCCAAGAGATAAGGCATATTGACCGCCTACCCCCAGCAACAGACAATCGCTCATTAGACGACCTGTCTATAAAAGTGCAGTCCCTGGTAGGGATGCTGGGAGCGCAACGGGAAAAGGGTATGCACGAGCTATACGCCAACTCTAACGTCGAGAGGATTTTAGAGAAGCTGCCACCCGCCAGACAAGAGCGCTTCAGGCGGCAGAGAGACCACCGTGATCCTAACGGTCCCGAACCATCCCTCCTCGATCTAGCCGACTTCCTGGCGAGAGAAGTCAGCAGCCTACGACTGGATACGTTCGGGCGGAGCACACCAAGCTCCAGAGAGGGACCCAGGAGAATAAACGATGGAAGAAGATCGGTGACTGTCATGCACCAATCAGAATCAGTACCGAGCAGTAAGAACCACAGTACCCCCTCGAGAAAAGAGAAGTGGAAGATGGTGTGCCCGTACTGCGAGAAGGAACACTGGCTGTCACAATGTGACCTGTTCACAAAGATGAATGCAGAAGAAGTGAGTCAATGGATAAAGTCCAACAGGCGCTGTTACCGATGTGCGCGCAATCACATGGCAGCCGAATGCCGCCTAAAGAAGAGGTGCAGTCGGTGTGACGGAGCCCATCTAGATGTCCTACACGACAGTAACAGAAGAAAGCCTGCACCTGCACCATCGAGCAGCACCAAGGCAAGTGTCATGTACATTGACCCCGCCAGCAGCAGCGGCGCCCAAGTGCTCTTAAAGGTAGTCCGTGTAACATTGAGCTACCAAGATAAAGTCATGGACACTTACGCCGTCCTTGATGACGGGTCAGAGAAGACCCTTCTGCTCGCGTCCGCTGCGGCCCAGCTGGGACTGCGGGGGAGCGAGAACCAAATGACGATTCGGACAATAAGAAGAGATTTAAAGACGATGAAGGGCGAGAATGTCTCCTTCACTATCGCAGCAAGCGGGCAGCCAGAGCGACGGTATAGGATTACAAATGCTTTCACCAGCCAAGAAATAGGACTATCACAGTACACCTACCCCATCGCCAAGCTGATGGATAAATATGTGCACCTGCGTCAACTACCTATCCCGCTCATAGACGGCGCCACCCCGACCCTGCTGATAGGCTCCGACCATGCAGACCTCATAGTCCCGATAGACCGGGTCCATACAGGACCCTGAGGCTGTCCTGCAGCAGTCGAGACCCGCCTAGGATGGACACTACAAGGCCCCCTCGCTAAATCTCTCAACCGAACAGCAGCCACTAGCTGCCTCCACTCCAGAGCGACAGAAGGAGACACCACACTCCTGCAGCATGTCGAGAAGAAAATTGACTGGCGACGTCGTGCGCTGCTCCGCGCCTCCCTGATCAAAGACGGCTTTGATCTCCGGCAGTGGGCCAGCAGCGACCCCCCAGTATTGCGCAACCTCAACCCAGAGGTCGCAGAGGACCCAGCAGCAGATGAAGAGGTCCGACACAGTGTGAAGAACAGTTTCTACGTGGACAACTGTTTACAAAGCGTTTCGACTCAAGAAGAAGCCGAGGCTCTCCTAATCAAGCTACGCGCCTCCCTGATCAAAGGCGGCTTTGATCTCAGGCAGTGGGCCAGCAGCGACCCGCACGTATTGCGCAGCCTCTCCCCCGCGGACAAGGCTGCCAGCAGCGAGACCTGGATGGCGACAATCCCAGGAGAAGCCCAAGAAATGACACTAGGACTAGTCTGGCGCTTCAAAACAGACTCGCTCCACTATAGACACAAACCCCTGACCACGGAGCAGGGAAGGTCGACGGCGATACCGACCACCAGACGGAGTGTGTACAGAACACTCGCCAGACAATATGACCCGTTGGGATGTATTCTACCTTACACCACCAGGGCAAAGATGATTGTACGAGCACTATGGGACAAGGACCAGGGCTGGGACGACCCAATACCCGCACCCCTTGCCTCCACATGGAGAGAGTGGGAGACGGAGCTCCGCTCACTCCCAGGCGTCAATATACGCCGCAGCTACTTCCCACCCACAGTGAGGCCAGAGACATGCAAGATGGATCTACACGTCTTCAGTGACGCCTCCGAAGTAGCCTATGGATCGGTGGCCTACTTGCGTGCCCAAGAGAAGGGAGGAGAGATACACACTGCTTTCATCCTGGCTCGCTCAAGAATAGCCCCACGAAAGCAACAATCTATCCCGCGTCTAGAGCTCTGCGCAGCCCTAGCAGGAGCGCATCTAGCCACGTTAATCCAACGTGAACTCACCATTCCGGTGCACAGAACAATCTTGTGGTCAGATTCCACGACAGTACTCACATGGATCAAGTCTGATTCATGCAGATACAAAGTCTTCGTGGGAGTCAGAGTCACCGAGATTCAAGAGTTAACAGAAGCAGCGAGCTGGCGGTATGTGGACACCAAACACAACCCAGCTGACGTCATCACCCGGGGAATGTCCCTAGATGACCTCACCCGTCGCAACATCTACAGTGACGGACCAGAGTTCCTCAAGCTCCCGGAAGAAGAGTGGCCTACGCCCACCCCACGGGAAGCGAGTAAAGAGGAGGCTGAGAACAAGAAACCTATGTTCTGTGGACTGAGCACAGTCGCCTCCACAGACCCCAACATAGATGATTGCATTACCCTACAGAGTGCGCAGCTAAAGACATTCCTGTGGCACCACCCAGAGATTCAGTCCACTGCCGACATTTCAGCAGCTGACTACGAAGAAGCAGAACTTCTTCTACTACAACGAGCCCAGAGAGACTCGTTCCCCGATGAGCTAGACTGTCTACAGGGAGGAAAGCCCGTCCCATCAGACAGCAGACTGCTCCACCTGGCACCCGAGAGTGACGCCCATAATCTCATCAGAGTGGGTGGTCGTCTGCGGAGAGCCCCCGACCTACCGGATGACGTTAAGTACCCGATAGTCTTGAACAGCCGACACAAGGTCACAGAGCTGATCATAAAGAAATACGACGAGGATGTGCACCACGCAGGAGCAGAGAGAGTCTTCGCGGAGATCAGACGTCGCTATTGGATACTTCAAGGGAGAGAAGCAGTGCGACGCTTCCAGCGAACCTGTCTAGACTGCCGAAAGTGGCGCGCGCAGCCCAGCATACCCCGGATGGCTGACCTACCTCCCTGTCGCCTCCGACTCGGCAACAAGCCATTCCACTCCACAGGCATGGACTGTTTTGGCCCGTTGTACATAAAGAAAGGAAGAGGAACCGAGAAGCGGTGGGGTATTGTATTCAAATGCATGACCACCAGAGCGATACATATCGAACTCCTTCCGACCATGAGCACAGACTCATTCCTTATGGCCTTCCGAAGATTCACATCACGGAAAGGAAAACCGTCTACATTGTTGTCTGATCACGGGACAAACTTCAAAGGCGGAGAAAGAGAGCTGAGAGAGAGCTTCCAAGCTATGGGCCCAGAACTTAAGACCCACCTCGCTCCATCCCAGATTGACTTCCAGTTTAATCCC
Organism: Notolepis coatsorum; assembly: GCF_963971535.1. Lineage (NCBI taxonomy): Eukaryota > Metazoa > Chordata > Actinopteri > Aulopiformes > Paralepididae > Notolepis > Notolepis coatsorum. The sequence continues at coordinate 30,025,789 of NC_140171.1, forward strand.
CCGAACGCACCCCACTTCGGTGGAACCTGGGAACGAGAAGTACGTTCAATAAAGACAGCCCTGTACGCCGTGCTTGGGGCCCAGACTGTGGCGGAAGAAGTCCTAATGACAGTCCTCACGGAGATCGAGGGAGTATTGAACTCAAAGCCCCTCGGCTACGTCTCCAGTGATGTAGCAGATGTCGACCCAGTCACCCCCAACACACTCTTGATGGTGCGGCTGGACCCCGCGCTACCCCAGACAATGTACAGGCCTGAAGAAGCGAGCGGCCGAAGAATGTGGAGGTACAGTCAAGTACTAGCTGACAAGTTTTGGAACAGCTTTCTACTCCACTACCTACCGTCTCTACAGACCCGCCAGAAGTGGGTAAAAGAGAGAGACAATTTGACAGAAGGAACAGTCGTCATGATTATCGACCAGTCACTACCCAGAGCTATGTGGCCGGCTGGCCGCGTAAGCAAAGTGATCACCGGTGCCGATGGCAAGGTCCGAGCAGCTGAGGTGCTCGTCCAAGGGCGAACTTACACACGACCCGTGGCGAGGCTAATAGAACTGCCCAGACTCCCAGACACTATCGATGACGACCATGACCCCATGACTTTGTGAGTTGACTGACCCTTACAGCGGACCTTGAGTGGTAGACAGTGCGGTTAATCTGTCTCTGCTTAGCTAATTAGGTGGGACTAATTAGGGGGCGGCTGTTGTGAAGGATCAGATTAAACCGAATATATATATTTATTTATGGATATATATTTAATAGTATTTGTATATCGTTTGATATCCCTTGTATATTCCTTGTACATATACACTGAATATCCCTTTAGTCTACTAACAGCCCATAATAGTTTCATTCTCTCATTGGACAAGAACTTGGCGCCAGCAGCCAAGCCCCTTGGTTCAAGTTCAATCGTGCCGACGAACATGTCGTTACTAGCCCCGGTTCCGCGTAGGAATACGTCTGCCGAAATACGAATGGTACTATTTGTTCACAGCGCATATATATATGGCGCAAGTAAAGTAGAACTTTCTTTTAGTCCCTTAGCCCTTAGTCCTTTACCCTCCAACCTAGTGGCAAGACGTTAAGCCTCACCCACGATCCACGTGTGGTGCAGTATGGTCAACTTGGCCTCAGAATGGCATTGAGACATCGTGTGGATTAATAGTTGAATTGTCATAGTTTGGCACTATACCGTCGAGTGGGACGTATTTCTATTAAGTTAATAATAGTCTATTATGTATGGTGCATCGTTCGGTTAGAGTTATAAAGTGAGCAGTACCCCCATCGTTCCTCGCGTTATCTAGAGTCTTAACCAGGCTGGGCAGACCACGTGTGGTGCTTTCATCCAAGGAGTTCTGCGCCAGGACGAGTGGACCTGCACATTGGATTACCTTACCCGGACGACGGCGAGCCCTACACGGCTTGGATTATCTACTTGCTTTGGGTGCTTTGATTATGCCATGGATAACAGCCAACACTGGTGAGTGTTGGAACTACCCCCCCGAGAGGAGTCCAGGTGAGACGGCGCTCTACCCGAGTGAGGTCGCCTCACGTCTCTTCGTTGTGGACCGGCAGCTACCGTCTACAAGAGGGCCCAGCTGTATTCATCTGTGGACCGAGGTTCTGTGGGCACCGTGTTCAGCACTCTGAATTCTCCCCAGAAATCGTTGGCCAGATGGGATATCGCCGGCGGCTCTCCTAACCCCCCCCCTCTACTGACTTACAACCAGCGGGACCCCCTTTTAGTATATCCAGCTATAATCATTTAAGTACCATCGCTATAGTTCCCTAAAGAACCAGGTTGCATACTTGCTTCCTGCGTAACCAGAGATTGGACATTCAATGTTGATTTGCCTACGAATACTCATTTGCCTTACAAGTGCATTCAAATCATAAATGTCATTAAGTGAACGTTGTATATACCCTTTGCTATATAAAATATTCGATTTATACATTTGTGTGGACTTCGTTTCATGGTGGGAAAGTGTTCATCATATCTATATCATGTACTGTGTTAAAGTAGTTAAAGTACATAATCGGTAGTGGTTTAATGATACCATACTTATCAATACAGTCAGGGAATTGTACCCCTCAGTTACAGTAATGTAATGGAGATATTGTATTTTTTTATGTACGCTACAATTTTTATGTATGCTACCAAATGCAAGATCGGTCGGTCTGTCAGTGATAAAAAATAAAAACATTGTTTTCCAGGAACAGAGAAGAATACAAGAACATACAATGTTTTGACATGTGATTGGTACTCGTTGGCTTGGGTGAACTGGGTATAGGTAGAATAATTACTGTGTTATCAGTTGGCGATAGAGAGAGTGCCAGACATTCATTTACATGAAAACGGTAGAGATTATTACTTTAAGTGTTTTTTTTTCTTTTTTTTTTAATCTTTTTCCCCCTCCATTTTCCTCAGATTTTCTCCCATCCCAATGTTAGTCGTATGCCAATTCCCAATCCCCTTCCTGGTCGCTGCGCACTTACCCCCCACAGTCAGATCATCTGGGAGAGTGGAGGCTATCACGTGCTTCCTCCGACACACGTCCAGCCAATCAACCACTTCTTTTCACCTGGCAGCGCGGATCCTCCCTGAGAGGGCGTAGCGTGTGGAAGGATCACACTATCCCACTCAGGTCCTATCCGCGCTTAGCAGGCGCCCCGACCGAACTGTAGGAGTCGCTGTTTACAACGACCCGGACCCACCCCGCCAGCTTCTCCCACCCTCTAATACAGCCAATTGTATTAGTGTGAACGGCCAGCCAAGCTGGTGACAAACCCGGAGCTGTGAGCTGGATTCGAACAGGCGAATCCAGCTCACAGCTCCGGGGTTGGTGACGAACGCAATCTCCGCTACGCCACCTAACCGCTTTACTTTAAGTGTTTCTGATGTCAGCGAGGTTCACACAGGCCCTGAGATGGAGGAGCAGAGATGAGAGCAAGCAGCTGAGAGTGGATGATGGGGGGAACAATGAAATTTCATTACGACACTCACTCCCCCGTCTTCCTTCCTCCCTCCTGCCTCCCCCTCTCACTCTCCTCCACTGGAAATTAAAACATGCGCGCACGTGCACACACACACACGTGCACACACACACACACACACACACACACACACACACACACACACACACACACACACACACACACACACACACACACACACACACACACACACACACACACACACACACACACACACACACACACACACACACACACACACACACACACACACACACACACACACACACACACACACACACACACACACACACACACACACACACACACACACACAAACACAAACCACCTGTTCCAACACCTGCCAGTCACAGCCCGGTCCCACCGGAGGTCCTCGCTGTCCGGCAGTGAGGGGCTGGAACAGGGCGTGGAGGGATATTGGAGTTTATTACAGCTGGTTAATTGGTAGGCGGTGGGGTGGGGGGCGGGGGGCCAGGGCTGGCGAGGTTGGAACAGGGCAGAGCGGCCGCCTCAATTTCAACAAGTTCTCAGACTGGAGCCAGCAGTCCAGCGAGATTAGATTAGTCGAGGTGTAAATGGGAGACTTGGGAGTGGGAATGGAGGCAACGAGGGGTCAGGAATGGGGGGAGGGGTAGGATTGTGGCCAAATTGAAAAAGGAATTAAACACAGACTCTAACCACCTATGGTTATTAGAGGAGAGTTGCGGCACGCTGGGATATTTAAAAAAAATGACTTGTGGTTTGTGTTTATTTGAATAGCGGTCGTCTTCTTCTAAAAACCACAACTGTGTTTCGTTAGGGATGTTTTGACAGACAGAATGTGGGAAATCGAAAGCCCCTCATACTGTGATGACTTAGCGTAACATTTTTAACGGCCAACGGATTTACTACTTTGGTGGAACAACAATGGTGAAATCCCTTCTCTGAACTTCATAGAGGAATTATTTATGGTTTGTGAAGACTAATTCTCGGATTAGACAGTAAACATAAAAGCTGTATCAACAAGGCCTGCTCCACTCCTGCCGGGGTCAAACGGTGAGAAGGAGGCTAATTCTATCTCCTTCCAAGACGGCGGTGCAAGAGTGTCGAGGCGACATCGTGAAAACATGCATACTTCGACATCTTTGAAAAGCCAGGCTGGAAGGGAGGGGAGCAGAGGGGCAATTTGATAAAGGAACCACAATGAGACATCTGTTCGTAGGAAAGGCTTTGTTTATAAAAACGCAGTGGAGAGAAAACAAAAAAACAAAACAATGCCCACAGTTAATTACATGCAAAGAAAGCATCTCACGAGAATACAGAAGTGTCTCTTCCTTCCAGTTTGGTGCTTCCACTGGACTACTTGCAGGGTTCTGTGACTACCGTAATTTTCGGACTATAAGCCGCGCCTTTTCCCCCCATTTTTCGACCCTGCGGCTTATATAACGGTGCGACTTATATGTGACTCGACGTGACCAAACCCGAAAATGTAAAAATCGAAATATTGCTTTTTTGACTGCATTGAAATGTTATTTATCTGTTCCCTTATTTGCTAAACTTAATACAACTTGTAAATGAGGTAATTCTTGTTATTTGTCCGACAGTATTGTGTCCCAATGCTAATTACATAGGTAATTAAACATTAAAACACCTGCGGCTTATAGTCCAGTGCGGCTTATATATGTACACATCATTCAATTTAGCTGCTGCGGCTTATATTCAGGTGCGGCTTATAGTGCGAAAATTACGGTATTCTAAACCGATATTTAGCATTTATCATATCATGGGATTTAAAAAAAAATATTATCGTGACACAGTTGTCTTAATGAACTCATTCCCTGCCAACGACGATTATACTCGTTATTGGCCGCCAATCGTTGAATGTCAACAACGAGTATACTCGTTATTTGATCGTTATTTCTTTTATTCAATATTTCTATTCATTACAGGCCCACTGACTCGGGGTTAACATTGGGAATCGCATTGAGAATGCCTAGGTGCAATACCGGCCACATCGTGCTAGACGGCGGTATCAAGCACCCTTTCTAACATTGTATCCTGGGCTGTGGGACGGCCCCAGGTCTTGGGTTTCATTTTTCCTTCTCAGGCGAGGCGAACGGTTGTCCCGGTTCCATCGAAGCACGTCAAATATCTCCGATCCATATGTTATGGTGGATTATGCCGTGGACCAAATGGACATTGGATGTACCAGATGACGATCAAACAATTGGAATATTATTTTTGGAATACTCCCGATCACAGGTAAGAACGATCTGACGTAAATTTTTGCTTGATCCTGCAATGTTTTCATACCGATCGGGCTGATAACCGTTTTTAGTGTTCAATGCAAATGCCGTTACTGACAAACAAATAATCAGAAACTAACCCCCCCCCCCCCCCCCCCCCCCCCGTTCATGCATTCATGATGGAACATAATACCTATGATATAGATTTGATTTCGGAATAATAGCGTGTACAGGCAAGAAACGGTAACGTCTATAGTGAAATTGACGTATAGGGCTATAACTCAGCATTTCATGAATTACCCTAGACCGCTCTAAAACCATACTTATATTCACCACGGTATAACACAGGAACGTATGGATGGAAAAATTCATTATTTTTCACATATTGAACAATAGATAGGTGCTGTCAAATGGGCCATAGTATTGTATCCATAGCTATAATATAGAATATAGTTATAATAATAATAATAATAATAATAATAATAATAATAATAATAATAATAATAATAATAATAATAATAATAATAATAATAATAATAATACATCTATTTTATATAGCGCTTTTCCAGATGCTCAAAGACGCTTTACATGGGTAGAAGAGACAAAACGATGGCAAAACAAAAACAGAACAAAAATAATACATGACAAAATAAAATAAAACCGACAGAATTAGAGGTAAAAAGCAAGATTGAAAAGGTGGGTTTTGAGGGCTGATTTAAAAGATGTCAGGGTGTTTGCATCACGGATATGGCTGGGGAGGGCATTCCAGAGGGAGGGGGCAGCAGCAGCAAAGGCCCTGTCGCCCCAGGTCCGGAGCTTGGTCGTGGGAGGTGTTAGGAGGTTGGCATCAGCAGACCTAAGGCGACGGGTGGGCGTGTGACGGTGGAGGAGGTCGGACAGGTAGGGAGGGGCAAGGTTGTTGAGGGCTTTAAATGTGATGAGAAGTATTTTAAATTGTATCCTGTATTTGATCGGAAGCCAATGGAGGTCGTGGAGGACAGGGGTGATGTGATCAAAGCGACGGGTGGAGGTGAGCATGCGGGCAGCACAGTTTTGGACATATTGGAGTTTATTGAGGATAGTGTTTGGTGAGCCTTAGAGGATGCTGTTACAGTAATCCAGTCTTGATGAAATGAATGCATGTTTCAGCAGCGGAGAGTGATAGGGAGGGGCGGAGACGAGCAATGTTCCGGAGGTGGTAGAAAGCTGTTTTTGTTATGTGGTTCACATGGGGGAGGAAAGAAAGGGTGGAGTCCAGGATGATGCCAAGGTGAGTGGAGGGGGTGACAATGGAACCATCAATATTTAGGGAGAAATCCTGGGTGTGGCTGGTGAGGGAGTTTGTACCAATAATGATGATTTCTGATTTATTGCAGTTTAGTTTGAGATATTATTTTTTTGCATCCATGTTTTGATATCTGTGAGGCAGGTGGTGAGTTATAGCTCTACAAACAAGGTGACACACTCTCCTATCGTTTAAAGCGCGGCCTAGCTACAGCGGGCCCGACTAATAGCTGGCGCAGAATGAGTTAACAGCCTGCCCACTATACCAAGACATCAGAGACATATACTTCCCACAAATTGCAAAACTCCCATACCTACTGGGTGATAAGAAAAGGACATCCAACGGAATATAACCACCATAAAGACTGTCAATCATACAAAAGTTCCTTCTGTAATGTACGTATTTCTTCTGATTTCTCTGTTTGATTGTTTTGTTTTGTTTGGCTTTGGCAATGTAAACGTATGTTTCCCATGTCAATAAAGCCCATTTGAATTTAATTGAAAATTGAGAGAGAGAGAGAGAGAGGGAGAGAGAGAGAGAGAGAGAGAGAGAGAGAGAGAGAGAGAGAGAGAGAGAGAGAGAGAGGAGAGAGTGAAGAGAGAGGGAGAGAGTGAGAGGGAGAGAGTGCGAGGGAGAGAGGGAGAGAGAGAGAGAGAGAGCAAGGGTTGAATACACAAGAGGGAAAGAGAGAAAAAGAGATGGAGAGAGAGGGCAATGGTTGAATACACAAGAGAGAGAGAGAGAGAGAGAGAGAGAGAGAGAGAGAGAGAGAGAGAGAGAGAGAGAGAGAGAGAGAGAGAGAGAGAGAGAGAGAGAGAGAGAGAGAGAGCAAGGGTTGGATACATACACAAGAGAGAGATAGCAAGGGTTGAATACACAAGAGAGAGACAGAGAGAGAGAGAGAGAGAGAGAGAGGAGAGAGAGAGAGAGAGAGAGACTGAGAGACAGAGAGAGAGAGAGAGAGAGAGAGTGAGAGAGAGAGAGAGAGAGAGAGAGAGCGAGAGAGAGAGAGACAGAGAGAGATAATGGGGACAGTGTAAAGGGAGTGAGGTAGAGGACAATCACCAGGGTGCCTGGTTGGCAGACATTAGACACTATATAAATCATTACCCATGGTGCCACGGGGGACGACTTGGCCCCGGCTCAACATTCTGAAGGGAAGAAAGTGGAACAAAAAAAAAGAACGGAGACGTATAACATGGTAGGACTACCTTCCTCTTCATCAGACTACCTTCCTCTTCATCCGACTACCTTCCTCTTCATCAGACTAGCTTCCTCTTTATCAGACTACCTTCCTCTTCATCAGATGACTACCTTCCTCTTTATCAGACTACCTTCCTCTTCATCAGATGACTACCTTCCTCTTTATCAGACTACCTTCCGCTTTATCACACTACCTTCCTCTTCAGAGGACTACCTTCATCTTCATCAGAGGACTGCCTTCATCTTCATCAGAGGACTACCTTCCTCTTCAGAGGACTAACTTCCTCTTCATCAGATGACTACCTTCCTCTTCAGATGACTACCTTCCTCTTCAACAGAGGACTACCTTCATCTTCATCAGAGGACTACCTTCCTCTTCATCAGAGGTAACCTGGCTCAGAGCCAGAGGACTACCTTCCTCTTCATCAGAGGACTAACTTCCTCTTCATCAGAGGACTACCTTCCTCTTCAACAGAGGTAACCTGGCTCAGAGCCAGAGGACTACCTTCCTCTTCAACAGAGGTAACCTGGCTCAGAGCCAGAGGACTACCTTCCTCTTCAACAGAGGTAACCTGGCTCAGAGCCAGAGGACTACAGTACCTTCCTCCCTTCCTCTTCAACAGAGGCAACCTGGCTCAGAGCCAGAGGACTACCTTCCTCTTCAGAGGACTAACTTCCTCTTCATCAGAGGACTAACTTCCTCTTCATCAGAGGACTACCTTCCTCTTCAACAGAGGTAACCTAGCTCAGAGCCAGAGGACTACCTCCCTCTTCAACAGAGGACTACCTTCCTCTTCAACAGAGGTAACCTGGCTCAGAGCCAGAGGACTACCTTCCTCTTCAACAGAGGTAACCTGGCTCAGAGCCAGAGGACTACCTTCCTCTTCAACAGAGGTAACCTGGCTCAGAGCCAGAGGACTACCTTCCTCTTCAACAGAGGTAACCTGGCTCAGAGCCAGAGAACTACCTTCCTCTTCAACAGAGGTAACCTGGCTCAGAGCCAGAGGACTACCTTCCTCTTCAACAGAGGTAACCTGGCTCAGAGCCAGAGAACTACCTTCCTCTTCAACAGAGGTAACCTGGCTCAGAGCCAGAGGGACTACCTTCCTCTTCAACAGAGGTAACCTGGCTCAGAGCCAGAGGACTACCTTCCTCTTCAACAGAGGTAACCTGGCTCAGAGCCAGAGGACTACCTTCCTCTTCAACAGAGGTAACCTGTCCGGGGGGAAGGGGGGTTGATATGTTGGTATCCCTAATGTCCTCCACGGCCGTCTCTTGTGAGGTTGTCAGGGGAGACGGGCACGGATGGATTAACCTATGCTGGGGCCGCAAGGCAAAGCATGTTCTACTGGGGGCTCTGCCCTCCACCTCTTCACTTGAAAGTGAGGCGTTTGCAAAGGCACATATTCCAATGGAAATGAGTGAGATACTGCAGATTTATACGATAACATATTTATAAGATAACGTTCATAAGATATAGACGCGCAAATCAGTATGTATCTTTTGGGTCCCCTGGGGGCCCTGGGCTAATTTGCCCCGATTGATAGTCCAATGGGCCGGCGACCTGCAAGCACTTACGTCCGGGATGAAGCCGATCTCATTGAGGTGGTTGCTGAGCTCTGGGTCGTGGAAGGCGATCATCTGGGAGAAGACGGTCAGGTACTCTGAGACAGCAGACAGAGAGAGGAGGTTAATGTACTGTGGAAAACACTGAATTCAATTACATTTATCAAATGATTAGGCTCGTGAGGAGTAAAGTAGTACTTAAAAGGTCAACCTTAGACTTAATCATAGTGTCTTAGTCATTATGTCAGGACACTTTGTTCCTTCTGTACGTCTCATAGAAGGGACACGGGGAACATTGGTAATCTCCCCAAAGTATTAACAACATGGAGCTGTGAAACGGGTTCCCACATTCAGTAACTGTGCCGCGGTCATTACCCCTCCTGTATTTCAACTAAAGTCAAGAAAAACACCCGCTCGCCAGACAGATAAACATTTACTCTCTTTGGCAGCAACCGGGAACATAAAGCAGGATGAAAACCGCACTCCCCACGGAGCTCATCAGTCAAACGGAGATCATATCTGATCGTTCTCGGCAGGCTTTGCCATTTCATTTGTTGCCATATCTCTGAATGGTATGTCTCTCAGCCGCAAACTCTATTAGGGGCGGCTTCAAATTAGTTTCCCACAGCTCAGAGACGATATGAGGCTGAAATCTAATCAACGCTGAGGTGACACAGCCTGTTGCGCTTTGCCGGTGGATGTTAATTCGTTTTGGTAACGTGACTCGACGCTCGACACGTTTTAATACCGATGGCTTAACTTGCGATGACAAGTCAAACACATTTTCCACGCTAAACACACGGACAATGTTGGACCGTCATGGCGGTGTTGTGACATACATTTAAAAATTCACGTATGTTCTTCCTGTGCTCCAGGAAAAGTTCAGTCAGTATTTGCGAACACGCACCACTCTCTCCCTACGGCTAGAGAACCCTCCAATCAGGTGATGTGAAATCTGGGGCGGCTCCATAGACAATAATAACGTAATCATGACAATGTATACTTTTATTGATTTCCTTGAGGAAATGTGTCCTCTGCATTTGACCCATTCTGACTATTGAGGAGCAGCGAATCACCTGGGGACCAACTCCAGTTGTAACGCCAGTACCTTGGCCAAGGGCAACGGCAGGATAGATTCAAGATTCAAGATATTTATTTGTCACAGTTAAACAGACAAGTTACAGCGTACAATGAAAATCTTACTTTGCTAGTCCCCCCGTTCACACAGAATCACAAAATATATACTTAAACTAGGATATTAAAAATATTAAGAAGAACTTCAATGTTAATATAAAGAATCTTAAAATAAGATAAAGTATAAAAACAAGGCACGAGTGACAGTGTAACAGTGTTGCACATTCACTTCACAGTGTAGTGGTAGAAGGATGTAAAGTGCACTATGCATCGTTGCAAATAATATTGCAAATAATGGAAGTGGAGGTGACAGGGGAGGCTCAGCAGCAGGATGTACCAGCCAGGCATGTCTGTTCATGGTGACTGAACGGGGCTCTGACTTCACGAGGCCATACGGTGTTTATGTCAGCTCTCTTATGCAATGTTTATGTGAGCTCTTATGCCCAGATCAGGTTAATATTCTAGCGTTGCTAGAAGGTCTGAACCTTGAATTAGAGCGCTCATTTTGGTGTCAGAGCTCACACAAACATTTTATGGCATGTACCCCGTACCATGTCTATGGAGTAGCCCCACATTTAACATCCACAGTCTGAAGGCTTCAGGGAGGGATGTCTTTCCTGATTTCTAGCTTTAGGAGAGTGTGTTTTTGTATAGTATAGTTAGGATAGCATAGTGACATAGGGCAGAACTGTATATTGTATAGAAAGTGTACATAGGACTCATTGCCTTTTGTATTTGATCATGTCTATTTTATTTTATTCTTTATTATTTTATTCTATTATTATTATTATTATTATTATTATTATTATTATTATTATTATTATTATTAGTATTTTTTGCACAATCGAAGCGGGCATGGCCACCTTCATTTCACTATATGTCTTGTGTATGTATGTGATGAATAAACCTCTTGAATCTTGAGTGGTGCATGTTCAAAAATACTGTTCTTGGGCCTAGGAAGAACCTATGCAAATGCTTTTAAAGGGTGGAATTCCACCCCCCCCCCCCCCACCCCCCCAAGAGATACATTCTAAAACAGAATGAAAGAAAACATTGCATTCTTGATCAAAACAAACCTCTCGAGAACACGACCCTGTCATTGCGTACCGAGAGCTGTGCACAAACAGTATAGTGGTTATAGGGCTGGCAACCCTCCTCCCCTGTTCATGGTAGTGTACAGAATACAGATGCAAAACAAATGACTCTCACCTTGTATGACGTGAGAGTTGTCCTTCAGGAAGAAATTGTACAAGTACTTAGGGATGAAGGCTGACATACAGGCGTAGGCCAGGGCTGTGAAGAGGAGCGGCAGGGAGATTCAATGAGAGAGGAATAGGGGAAGAATGAACCGTATGTATTGTTTATTGTTTATTGTTTTAGTAGGTAGTAGTCTACAACATAAGACGAATATACAGAATGTAACTCATTAGGAATAAAATTAGGATAAGAAAAAAAAAAACAGCAGAACGCATAAAGGAAATCAAAAATTAATATATATTCAACATTGAAGATGTAGGCCTAACACAATTAATTCAATGTCCAGTTAACCCTTTCGGAATCACGACTCCACCGGTACGACCGGAACCTCGACAACTCAACATTCTACTGATTTGTCACAATGAGAGCCGTGAGAACTCATACAAAAAGACTCATATCTGAAAGGTAACTCCATTGATAATAATAATAATAATAATAATAAAAAACAACAAAAACTACTACATCAGTCATCATTTACATCAGTTAACTTTTTTAAACTATATTCTTTACTAGCCTTCCCTTGTGGATATTGTCTGCTTCCAGTTGAATATGACTCTATAAGCGCACTGTGGATTTTTAATTATTAGTCCTCGGCAGAGGAAGTAGCACTTAGCGCCTGTCTGGAAACATGAGTGATATGAGATAGATGAGGGATGTGAAGCCTTGACAGCAGCAAACCATTTAAGACGTCACTCAAGATCCTACCTTCATTGTTGAAATTCAAGTACAGGAACGGTGCACAAAGTGAGTCCAAGCCTGAGAGGAATACATGAAGGCAGTTAGCCATGTGAAGGGTGGAAACCATTAATACCATGGCAACACAACACCAGGACCTCACAGTATATCACATGACTGCCATCTAGTGTCCAACCAATTACAGTGCAGGATCATGAGAGGAGAAGAAGAAGAAGGGAGAGTATGTCAGAGAGAACAAGAGAGAGAGGACAAGGGAAAGGGAGAAATAACGAGACAGATCAAGGAGAGAGACACACAAAGACAGACAGACACACAGAGAGAGAGAGAGAGAGAGAGAGAGAGAGAGAGAGAGAGAAACAAAGACAGACAGACAGACAGAGAGAGATAGAGACAGACACACACACACACACACACACACACACACACACACACACACACACACACACACACACACACACACACACACACACACACACACACACACACACACACACACACACACACACACACACACACACACACACACACACACACACACACACACACACACCACACACACACACACACACACACACACACACACACACACACACACACACACACACACACACAGGCCAGTAGACCAAGTCAGAGTGAAAAAAAAGAGAGGAGAGAGAGAGAGACACACACACACACCTGTGTGCACACAAGCACGTGCACACACACACACACACACACACACACACACACACACACACACACACACACACACACACACACACACACACACACACACACACACACACACACACACACACACACACACACACACACACATACACACACACACACACACACACACACACACACACACACACACACACACACACACACACACACACACACACACACACACACACACACACAAAGTTAAAGCTGTGACTGACCCTGCCAGTAGACCAGGTCAGGGTGAGAGACCACCCACGCCTTCAGAACACGCCTGAACTTGATGTGTCCCTGTGGAGACGACAGCAACTCATCGTACTGGTGACAGCGTGGGATGTCCACTTCGATCTGGAGGGGCAAACACACACACACAATCAGGTAAGAGACATAATATACATGTAAACAACAGACAAGATGGTAAAAAATGAAATGTTTTGGCACCAAGCTTCTGCGTACTGTGCACTCTTGGTTTTCTTCCCTCCCACCCCCCCCCCCCCCCCCCACACACACACACACACACGCACACACTGCACGCACACATACACACACTCACAGTGTGAATGTAAATGCGATAAACAAATTGTTGCACTGTGGATTCAGTTAAGATGTTACAATTCAAGATTGCAGATTTGCAGAGATCACACACCTGTCTATCAGTGGGTATAGGAGTGTCCTTGTCTATGCTGTCATATTTGGCTTGAATGTCCCCCTAAGCAGAATGAAAAAAAGACAATGTCAACACAAACAACCCCCCCCCCCCAAACACCTGTTTACAACATGGTACAGTCCAGTTTCGCTCCACCTCCTACCTCAATCCCGAGCAGGGCGGCCCACGCCAACCCTCGCACGAGGGGGGGATGTCCACGCGGGCCTCTTTCCACACCAGAGTCTTCTTGTACGGGTAGGCCTGAGGACAGACAGTCAAACAAACATCATGGCTATAACTCCCCGTAAACAATTACTATGAGGACTGGAGTCGAGTCCCAAGAGACAGATAGAAAGATTGGAGCTGAGGAAGAGGGTCGATGTGAAACGAGAGTGTTAAACCTGCCAACGTAGAGGTGAATGAACTGTCTTTGTGTCTGTGTGATCTCTGACTGAGAGTCCCCATGTGTGTGTGTGTGTGTGTGCGTGTGTGTGTGTGTGTGTGTGTGTGTGTGTGTGCGCGTGTGTGTGCGTGCGCAAAGGCATGTTTATTTGTATAGCCTTTAATCACAGTTACGTGTCTCAAAGGGCTTCACAGGCCCACGTTATGATGGAACAACACCCCCCCCGACTTAACCATTCACAACCACACTACAGAAGGTTAACCTTTCACTACCACACTACAGACGGTTAACCGTCTGTAACCGTCTGTAGTGTGGTAGTGAAAGGGTTAACCTTCTGTAGTGTGGTTGTGAAAGGGTTAACCTTGTCGTGTGGCAGTGAAATGGTTCACATTCTGTATTGTCACGGTGAAAGGGTTAACCCTTTGGTCGTGTGGTAGTGAAAGGGGTTAACATTCTGTATTGTCGCAGTGTCGCAATGGATGAAACCTGAGAGGGGCAAATTCAAAGAAGGACCCTGCAGCCAGGATGGTCAGGCTTGCAACTGGTGCCGAGGTGGGCAACTGATCGTTGGTAATCACACGCAGTACACATAGAAGTACAGTCAGGGTACAACAAGTAAGCATCAGCCACAGCCATCAAGACAGTCATAGTGGATTTGTGTGTGTGCGTGCGTGTGTGTGTGCGTGTGTGCGCGTGCGCGCGCGTGTGTGTGAGAATGTGTTAGTGTGCACACAGGCATGCACGTGTTCGCTCGGAGCTCAGACCTTGAGGAGCCTGTCGAAGAGGATGATGCGGATGAGCTGGTACTCGGTGTCCCTCTCGCGGATGATAAGTGGGAGCGTGACGGTGGAAGACAGCTCGTTGCTGCTGTTGGACTGGGGCAGGCTGGACTGTCTGAAGGAGGAGCGGAGAGAGAGAGATGAGAGAGAAGCTCACTGTACTCTGGCCAAATAAAGGGCAGAGGTTTAGTCAATATTTGACACTTTGAGTTGAAGATAAGATGACTTACTCGTCATCCAGGAGAGGGTAATAGGCTTCTCCCGCCACGTCCTTCAGTCTCTGGAAACAAGAGGTAGAGCGGTGAATGTTCTTAACCCTTTCAGATGTACGACCTCACTCTGGAGATTAGAGTTCATTCTAAGGATGACGTGACGTCACAACAGCTTACTGAACAGTGGAAGTTGTAGTGTTTTAGAATGGGTTGGAATTAGGGATGTCCGATCTTATCGGCCTACCGATATTATCGGCCGATATCGGCATTCAAATGTGATGTCGGAAAATATCGGTATCGGGTTTCATTTTTTTTTTACATTTCTATAACCTTTATTTACCCAGGCAAGCAAGTAAGAACAAATTCTGATTTATTATTGTCAAAAGTATGCATAATGTTGTGTTAATTCCACAACAGAGATATGTAATGTTAATTACCTGA